>NC_090438.1:472214258-472572152 GCF_031143425.1 Pleurodeles waltl
TCAGGTTACCCCCTGTCCAAGCAAAAGCCCTCACTCTAGTCAGGGTAAGTCACACACAATCCAAGATTATCCTGTGCCCACCCTCTGGTAGCTTGGCACGAGCAGTCAGGCTTAACTTAGAAGGCAATGTGTAAAGTATTTGTGCAATAAATCATACAATACCACCATATAGCACCACAAAAATAGACCACACAGTGTTTAGAAAAATATATAATATTTATCAGGATAATTGTAGGTCAAAAAGAATAAAGTTGCAATGGAAAATTGTAGAAATATCACGGAAAAGTGATATAAAGTGTCTTAAGTCTTTAGAATATAAACAAAGTCTCTTTCAAGCACAAGTACCTGGTTGGGAGTGGAAAAATCTCCTCAGAGGGCCACAAGAGAAGAGGTGCGTGGAAAAAGGGTGTGTGCGTCGATTTCTCCACAGCACACACGGACTTGCGTTGTTATTTTCCACGCGGGGAAGTCGGGTGTCGTTTTCCGGCGCGCGGACAGTCTCTTTCTGTGGATCGCGGGGATTACCAGATGTCCCGGGTCTGTGCATGGATTTTCCTGCTTGTTCTCCGGCTGCGCGTCGGTCTGCGGGGCTGCGCGTCGAATTTACGATCTCACGGCAGGCGTTGCGTCGATTTCTCCTCTAGACTTCGATCTGCAGGGCTGCACGTTGAAATTACGATCTCACGGCAGGCGTCGCGTCGATTTCTCCTCTAGAGGTCGGGCGGCGTTGTCCTTGCGAGGCCGTGCATCGGATCTTCGATCGTCCCAAGAGCGTCGCGTCGATCAGCGTTGGAGTGCGGCGTTTTTCTCGCCGCGAAACAAGCTGTGCGTCGAAATTTTCGGCGCACGGAGCGTCCAAGTAAAAGAGAGAAGTCTTTTTGGTCCTGAGACTTCAAGGAACAGGAGGCAAGCTCTATCCAAGCCCTTGGAGAGCACTTTCACAGCCAGACAAGAGTTCAGCAAGGCAGCAGGGCAACAGCAAGGCAGCAGTCCTTTGTAGAAAGCAGACAGGTAAGTCCTTTGAGCAGCCAGGCAGTTCTTCTTGGCAGGATGTAGTTTCTGGTTCAGGTTTCTTCTCCAGCAAGTGTCTGATGAGGTAGGGCAGAGGCCCTGTTTTATACCCAAATGTGCCTTTGAAGTGGGGGAGACTTCAAAGAGTGGCTAAGAAGTGCACCAGGTCCCCTTTCAGTTCAATCCTGTCTGCCAGGGTCCCAGTAGGGGGTGTGGCAGTCCTTTGTGTGAGGGCAGGTCCTCCACCCTCCCAGCCCAGGAAGACCCATTCAAAATGCAGATGTATGCAAGTGAGGCTGAGTACCATGTGTTTGGGGTGTGTCTGAGTGAATGCACAAGGGGCTGTCAACCAAGCCCAGCCAGATGTGGATTGTAAGGCACAGAAGGATTTAAGTGCAAAGAAATGCTCACTTTCTAAGAGTGGCATTTCTAGAATAGTAATATTAAATCCGACTTCACCAGTCAGTAGGATTTTGTATTACCAATCTGGCCATACTAAATATGACCTTCCTGCTCCTTTCAGATCAGCAGCTGCCACTTCAACAGTGTATGAGTGCAGCCCCAATGTTAGCCTATGAAGGGAGAAGGCCTCACAGTAGTGTGAAAACGAATTTAGGAGTTTTACACTACCAGGACATATAACTACACAGGTACATGTCCTGCCTTTTACCTACACAGCACCCTGCCTTAGGGGTTACCTAGGGCACACATTAAGGGTGACTTATATGTAGAAAAAGGGGAGTTCTAGGCTTGGCAAGAACTTTTAAATGCCAAGTCGATGTGGCAGTGAAACTGCACACACAGGCCTTGCAATGGCAGGCCTGAGACAAGGAAAAGGGGCTACTTAAGTGGGTGGCACAACCAGTGCTGCTGGCCCACTAGTAGCATTTAATTTACCAGCCCTATGCACATAAAGTGCACCTTACTAGGGACTTATAAGTAAATTAATAGTCCAATCAGGTATGATTCCAGGTTACCATGTTTTAGGGGAGAGAGCATATGCACTTTAGCCCTGGTTAGCAGGGGTAAAGTGCGCAGAGTCTATAGACCAGCAAAAACAGTGTCCAAAAAGTGGAGGGAGGCAGGCAAAAAGTTAGGGGTGACTACCCTAAGGCTGTCAGGTCTAACAACCCTGCTTGCCACAGAATTAGATTTTTTTATATTTTATGAACAAACTTACTTTTGGATTTTGTGAAAAACAAAAGAATAATGCTGAACAGATTAAAAATCTCGGTACCTGCTCGGCATACAGCTATGACTTGCATTACCCATGTTGGTGGATGTTCTTAAGACAGATAGATCCCCACCAGGCAGATGTGCAACTTTAAATACGGGGTAAACTTCAGCCAGGGGCGTGGAGGCAAGGAGTGCCACCAAAATGGGCTGGCAGACTATCTGTCAATACTGTATTCACTCTTTTAGTGTGGATGAGGTTAATTCCATCAAATGGTAAACTTCCAGCACATAGCCATCACAGGTAACATTAGGCTTTAGCTGACATTAACATTATCTTAAAAGCGATAACTTAAAATGTTGATATTTTCTTAATATTTCCACACATTCCATCTTTCCTTTCAATGATTCTGCATTCCAGTTGCTAATTTAGATCAGTTCAATTGTGTCTACAGTTTGATTTGGTCTAGCCGCCTCATATGTGATGAATTGACAGCTGTGTCTTCAGAAACAAAATCTTGTGTACAACCTCATAACAACATTTTGAGTCTTGGCAACTTTTAAATGCATACTGTTCTCCATTTCGTGTGAATAGTCCGTGCCTGACTTTAGCAGGATTTCACTAATAACCTTCTCAACACTTCCTGACTTTAAAAGTTGCTGTTCTGTGTTTTGGGCTCACCCCAATGTAAGCGAAGTTTTTTCGTGGGTTGTGAGTTGGTGAGATTTGGAAGTTGTACCTTGTTCCTTTGGTACATTTCTATTTCCAAATTTAGAAGAAGTGGAGAAACTTTAGTGGGCTAGAAATATATTGAGAGAAATAAATGATCAAAAGTTGTTAACTATAGAGTTCCTTGTGGAATCGATGGCAATGTCATTAAATTATTTGGTGTAAAGTTGTATACTAGCTTGAATTTGGACAGAATGTTAAACTAACAGAATGCCTTATGTAAAAGTATTTTTTTTAAATCTTCTGAGAACAGGGATTCAGAACACCTCGCTTTCTTTTTAGTAAAATTACAATATATACATATTGGGGCACGATTCATAAAGATTTTGACATGAATAGGTGCTTCCTACTCTTGGACTCCTTGATTACTCCTGAATTCCAGGGTAAGTGTGGGGTACTCAGCTTACTTCAGCGAACTAGAAGTGCAAGACAGCACAAAATCTTTGTGAATTGGGCCGTTAATATTTAGTATTTAACAGAATCTTGCAACAGTTAAAGCTGATTGGGAGTGACCTTTAAATTTAATATGAACATACTCTGTTCTTTATCACTAGATGGATCTAGACATTTTTTCATACATCTAGAATGTGTAATTTTATGGGCAGGTGCCTGCAAGCTTCCTGTTTTCTGTCTTAGTATTCACAGTAGTTTCCCTAAAAAGTAAATTAATACCCATACAGTATATCACCACCACCACAACAATCCAGAAATACTTGACCTCTCTAGATAGCACAGCAGCGTCATCCACATTGCCAACTCCAACATCCGATCATTTATAGCATTTTCAGCTCCACAAAAAGTGTCTCCTCTATTTGCTTCTTCACATCTTTGTGATATTTGGTGCGCTCTCCATTCTGATACAACTACTGCAATAATATTAACCTCAGTGTGTCCTATAAAGCAGATATATGTTGCCATTAACTATACACCATACATCTGCCAAGTATATTACACAAATGATCATGCACACTCATTTTGCCAATATGTACAAGCTACATTTCGAAATATTTGGAAGACTTTTTACTTATATACTGTAATACCGACACATTGGTGACTGATGTATCATTAAAGAGACATTCCAACTGGAGCTAGTCACTATTAAGATTATTGTTGTGCACACCTCTTTGCAAGTCTTTCTGAGTTCCAAAAATGCTCTGAGTCTGAGTCCTACAGAGTTTGTTAGAAGTAATTGTGTCAAACTCTTCTCGTCCTGCTAACTTATTTCTGAATATGGAATTCTGGAGAAGCCAAGGATTAGGTCTCAGCAACCTCTTTGTGAATCAGGCCCTGTATGATCGGAGGTTAATTTTTCATGGAAAGAATAGGTGCTTTTGGTCACAATGACATAGGCGAAGTTATACATTAAATTATACATGGCATAGCTGGCATACACCTATGAAGAAACAAAATTGTGGAAATGTTTCTTAGACTTTGTAAATGTGTATTTGCTGTGAAGCAGATGGTTTTGGATTCCGTTGATAACAAATGTATTTAATGTTGAATGCTGTTTATGGAATATGCCGTATGTCAGGGCTGTGTTGAAATTTTAGGAGAATAAAGGTACCTCTTGAAGACACTGGGTGAATTCAATGATCATTGGAACATCTCCACTGAAACTGATTTAAAAAAAATGTAAAATGTAATGTGTGTAATATGATAATACAAATAAATTAAAATGTTTTATATAATCTTGCTATCAGCACAGGCATTTGTCCACTATCTTCAGAAAGGAACAAAGATGTTGGATAAATAATCTAAAATAAATGGTAACGTTTGGTCTTTGATGTGCCCATTGACTCACAGGGTAAGCTATGCAATTAAGAACAGATCTTCCAATGTGTAGCACGTTGTGTGATGCACTCATCTTTTAGTACTAGAGGTAAGCCGTATAACACCTTGAATATATATGAGAGAAAATGTTCTCAAAATTGGTCTCATCTGGATTTCACTACTAAACAATGGAATCAAAGATTGGCAAAGCAAACAGGGCTGGCTCGTTTCAGGCACATAAGTCCTTTGGTAATTACCTTATGCACACACCCGATGTGAAGACACACATCCAGTCATACATGATGTATACTTGCACATGCATTCAAACTTGGATGGATAAATGAATTGATGGCTGCATGGGTGTGTAGAAGGATACACAGAGAAAACTGTAGGGAGTGTTTGCCTAGCTGGATGGATACAGGTTTGAATGGTTGAATGCTTGGGTTTGGTTGATTAGATATGTGCATGGTGAAAAATTGAATTATGGGAGTGTGGGTGAATGCATCTAACTGGCTAGATGTACGTGGAAGCGGATGAACATCTGTGGCTCAAAGGGTAAACAGATAAGCACTTTGGTGGATAAGTGTAATAAGAAATGTGGATGGAAATATGACTGTGAGTGTAGAACACCTAGGGGTAGGTCAGAGGAAGTATTTCCAACAGAATGAGGTTATCATGTGACTCAGTAAGGCATATTGTGTAAGGACTGTTCAATCATTCATGCGCTAATGGCTCTACTGCCAGTGTTTGTAAAGTGCAGTGTCATATTTAAAAAACACTATGAATTACAAGCTGATCTAATGGAACTCCAACCTCAGGAATAAATGGCCCAAACAATTACAGAAGGTGGTGCCTACTGTAGGCTTACTCTACTCTACAGATCTGACCACCTGCAACCCTTTACAGCACTGTCAACTTTCTACCACATGCAGCCAACTTCTGCCCAGAACACTGACACAATGACATCTGTTCTATGCAGTGGAAATTTGCTACTTGATGTTGGCTTTGCCTGAAAATATTTGCCCTGTATTGATGCTCACTCCTTTATGGATGTGAGCTGTCTGGCTGTGATTGTCTGTAATCTGTATTTTGGGTGTATATCAATTTTGTGTGAGTGCCTGTGTTAGACCTGACAAGCTGAGGTGGTATTTCAGCAAACATTTTTTTTTTTTTAGTAGGTTGTGCTGATTCCCCCTTAGTGGCCCTAGGGACCTAAGCACTTTCCCACTGTAAGTACAGTATGGAAGTGCATGTGCATCTTCCCACATACGTTGGGAAGTGGTTCTTGCCTGTGTGCGCACACCAGCACCACAGGAGTGCCCTAGCAGGCCTATGTGTTCACTTGAAACATGTGTCCAATCTGCCACTGCATGCTTATATGTGCACAAGGAAATATATGCCCAGAGAGTGAAGCGTATCCATGCGTGTTTTCACTGCATAGGAGAGCTGCTCTGCCTATAGGTTAAGATGGGGGAAGTGTTACAATTACTCCTATCTGAAACAGTGGATCGCAACAGAGCAACCTCATATTGTTTACTATCATTGGATTCATCCTGACAAACCCCTTCTTGTGGTAAAGGTGGCTTTGTCATTAATCATCGAGAAATGCCAATATTGAAAATGGAAATTTCTCTGCCCTAAAAACATTTTTGTGCCTATTAATCTGAATTGAGTCACACTGGGGGATGGAGGAAAACATCTGTGCATTCCCCAGCAACAGCTATAAAACTTCAGCACAAAACTAGAACAAAAGCCTCTGTCATGTGTGGGCCTGGCTCGATAGATTGGAGGGAGAGGTTCTGACAGTTGGCGTCTGAGAGCCAGATCATGGACCCACTAAAGAGTAAGATCTGCTTCCACAGCCCCATGGCAAACAGGACTAAGCTTTAGGGGAGACATCTGTAGTTCAAAGGGAAACCCTCCGAACCTACCCCATCTTCAGAGGCACATTACGGTATAAATACTGGTGCCACACTGCGGCAAAGGGGAGTTACACTGCAGGAACTTGGGACAGAGACCCTGCACCGCATGGTGCACACTGCCAGAAGAATCTGTTGCACACAAGGAGTAATTACTGCCCTGCCCTAGGAAGGGACCACACACCCTTCCTACATTGTGGCTGGCATGGGCAACCTGGTTGCTGTTGTGTGGCACTCTGAAGTGTTCTGTCCAAGGGCTTGTTGGCTTGCCCTCTGTTCTCTTGTCGATGCCTCAGGGACATCAAAGACCTCCAGTGTTTGACCTACACCTTCTACCTGTGTTATCTGTAGAGTGGTACCCTCTTAATTGCTTACATCGTCTGCTGAATGTCATCTGGTAGCAGCGGTGTGACCATGGAACTAAGTATTGCGCCTGGAGACTGGATTTGCCTGGTGTGGAGCCTTCAAAGTACTGCCCATGTTTGAGGAGTGTGGCCCTTCATCGTGGAGCCATGACACGCATAAGTGCCTTGTTGGTAGTGAGTGAATTCACCAGTCACTTCCACCTGTATCCGCATTGCCCCGTTTTGTCAAGCATGTTGCATTTCTCTCAAGTGACACCCAACTGCATACTCATTGCATGCGGTATATGATTTACTGGTTGCGACCCTCGGAGGTGGGGGCACACCCAGCGCAGTGTCACATTCTACCTCGTGTGGCACCACTGAACTTGCACCTCTTTGTGTGTAACTAGATGTGTCTGGTGTGACTCAAGTCATCGTGCACCAGACATTGTGCCTCATTCGAGGGAGGCACGTGATTGGAACTCTTTGTGTGTGTCTGGATTTGTCTGATGCGACTCAAGTCACCGCACACCAAACGCTGTGCCTCATTCTAGGTAGGTACTACATTGATAACTCTTCATGTTCAATTGGAAGTGTCTGGTGTGACTCAAGTCTCTGTCCACCAGACGTTGTGCCTCATTCTATGGAGCTACAGTATTGATAATGCTTTGTGTGCAATTGGAATCGTCTGGTGCTACTCAGGTCATTGCGGAACCAGATGATGTACTTCCTTCCATGGAGGTGTGGATTTGGTAACTCTTTGTGCACAACCGGGACCTTCCGGGGAGGCTCAAGTCAGCGTGCCCCAGACATTGTGCCCCCTAACAGGGAGGTGTAGAATTGGGAACTATTGTAGACTTGGCTGGGTTCCACTGTAAACAGCGTGTGTCCCAAAGTGACCTTCCCCGTGCTTGGCAGACTGGGACCCTCACTGGAAGGCAAGGCGCAGAGACCCCGAGTGAACTTCTAGAGTTGTGGCCAGACCTCCATTTGTTGACTGTTGCCTGATCAGCCATTATCTCTTTCTTTCCCTCCCCTTGGCCCTGGGATCCTGAATAAGTGTACCTCTGGTCGTGAGTGGCCTAGGATCTGGGAAAAAGGTGCTGTCATATCCAACTCATGGGAGGAGGCTAGAAGGAACTAGTTGGAGGGTAGAGGTAGGGTTGGGCCCAGGGAGGGGTCTGTGAGCACAGTGACCTCATTACAAGCTGGATATCAGTGCACAGCATTAGGGTGCTGGGCTCAAGTCTGTGTGAGTGCATGTTATACTAGCCTGCCTGATATCCGTGGCACCGCATATCGGTGAGGAGTGAGTGGGGGGAAATGATTGCTGGTGAATGACTACACCACACAGCGGTGTTGCTGAACACGTTGTTTCTTTGTCAGAGGACTATCACAGTTGAAATAGGGTTGTACTTGTGCAGCCTAGGCCACAGAACCTTTTAAGAGTGCTGCAATTGTCTGTATGTACACATTGCGACTATTGTGAACCGGGGTAATTGCTATGGTGGGTCTCGTGCTGGCAACGTTTTGGCACAGCATAAGGGTGCTGCGATGGAAAGTATCATTTTCTCACATGTACATAGTGCTAATGTCATTTTAACACAATTGGGACTAGTACTGCTAGTGATATTTCTAAATGTGATTTATGCCCAGAGGTTCAGGTTATATTATCTAATGTGTGTGTTGAATACAAACTTTATTTACATACACCTCGTGTGAAGTATTTCTTGTGACACTCAATGTATTTTTTGAGTGGAAGTGGTGTGCCAATGCTTTACACATTGCCCCTGTGATAAGCCTGACTGCTCTGTGCCAAGCTACACAAGAGTGAGTGCAAGTTATTCTGTGAGTGTAATCACCCACCCCTGATGGGTGTGGTACTTCTGCCTGGCTAGGTCCTTGCTTCAGCCAACCAGAATGTGCTGCCTCTAACAGTCTGGTACTTACTAAGCACCACCTGTAGGTGGCCTCTCCCCTATACCGCTGATCCTCTTCTCCTGTCAAATGCGATGATCTCAGCATTAAAATGATCCCGTCCACATGCATCTCATATTCACAGCACTGGCCCTAATCCATGTTTGTCGATCTATTGTGGGTGTGTGTGTGAGAGAGAGAGAGACTGTCAATATGTATTTATTTGTGCGTTTCACTCTGTGGAGGAATTATATGCACGTGTGACTCTATCAGTGTTCCTTTTTTATTAAGGCGTATCTATTTCCAATTTTATGTGCGTCAAAGCAGTATGTATCCTGGCGTGTGCATGTGTCCACCTGCGTAATAGTTTTTAGTGTGTGTCAGTATGTGGCTGCTCGTGTAGCCAGCCATTATGTTTGCCATTTGTGCGCCACTGTGCCTTGAGGGTTGTCTGTTATGTGTGTGAGAGTGTGTGTGTGCTCCTGGTACAATAGATCAATGCGCCTGTCAACGTTTCATTGCTTCTTTGTTTCCTTGGACTTTGTTTTTCCTGTGAGCATTTTTGTGCCTGTCACTGTGATCCTGTCACTATGTGCCTGTCACCGAGGCCTCACTATAAACAAGCCAGAAATTTTATTTAAAATTTTTTGCAAACGTATGCAATAAAACGATAAAAATGTAAAGCGACAAGCTGTAAAAATGCCACAATCTAAAGGTGATGAGAGCCAAAGCGGGAAGTGGGCTGACCCGCTCCCCCAGGCTGTACTATGTGATGGGTAAAAGCAACAGGTGACCAGCACTCGAGCAGATCAATAGGTTAAGAGACCTGACCAAAAGCCCCTCTATGCATGTACATAGGTATGTATTTTATAATTTTTTTGGAAAACAAGAGACCAGCAGAAGGCTAAAGCAGTCTCTAGGGCTTTCATAAAAATCACAGGGCGGGCCGAGGTGTGCCATGGGTCTGGCTTCACTCTTAGTGCCTGTGCACGAGGCGGGCCCTAAAAACATTTACTATGTAAATCATACAACAAACATCACGTAAACTATGTTCAAGTCTCTTCAATGATAAATAAGTGCATTTCTTTAACACGTGGAAGCTTTGGCATGAATACGTCACATTATAGAGCTCACGGAAGTGCTCAGTAAAAGTGATAGTTTTTAAACAGGAACTTAGAACCATTTCTGCCCCGTCCCCACACGGGTGACAGTGACATGAGCGAACTAAGAGGTAAGACGGTTGTCATGTGAACCCTGTATGTGGCCCACATTATTATAGAGCAACATTACAGCCCATTAAATCAAACACAACAGGTTTTGTACAGCTGGTTTTCAGAACCCACATATTTGAAAGTGCCTTCATTGGTGAATATGAAGAAAAGGGAGCTTTGTTGAAAAAAAGTATTTGCTGAAATCACGCAATTTAAGTGGGAAAGCCACAATTTATCAACATTTTCTGATATTACTTTGCACAAATCAGCCACTAAATGGGCATCAATTAGTCTCTCCCTTTCATGCTAATGCATAGTTTTCATTACCTTGTGCATTTTTCCAGAGTTGCTATACAGTGCAAACACGACTCGAAGGTATTCAAGCTCTTTACATGCGCACCAGTTACATTACAGGATCACAGGATGCTGAGCCGAGACTCAAACCTGGCTCCCAAGTCGGCAGCTCGGACCTTAACGTCACATTCTGGGTAGAGCGTGGGTGGCAGGCAGTAGCCACATGAAAGCTTGGGTTGTTTTGGGCTCAAGGGTCCAAAATGACTGCGAGATGAACCACAGCAGGGCATCAGACTCGAGCTGGCAGTGGCTCACCCACCTCTATTACACGATGTGCCAGACTGAACTAACAGCAACTGGGGCGAGCAGAACACTCTGGCAAAGCCTGAACCTTTACAGAAAGATACATCTAATGCCTCTACTAATATTTAATAATTAGTATATTTACTAATAATAATTACTAATGCTCAGATGCATGTGTGGTGGACCATGTGACTGCTCTGCACATTTCTTTGGAGGGCACATGTGTGTAGAGAGCCATCAATGCTGCCCCAGCTCTGGTGGAATACACAGGATCCTCAGAAATGGATGAACCCCTCGTGTGTAAGGCTTTAAACAGGACTTTGTAAGAGCTGTTATTCTTTTCAAGTAGAACTTTAATGAGCTTGTAGAGTTTTCTCAGACAAAGAGTAAAATTATGTTGATTGTTGCTATTGTTAGTGTTTTGCAGCACTTTTGTCCAGGGGGTGTACACGGAAACCATACACAAAAATCAGTGCTCAACACAACCTACAATCACACAATTAAAGCTTCATGGATGAGGCTGCTGTGATATTAAAATAGTGTTTTTTTTAAAATAAGGTTAAGGTTAGGGATGACTGACCACGTACAAAGAGGTAACTAATATTATTAATGATAACAAGGATGAGAATAAGGCTCAGAACAATAATGGCATCATTTAGGCGCTATGTGGAAAAATGAACAGAATGAGAGGATGAGGGCAGGTGAAGGGGATACAAGAAAGAGCAGCTGTATCTAGGGCCAGGGAAGGTGCTTATGCTGAAACCAAAGGCGAGCACAAAAGAGACAAGCATTTGCAATGCAACGGGTCTCACGTTTGCTCGTGTTAGAGCTAATATTGTTGTAAACTCCTAACCGGACTTTTCTTGCGACATAAACCATGTACGTAATCGGAAAAAGTGCAATTAACTGTGTAACAGGGTCGATATTATGCAAAGCGCTCGACTTCTGCCAAGCGAGATTGCGTTGCAAAAATAGAGAAAAAGTAGTCCACAAACCGAATGGAAAACAGCGAGCCTCGCATGTTTTCTGTACTTGGTCGATGCGCTCGAGAAGGGATAACCACCGGAAAAGGCATGACGTATGCGTGCCTTCTACTAATTAAATCAAGCAGATTATAACAGGCAAGCCCACGAACCAATGAAAGACACTGAAGTCACGTGGACGGGGCTCCGAGCCCTTATTAATCCCTAAAGCGCCTCGCTAGCGAAACGCAAGCACATGCGACGCAGACTCGACCCTAAAAAGTAGTAAGTTTGCACCTGTAATAATACCTCTAGGGATGGGAGTAGATGTACTTCTTTTTGGAATTCACAAACATTCCCCATATTCCGCCTGAAAAGCTGCGCCAGGCGCATCTTCCCATACCAACTAATGCGAATGTCATGTGACGTTCTCCGGGCTTCCATTTCCCCTGTGTGAGATTAATCACATTGGGGCGAGAAATGCATCCTAAACTCTGCCAGCGCCATGATTATGTTGCCCTAAAATCCCGAAACTGAATCAGATATGAAAATTATGATAAGAGGACAGGGTCGCCTTATGCCCTTTGTTCCCCAAAACCGATTCAGATGTGGGAGAGTTAACCCTACACTATTGGTGGTAAACACCCGTCAGCTGTCCTCAGTATTTTACTAGATCACACAGTGCACCTAATGAAAGGAGTCTAATTTTTTTAACAGTATTGGGAATATAAAAACTAGCCGACCTAAAGCCGTACCGCAAAAGTATCGCCATAGTAACACAATTATTTCTCCCACTATGTTTAAGAGCCGCATTCTGCCGTCTGCAAACTGTCAACATAGTTTCTCCAGCAGTGGTTACAGATTACATTTACAAATTTACCTGCGTTGCGGTGAAGGATAAATCCCAGAAATTTAACGTTTTGTTTTAAAAATTGGAAAACAAGTGTTTCAATTCATCATCGGAACCGTACTTTATTTTTATAGTTATATACTGACTTCTCTGAATGCAGAAGCCCCTTTTTCTATATCGGGGACATCCATTTCACAAGCCCAATGTCAATATGATAACGTAATCTGCATTGCCCCTTTTGTTCTTGCTGTGGATCTTTCGGAACATAAGTGGAATAACGTTTATCTCGATTTTGTTCTATAATGGCTTCATAAACTGCTTGAAGACCAGCAGGGAGTGCGAGCATTCCAGCCTGCCATTTCCTTTATTCTCCTTAATGAGAAAATGATGCTAACTGCAGCTACGTTCTCTTTATATGAGATCTAAATTGATTTTATAAGATGGTTTGGAAAGCATTCAAATTTCAAGGACGCTCAAAAAAGTGCAGTGACCTTGACCAAAGGAGTTTTCGGTATTGAAATATGTTAATGGTCCCTCTATTTGGGCTGCATCATTTATGTGTGCCTCTGTTTGCTTGGGTCGTTGTTGTTTGCCCTAAGTTAAAACCTAAATAACACAGACATGTAAGGGGTTCAGTGGTTATCCATTAGATGGCGCCAATATATGTTCATCCATATTTAATGAATGAATTAAAAAACCGATGAAGGCTTTGTTGCCTTTGTTTTTGTTTACCGAACTATGCATACTGGCCATTCCCCATGATCCTTGAGCCAATCGACTGGTCATTCTTCTAAAACGTTTCAGAACCCCAATGGAAACCATTGATAAAAGCAGCCTTTTTAAGTTCGATGCATTATGACATTAGTTATTTTCAAGTTAACAGCATGTGACATTCCTACTGTTCCAATATTCAATCTATTTCATTTAAATGTTGCCAAAACTATTTTCTAATTTCTGGTAAAAAATGCTATTTTGTCACAATAGATGTTCATACTACAGGACAAATACTTATTTTTTTCTCATAGAATGTTCAACCCAACTGCTCAATGGGGTTTGGTTGGGTCCCAAATGAGGTGAGCTATGTTTCCCTTTGCTGTTTATAGTATGCATTCTCCAACTGCACTGACGTTATTGGTAGTTTTTAAAGAAACCAATCTTGTTTAATGTTAGAAATGGGGTCTTTGGTTGACAGTCAGGTTACCCCCTGTTCAAGCAAGGATCCTCACTCTACTCAGGGTAAAAGAGAATCACCCTCAGCTAACCCCTGTGTACCCCCTTGGTAGCTTGGCAGAGCAGTAGGCTTAACTTCAGAGTGCTAGGTGTAAAGTATTTGTACCAACACACACAGTAACTTAATGAAAACACTACAAAATGACACAACACCAGTTTGGAAAAATAGGAAATATTTATCTAAACAAAACAAGACCAAAATGACAAAAATCCACCATACACAAGTCAAGTTATCAATAAAAATGCAAAAAGAGTCTTAGTAGTTTTAAACACACACTAGCGCTGCTAGAGTGAAAATGTACCTGGTGCGCGTCAAAAATAACTCAGCACAGGTGGGTGTGCGTCAAAAATAACTCCGCACGGCGGTACGTGAGTCGAAAATCCAGCCGCACGATGATCCGAAAATCCCACAGTGCAGGTTGTGATCTCCCAGCCTCCATCAGCGATGCTGTGTGTCGTTTCTCCTGCTCTGTGCGTCAATTCTTCGGTCCCGTTTCCTGCGAGTGCCGTTTCTCAGCTGCGGAGCCGGCGGCACGTCGTTTTTTCAGCCACAGATCGGATTCGCACCAATCTTTTCCCCGCACAGCGCTCTGTGTGTGGATTTTTATGTCTTTAGGCTGCCAGCTTCTCCTTTCAGGGTCCCAGGAACTGGATGGGCGCCACAGGGCAGAGTAGGAGTCTCTCCAGAGACTCCAGGTGCTGGCAGAGAGAAGTCTTTGCTGTCCCTGAGACTTCAAACAACAGGAGGCAAGCTCTAGATCAGGCCCTTGGAGATTTCTTCTCAAGATGGAAGGCACACAAAGTCCAGTCTTTGCCCTCTTACTCTGGCAGAAGCAGCAACTGCAGGATAGCTCCACAAAGCACAGTCACAGGCAGGGCAGCTCTTCTTCCTCAGCTATTCAGCTCTTCTCCAGGAAGAGGTTCCTCTTGTTTCCAGAAGTGTTTCTAATGTCTGTGGTTTTGGGTGTCCTTCTTATACCCAATTTCTCCTTTGAAGTAGGCCTACTCCAAAGTAAAGTCTCTTTTGAATGTGAAATCCTTCCTTTCCCAGGCCAGGCCCCAGACACTCACCAGGGGGTTGGAGACTGCATTGTGTGAGGGCAGGCACAGCCCTTTCAGGTGTGAGTGACCACTCCCCCCTCCTAGCACAGATGGCTCATCAGGATATGCAGGCTTCACCCCAGCTCCCTGTGTGTCACTGTCTAGTGTGAGGTGCAACCATCCCAACTGCCAAACTGACCCAGACAGGGAATCCACAAACAGGCAGATTCACGGAAATGGTATAAGCAAGAAAATGCCCACTTTCTAAAAGTGGCATTTTCAAACACACAATCTTAAAATCAACTTTACTAAAAGATGTATTTTTAAACTGTGAGCTCAGAGACCCCAAACTCCACATGCCCATCCGCTCCCAAAGGGAATCCACACTTTAATCAGATTTAAAGGTAGCCCCCATGTTAACCTATGAGAGGGACAGGCCTTGCAACAGTGAAAAACTAATTTAGCAATATTTCACCGTCAGGACATATAAACCACATTACTATATGTCCTACCTTAACCATACACTGCACCCTGCCCTTGGGGCTACCCAGCGCCTACCTTAGGGGTGTCTGACATGTAGAAAAAGGTAAGGTTTTGGCCTGGCAAGTGGGTACACTTGCCAGGTCGACTGTACAGTTAAAACTGCACACACAGACACTGCAGTGGCAGGTCTGAGGCATGATTACAGAGCTACGGATGTGGGTGGCACAACCAGTGCTGCAGGCCCACTAGTAGCATTTGATTTACAGGCCCTGGCACCTCTAGTGCACTTTACTAAGGACTTACTAGCAAATCAAAGATGCCAATCATGGATAAACCAATTGCATACAATTTACACAGAGAGCATTTGCACTTTAGCACTGGTTAGCAGTGGTAAAGTGCTCAGAGTTCAAAAGACAACAGCAACAGGTCAGAAAAAATAGGAGGCAGGAGGCACAAAGATTGGGGATGACCCTGCATAAGCAAAAAAGTCCAACAGTTGCTGTAAGAAACAGTGTTACTGGTTGAGGGGGTTGAAGCCCTACTCAAGCAGCAACCAAAATCCTTGTCATGATGAAGTCCCAATGAAGCCTAAATTAACCTCAGAGGCGATATGTAAAGTATGTGATAATAATAAGTAATAATGTAGAAACGCTACACAATAGAAATCCTACACCAATTAAGGAACAAGAGTAATTTTAGTAAATAAAGCAAAAAGATAAAAATAACAAAACTCCAATTAGTAGACCCAGAGATATGCATGCTTAAAGATTTCATTGAAAATAGTGCCCAAAAACACAAAGCACCAACTGTTTATGTCTGGTTGTGCTGAACCAGCACAAAGTCACAAGTTCAGGCAGACTGTGATGAAGAGCAGGCTGGCTACAGGGACCCAGTTAGACCCGCTGAACAAGAGCGCCTTAAGTCCTGGTTGCAGAGCATTGCAAGGTCCTGTGTCAAGAATGTGTCCCACAGTTGGGGCGATGTGAGGTCCTGGTCGGAGATGCATTATGCAGTGTTGGTTTTCAGGAGCTGCAAAGCTGCAATGCAAGGTCTTGCATTGTCATAAATGTGGCCATCAATGAAGGGGGCTTGTGAAGGGAAATCCTGTGTCAAGGTTGTGTTGCGCACCAGCAAGATCTGAAGACGCTGCAAGGCTTGCGATATGGAGTCCTTGCATTGTCATCAAGAGGCTTGCAATGTAAGGGCCTGCATCAGGGTTGTGACCCACAGCTGTGGTTTCATTGCTGGTACAGTAATGCAACATCCTTGCAACAGGAAAGTCCATGCAGTAGAGGAAATGCATCAGTTCTGCTGGGTTCACAGATGAGCTGCATAGCACCTTCAGGCCCACTTCCAAGGGTCCAGGACTGGAGTGGCACCACTTCAAAGGGTAGTACTCATGCAAAATCCAGGTGCTGCTTACAAGAGGCTAGCCCTTGGAGTCACTGTGATGGTCCTGGGTACAGGTTGCAGGTCTAGTCTTTCTCACCTATGCAAGAGGGCTGCAGGGCAGGAGATTAGCACAACAGTGCAGTGCAGTAGCCCTGCATAGGCAGCAGTCCTTTCAGCAGCACAACAGTCCTTCTTCCTGGCAAAGGTTTCCAGAAGCCCAGAAGTGTACTGAAGAGTTGCTGTCTGAGGTCCAATTAAAGTGGGAGAAGATTCTGGACAATTCCCTCTGAAGTGCACAGGCTTCCTGCTTCCCCTGTCTTGGCTCCAGGCTAACTACAGGGGATGAAGGCAGGACACAGCTTACTCAGATGTAAGTGGGGTTGTGCCTAGCTCAGCCCCATCCATCCTGCCATTGATGGTCCATCTAGGCACAACTAAGCTCTTTATTGTGTGTGGCTGTCTGGGAGGAATACACAAATACCACCTCCCAACTACACCTAGTCAGGTGACCCAGAGACAGGCTGAAGGTTCTGAAGGGCAAGGAGCAGAAAAATGCCAAATTTCTCAAGAGACATTTGCAAACTTGTACTTCAAAATCTGACTTTACCATATAGGACGATTTTTCATTAAAGATCCAAAGACACCAAACATCAATCGTCACCTATTCCCACTTTGAAGTTATCCTTATTAAATGTAATAAAGTGACCCGATTTGATCCTATAGGAGAGGTAGGCCTTGAAATAGTGAAAAATGAATTTGAGTTTTTCCCTATCAGGACATGTAGGACTTAAACATGCATGTTCTACTTTTTAAATACTTTGCACACTGCCCTCTGGGTTGTTTGGGACCTATCGTAGGGTTGCCTCATATGTTTTAAAAAGGAAAGTTTAGGCCTGACAAAAGCTTGGTTTTGCTAAGTCAAAATGGCAACTTAGAACTTCACATACACACAGGCTGCAGTGGCAGGCTTCAGGCAGGTCTGCAAGGCTACTTAAGTGGGTGGCACAACAAGTGCTGCAAGCTCACTGGTTGAAAAATGCCACAGGAGTAACACATAAGCCCGACTGAGACATGGGGAATTTCTTTTACCATGCAGCAATGTCTAGAAGGGTAACAATACAAAGGCATGTATTATATAAGACACTCAGGCCCTCACTATGACATTGGCGGTAAGTTCTGCTTACCACCATGCCGACTGCTGCCAACATAACCCCGCCACAGCGGTTTACCACTACCCATATTATGACCCTCACATAGCAATCCGTCACTGTACAGCCACACACGCAAGTCCGCCAGCCTAAAGATCAGTGAGGAACTGGTGGTAGCAAAACTCACACCATTACGCCAACAGAACTACGCCCACAGTATTATGACCCACGAATCACTGCATACAACACTATATTGGACAATTTGAATAACAGACACCTGACACCCATTCACACACCACACCCACACCACCCACCAATATAAAACACACACACACACACACACACTACCCACAACCCTTTCCGACTCCAAAAAATTGACAACAGAGAGAAAGGGACACCAAGAGCACCCACAGAACCAGAGCCACAGAACACCATCACCACGTACCTCACAGCACACACCCTAACACATCACCCCACACACCCTCACACACACCACACACACTACACCCATGACACCACAAAGACACCCCAGGTTCTCTGAGGAGGAGCTAGGGGTCATGGTGGAGAAAATCATCTCGGTAGAGTAACAGCTATTCGGATCACAGGTGCAGCATACATCCATTGCAAGGAAGATGGAGCTATGGTGGAGAATCGTGGACAGGGTCAATGCCATGGGACAGCACCCAAGAACAAGGGATGACATCAGGAAGAGGTGGAACGACCTACTGGGGAAGGTATGTTCCTTGGTAGCAAGATACCAGATAGCTGTACAGAGGACTGTTGGTGGACCCCCAGCTCCTCCTCCACAACTAACATGGGAGGAGCAAGTCTTGACAATACTGCATCCTGAGGGCCTGGCAGGAGTAACAGGAGGACTTGACTCTGGTAAGTCAACTCTTTACTACTTTCAACCCCACTACCTGCATGGACATCTCAAACCCCCACCCCTACCCTCGCCCCATCACCCCACCACCTCACATACACCCCACCATCACAACCCACCCATCCCAATACCAAGCCCTGCATGCACCACCAATGCATGGACATCACTCACAGCCCTGCATGGACAGCCACCTCCAAAGCATGCACATGAGAATCACCTAGCCCACAGAATCACTACTCGCCCAAGGCAGAGCTGACAGGGCAATCACAACCATACAGGGCAACACACCCATGCACAAGATGACACACACTGAACAATACCACTGTATTTACATCCCCACAGGTCCCCACCCAAAGTCACCGGAGAGGAGGTGCCAGCAACATCCAGTCCCCCCACAGAAGAGGCCCACAGCGATGAAAGCAGCTCTGGATGCCTGGATCTGGATGACCAACCTGGCCCATCAAGGATCTCCGGACAGTCGGATACCCAGGCACAGTCCCATACCACCACAGAGCCTCCCCCCTCAGGAAATTACAGCACAGCACCCACCTAGCAGGCCCAAACCTCTGTCCCCAGGACACGTCAATCAGCAGTGTGTCCACCACTACAAGGACCCCAGGCAACCCCACAAACACAGGATGATCAGGGCCCTATGTGTTACAGTGGCCAATGGTGATGTATGGCGGCAGTGACAGTATGCACCACTGTGGACATCACCGCCATTTTCTATCTGTTCACTCACTTGCTACCTGACCTTCAACAGGATAGGACCTACACTGCAAGTGCTGCTGTGACCTGTGCCTGGAACGTACCAGGGCTTGTGTCACTGGGGAAAGGGCCCCTGCCTTCACCACTGCGGAGTTGGAGAGACTGGTGGATGGGGTCCTACCCCAGTACCGAATGCTTTATAGGCCTCCAAACCAACAGGTGAGTACACCGTGAGCATGCTGCAAGGGGCATGAATGCATGGAGTGCTGTGTGTGAGGGCCTCGTGTAGGGGGGGTTGGTGGAAGGGTTCTGGACAGCGTGCTGCATGTATGTTTGGCCATGTCTGTGCGTAAGGGGTTGTGAGGGCCATGGGGGGCCACGTGTGTAACAGGCCGGACGGTGTGACTGATACCTTTTCTATGTTTCTTTTCATGCAGGTTAGCGCCAGTCAGAAAAAGGATGTATGGTGTGCCATCGCCAAGGACGTACGGACCCTGGGAGTCTACCGCAGGTGGAGCACCCACTGTCGCAAATGGTGGGAGGACCTGAGACGCTGGGTAAGGAAGGTGGCCGAGGCCCAGCTGGGGATGGCCTCCCAACAAGGAAGGGGTGCCCGTTTAACCCTGACCCCCCTGATGCCCCGCATTCTGGCGGTGGCCTATCTGGAGCTAGAGGGGCGCTTGAGGGAATCACAGCAGCCACAAGGGGATGAGTACAGTTTCCCAATATACTACTTGTGCGTGGTGGGGTGGTCTCCAGGTGGGGGATGTGGGCCTGTGGGTGCCCCTACGTCAGACCGGACATAGCAGGGTAGGTCCCATGTTGGGCAGAGGCTAATGAAAACCACCTCCTACTAAGCTAATAGGCCTCCACTACTGGGCAGGGGTCTGTGGGTGTCAGGTATGCTTCTCTTGGCGTTAGGTATTCCTGTCCATGGCCTGGTGACTAGGATTGTCCCCCTTTTCAAGGATCTCGGTATCAAACGCATTGGCCACAAAGCCCGCCTGCGACCTCTGCTGTACTGGCGGCGTCTCTGGACCACTCCAGAGCTCGACATCTTCACCAAAGCTCTACAGGTCATCCTAAAAGCCGATCACCTTCACAGAATCCCCTGGCTACGATCCATCAAGGGTTCACTGTACTCACTTGGGCTCGATGATCTCTGGAACTCACCATCCACGTCAGTCTTCCCCTCAAAAAGCGCACTAAAAAAACTATACTGGCAATTGGCAAATTACGAAGACTTAAGGGCTGCACTCCACTCTACACTATCTTGTGACTTTGCCAACCTAAAAGAGTCATGCAAGTACGAAGCTTTTTGGGACCTAATCACAGCCCCAAGGGAAAGGAAACTGTACTACCTGCTCCGCATCGGAACACTTCCATTAAGACTTTTCACCAGTAGCTGGCCACACAATGATTCAACTGTATGCCCAGCTTGCAAAGCCCCCGTCGAGAATCTCCCTCACGTCCTTTTTGCCTGCCCCACGTACACCGCCCCCCGGAGGAAATGGCTGGCCCCGGCATGCAGACTACTGGGAGTTCGCAGCTCTGCGCTAGCCCTGCGAATCCTCAGATCAGACACCAGGCCAACGCTTGTGATCGCCGTCGCCAAATTCCTCGGAGCCAGTTGGCTTGTTAGAGGGAAAACCCTTCTGGATAAATACTCCAAATAAGACTGACCCATCGTCCTGTGCAGCACATTTTTATTCCTTTTTATTCAATTTTTCATTTTTATTCCACTTTTTTCAATTTTCTATTATCTTTTACTCCCTTTTATCATTATATATCTACTTGTAATTATCATTATATGTATTTATTTGTATTTATTACTGCTTGCACTTTTTTGGCTCTTGTAGCCGCAATAAAGCTCCTTTGAATTGAATTGACTAGGATTGTGACTGGTAGTACTTTGTCTAGTGCGTAGGGCTGTTCCCTGTATGTGTATGTGTGTGTGTGTATCGTGTATGCCAACGGTGGTGTTGATGCTGCCATTGACCAAGTGTATCCTTTGTTCTCTCCCCCCCTTTTTGTTTAGACACCCTGTCCTTATGTGCATTAGCATCATCTAGCGGAGGAGCAGAGGCACTGGCGACTGAGAGAGCAGCATCCCACAGGGCCGAATCCACTGACGGTGAGGGCACCAGTGGGACAGAGAGCGAGGGGAGCACCACGGCGGTGACAGGAGGGGACTATTCTGACAGTGATACCCCCACCGATGGAAGCTCCCTGCTGGTGGCAGACACCTCTGTGCCCACCCCAACTACAGGTACAGCCACCATACCCCGTACCAGCACCACCCTCCCAGCAGCCGCTCAGCGTGTTTCCCGTGCCCGCTCACCGAGGAGGGTGGGCATCTCCTTCGCCCCAGGCACCTCAGGCCCTGCCCTAGTTAGCCATGCTGCCCTGAATGAGGAGGCTATTGACCTCCTGAGATACATCTCTGTTGGGCAGTCAACCATAGTGAATGCCATCCAGGGGCTGGCAGCCGATTTGCAACAAACAAATCCATTCCTGTAGGGCATTCACTCTGGCATGGTGGCCCAACAAAGATCAATCCAGGCTCTGGCCTCCTCACTGATGGCAGCCATTGTCCCTGTTTCTAGACTCCCCCTTCCAAATTCCTCTTCCCAGCCAACCTTGGGGGTTCAGCCATCCGAGGCTGCAGGGTAAAGGCTGGAGCCTCCCCCCACCACTGCCAGCATCGTCCCCGGCACCAGCACCGCCACCAGCAGCCCCAGTGGGCAGCTGCCTGAGGCTGCAGGGGAAGGGCTGGAGCCTCCCTTCACCACTGGCATCCCCGACACCAGCACTGCCACTGCCACTACTGACCATCCATCACCGCCAGCGGGCAGTGTATAGTCCTGCCTCCATGGGCGGTAGTGCGTCCTGGAACCAGCAAATCCTGTAGGTGTGACACCCAGGTGAGAGACTGTGACCTTGTGCTCCCCAAAGGCTGCATCACAGGGCACAAGGCCCCCTCCAGAACCAGTGGAAGAAGCCATCCACTCACCCCATCCTTGCCAGGATGAAGCACACTGGGCACTATGCCCCCTCCAGAACCAGTGGAGAAGCCATCCACTCACCCCCTCTGTGCCAGGACGAAGCACACTGGGCACAAGGCTCCCTCCAGAACCAGTGGAAGAAGCCATCCTCTCGCCCCCTCTGTGCCAGTATGAAGCAGACTTGGCACTATGCCTCCTACAGAACCAGTGGAGAAGCTATCCACTCACCCCCTCCTTGCCAGGATGAAGTACACTAGGCACAAAGCCCCCTACAGAACCAGTGGAAGAAGCCATCCACTCACCCTCTCGTTGCTAGGATGAAGGCCACTTGGCACAAGGCCCCTTCCAGAGCATGTGGGCAAACCTCCTACTTGAGAGACTGTGGCCTTGCACTCCTCAGTACCAAGCAGTGGGAAAGTCACCCACTTGAGAGACTGTGGCCTTGCACTCCCCAGGACCAAGCAGTGGGCAAGCCACCCACTTGAGAGGCTGTGGCCTTGCACTCCCCAGGGCCAAGCAGTGGGAGACTATGGCTTTGCACTCCCAGGACCAAGCACAGAGCACGTTGCCCCCTCCAGAGCCAGTGCACAAGTCAACCACTTGAGAGACTGTGGCCTTGCACTCCCCAGGACAGAGTGATGGGCATGTTGCCCCCTCCAGGACCAGTGGCGTGCTATCTTCCGTGTTTTTGATGTCGTTGGTACCGCCCCGGAAAAAGGTGGCAGAGAGGTGTGTCATATTACTGTGGGCAGAACATAGTCTTCTGCCTGGCTGTTGGCTGTTACCGCCACGGTGCTTGTTGCTACCGCTGTGGCGGTCGGTTTGTTAAAGTGGCTGTCTGTCTGGGCGGTTTCCGCCGTGGTCATAATTTTTTTTTTTTTTACTGCCTGCCTGTTGGCAGAATTACCGCCGCTTTATCACCGACTGCCAGGGTTGTAAGGAGGGCCTCAATTGTGACAACTCAAAGCAAATATAACAACAAAGTTGGAAATCAAAATGTATTTGGACAATTATAAAAGAAATTGTTGAGAGCAGCATAACGTATTAATCAAGAATGTGCTCAGGGTGCAAAAAGTAAACATATAGTGCTCGTGGAAGACAAGTGAACGGTGCAAGGTCAAACACATTTAAGAATAATGTAAGGTGAATAGGACCAAATTGAAAAGTATCATCCATGAATAAGGACAGCCCAATGTTTCATTAAGATATCAGAAGACAATAAAGATCAGTGTGCCTGCCGATGTATGTCAACAGCATTTGGACTTTCCTTGGTTCAAAGTCATCCTCAGAACAAAAGAAGCACAATACATATGATTGCTGCCTGGGAAGTAAATAAACTAAAATTCAACCAAGGATATTTGAAAGCGAGAAAGGAAAACACCAAATGTTGTGACAGTATTTAAAATACCTGTAATACATCCAAGAAAACTGTAAAGCAGTAAATAAATACAGAGAAGGAAAGGTTAACTAGTTTAGAAGAAATCAAAAAAGTTTCCAAACCACACCATAAACTTGTACAAATTAAGCAACAATCAAAGTCAATGGTCTGAATTGATGAGCCTGTTAAGGTAGAGAAACAGGACAAGGAGTAAGTATATGATATGGGAAACCATCAGTGGAAAGAATAAACAATGTCTAATTTGCACACTTTTATGATGCTGTTGGGCAATTACTTAAGTCACTACATTTAGGCCCATATTTATGGACTTCATGGCTCTTGTTAGTGCAGCAAGTCACCTTTGCCCTAATGACCTGCTTAACAGGGAAAGGACAGGAATGCGCTGTATTTATCCGATATGACACATTCCTTTCCTTTTCCTCTGCACTGGTGCCATTTGGCTGTCTAGCGTCAATTTTGGCACCCTTACACCATGGAAAAAGGGTGCCTGCAATGTATTCCTGTACAATAACAATCCTAAAAGACTTTTTCCTCTTTCTATGTGTGCAGAAAAAGCAGTACACATAGAAAGAGGAAAAAAGGAGGCGAAATAATCATATTTCTTCTCATTAAGCCTCTCCAGAGGAGGCGTACCTTTTTTGCTCATTCCCCGGTTTACAAGTTCTTGTAAATCCAGGATTCCATCAAAATCCATGGTTGTTGCATGGGGACACCCAGACAAAATCTATGGAAAAGCCTTCCAGACACAGAGTACTGTGCATTACGTTACTCAAGATTTTTGAAATCATGCAGGGCCATGCAAGGTGGCCTTGTGTGGCTTTATAAATGTCACTCAAGTTTGTGTCGCTTTTCTACCACATTGCATGGTGCAAGATTGACTAAAGCCAGACAGTAAATATGTCCCTAAATGTATTTGCATTTTAATAGAAATAAAGGAAATAACTTTTTTAACTCAATCCGAGATTTCATATTGTTATACATTAATACTAATATTTTAATGAACAATAAGATGTGCATATCTGATATACTCTCATGTTATTTGTTGCATCGTGGGAGAGCCTGAGGGTTTCTCCACCTGTTATATTGATTTACCTTGACAGATAGCAAACTTTGAAACATGGCCACACAACAACAAAAAAGCCTGTCTGGAAAAACTCTGGAATAGAATGCATGTTGCCCAAACAAATGTGAGCAGCTGGTCCAAATCACAGCTTAGTTTCAGGCATCATACTAAAAGTAGTACTTTGCTTCACTGGATGTTAGGAACTTTGCTATAAAATGTAGCTCGGCAAAACAATTCTGTGCATGATTCTCAATATGTGAAGCCCATCTCTGATCTTCAGAAAATGTCATTGCAGTAGTCTAGGTTGCATTGCAGCTTGATAAGGAAAGTGATCATCAGAAGTTTTATCGTGAGGCCCTCTTCCTTCTTGGGCCCACCTTGGTTCTCGATTCTTTTTATATTTAGAATTTTACACATTTTAACTGACATCGCTTTTAGCAATTACATTCTACACACTTAGGCTTGTGCGATATTATTCCAAGAATAAATTGTATATGCTGCTTATTTTCAATTAGCCCTTCTTGTCATGTAATCTGTACACTCTCTCCAAGGTTCAGAACACAATACTGTACAAGATATCAAAGTGATTGTTGTTTCCGTTCAGAGACAGCCTCTAACATCCTGTGGCTCTGACTATATAAATGATACTGACCCATAGGGGTCAGAGGAGCACTCCAGCCGGAACAGTCCTGGGATGAATGCTGTAATCAACATGCACCTCTGCTGGTTCTGATCCAGTTTGCAGAGAGTGATTGCCATCAATATAGCAGGCCAATCCCCTGGTTCAGTTTTCTAGGCATGGGGAGCTAATGCTATCCTCTTAGATCTGGCGAAGGCAGAGGGTACACTCACTATGCTCTCCGTATAGGTTTAGTGATAGGTAGTAATACCTAGAAATCATTGACAATCAATTAACTATTTATTCTTTTTACCCTATTCATAATGTTTGTAACGTTGCTTTGTTTATTCTGCCTAACTATCGCAGCTCATTCTCTCTATGCAAGACTACGGTGGTTTCAATTAATCTACTGAAAACGTATCTCGTATCTCTCTTGTGTTTCGCCTGGGCATGCATAAGGAATACTATGAAAAGGTATGATCAGTTTCCATCATTCCCTTTGTTCAGATTGCCATAATCACCTTCCTCCACAGTTAGGTTAGGGGTTTGGGAGAGGCACTGTGAGCTAGCTAGGAGTTGGGCGAAAGCTTCTGATGTGGACGGACTTAGTCCTCGCATTCTGAAGTTCTGTTGTCCTAATACATAATGCTATCATTTTAGTAGGAACCATATGATGTGGTGCCACCTATGTTCATGGGTCAGGTAGTTACCTAATGGGTCTCCTGAGTAAGTCTGTTGTGTGTTCAATGTCCCTTATTCACTTTAAATAGAGATTTTTGTGGTTTTAGGGCTAACTCCTCCTCAGCATTATAGGAAACACCTATATTTGTCTTTAGGTTTTGAAGCTTAAACATTTGAAAGGATACAACACTTTATTAATTCTCTCTCTGAATTCCATATATTAAAATGGCAAATACAATTAATATTCCTGATAACTGCAATCCTGCTCTTATATCATATTTAAATGTGCATTGGCTACCTAATGGGGTTGGAAATATTACCTTTGCAAATAAAACTGAAATTTTTTACTAATGGGTCACTTATCTTGCAGTCGATACAAATACAAACATGTTGTCCACATATGCTGAAGCTAACACTCCAGGCCAATACAGAGCATATCAAGACTTAGAAATACCATTTCAGGAACATCAAAATTGACTCCAAGGCACCCTATCAGATGTTTTAGAAAATGTTAGACTAGGTCTCCTCGGCAATGGCTACACACCATATCCTAATATACAGCAATTAGCTGTGGGAAATATAAGCCCCCTATATAATAATCTAGTTAGACTATACAGACATTCATCTCAGTTTGTTCTGCACACCATAACAACTGCCCTAACACAGGCTGTTCAAGCAGTAGAAACACAATTAGCTACACCTGGGATTAGCCCAGTAACTAACTATTATGGGTAAGATACACACCAGGCAGGAGGAAATTCCGTTCTGAATAGCATAAAAAAACAAATCAGCTTGAAGCGGTGTTTCACCATACGGGACCCCAAGATAAAAATAATTCTCACTATGTGCTTGTTACTTGGGAAGGTACACTCCATTGATGACTGTGGCACATGGGTACAGCCTTTTCTGCAATGTATTCTGTGGCTCATTGTACACCATCACGTGCAGTTATGCCTGATGTGCTAAAAAAGATTCTAAATGAATATGGGGCTGCCCCTGCTCTAGACCTGGAATTAATTGGCAACTTTGCCACAGTGTCCTTAATTATTTTAGGAAATCGTAAAGGGGAAGCAGCAGCACTGGTAATATGCCAGAGACTGGCACAGGTTGCAGTAGCAGACAAAGAGCGCGATTTACCAAAACGTATTGCAGAGACCTATATATCTACAGGTCAGGATAATTTAGGGACCAGACCAAATAAGCCACAGCTTATACGGTAGTTCTGACAAGGATAATACCAAGTAAGCAACTGTGTCTTCTAAAAATGCTAGGATAAAGAAAAGAATAACGATAAAGTAAAATAACGAAGAGACTCTCTGCAACCTGAGACCTCTGACAAGCATTATAATTTACATAACCATGATACATTAAAACAGCCTGATAGGTACCAATATACTGTCACATGTCTTTCTCGTTCCTTTCAAGAGTGATCTGACACACAATAAAACAGAGGGGGGCATTCAGAGTGCAGGCAAGAAGAGTATGTGCAACCAAAAAAAGACTTATATTGCTCATCTGACATCATCATAAAAAAGAAGAGAAACTTCCACAACAAACACCCAACTTCAAGAAGAACAAGGTTGCAGGAATTTCTACAAAATATGCTGCACACTTTGAGAACTTGTCTTCAAAGCATGACATGGGCAGTGAAAAACTAGCAACTTTATAGAAATCAAAACCTCAGATTAACACGTCAGCCCTCCTTAGAGACTGTACAAATTAATCATACAGATTGAGGGTTACATAATGCAAACAATTAAAGTATTATTCTGGGAAAATTTAACACTTAGCTATGACATTCTCTTGGCTGAAAGAGATTGGCCACCGGAGTTTCTTAGAACACTCCCACAAGGGGAAGCTGTAACAAGGCCATCTTCCTTGGCCCTTGTTCCTGAAGAAGTTAAACAAGTATATGCGCAGAATGGCTCTAGCAGAGGCCCCGACATTTTATCACAACCACATAGGCTGGAATAAAAAGTTGCTTTATCAAGTAATACCAATGAGGTCCAGCAGGCAGGAGCAACTACAACACCCAATTAAGCACGAAGCGAAAGCTCCAGTGAAAGAAATTCTCTTACAACTAGAGTACCAGGGAGTACTTGAACCACATGTACCTCCTATGAATTATCTTTTATTTCTAGTAGACAAATCAAATCACTCCTATATACTGTAATAGTGTTCCATTTAAGACACTTAAATAGTCATACATGCACATTTCCAATTCAAAATTCAAACAGTATGGTATTTCTAATGAATAATGTTGTCTTTAAAAAATACAAAACAACCTTGGATATCCCCCATGTTTTTTCTGCCAAAACATAGCGCCTGAAAGCAGGGATTTAGCTGCTTTTTCCACCCTTGGATCTCAGTGCCTTTTTTGTCAGATCCTTCAAGGGTATAAGAACAGTCCTGGATTGTCTGCTGCCTGAGTAACATCAATATTGCATGCTATTGATTGCCCTATGTTGATGATATATATCTCACAGATGATGACTTAAATACTCACTTAGCTAGGGATTTGCTGAACATGGATACAAATTTCATTAAAAAAAAAAGAAAAATAGCTTTTCTCACTGTCCTATTTTTAGGATATGAGTTGTTAAATGAGGGAAACAGCCTTGCGCCACACTTCCTAGAGAAGTGTAGCCTGTTATAACCAACAAACTGTATTATAAAAATTGCAGTCCTTGTAAGGATTTTTCACTTTTGGCAGGACATACTTACCAGATTATGCACAATGCATAAAACCTATGTACAATTTAATGTGTCCAGACTTTCACAGTACACATTGTACACCAGAACATACACAAATACCGAGATCATTACAAACTGACATGCTTGAAGCACAACATTTACATACACCAGTCAACAAAACACATGTGGTCATTCGTATAAAACTGGGGGCCATTGGTTTCATCTATGTCAACTTCAATGAGAGTGACACAATGCAAATGCATATAAATCATATCTATATTCCAATGCAGAAATGCATTTTGCATCCACTGAAAAAATACTGACTTCTTTTCAAATGGTTGTCATAAAGGAGAGACCACTGGCTGAAGGGAAATGCATAATTCTGGTTACTCCTATTCCCACCTTAGAGGCTGTCACAAAGACCATCATCGCAAACGTGAAAGCCTTGCAGCCTTGATGGATAAGGTGGGCCAGTTCTGTGCTGGCTACTGATGGGAACTAAGCCTTTGACTTTATCTTACAAACTCAAGGATTTCTTCAATATGAACAAGAGTATCCCATGTCCTATAATAAAATGCCTCTAGACCAATATAAATATATAATTTATATTGACGGTTCAGCTCAGCATGATATAGGCATAAATCACCAATACCTCACTGCTTGTGAATCTGTATATGGATTAATGAGGGTATGGACTGTTTTAAAAGCTTTGATTCTGACACTAGCACATACAGATCTAGAATTCCCCACACTTATACTGTGTGATTCCTATTACTGTGACCAGTCTTTTAATTAAAATTTGCATTAATGGCATGTAAATGTATTCACAGATTCAAAAGGGAATATTATAAACTTAAAGTGCTTTGGGGAAATTTGGCATAACCTAAGAACAGTCTGCCACTGGCTTATGTAATTAATACATTGAGTCATTTGCTTGTTGGAATACAAGTTGCAGGGAATTTACTGGCCAGTGACGCAACCAGATATGCAGGTAAGACTGCAACTGTAGTTGTGATTACTTGTTCTCATACAAGAATAGAAGAATATATTATGGCTGCTGTTAATGCATTGGGCGATGGCACCCCTTTATCAAAAACAAATCCAGCAAAAAATTCCTACCAATAAAGTGCCCAAAACATTCCTATTTCTACAATTCTGGTAGGTGGGTGATACCCAACCAAGACCACAGATTAGAATTAATAAAAGCTGAACGCCAGGGTGTAGCATCTACCCTTGCAGGTGTGGAGGTCACAGTTTCTTTATTACAGAAGGTCTATTGGTGGCGGGGTTTCTACAAGCAGACAAAACAATATGTCCTTAGCTGTGAGATTTACCAAAACAATTAAGCTACCGCCATTGCACTCCCACCACAGACCCCCCTCTTAGTTTCAAACAAACCACTCCAATGTGTGCATCTAGACCATTATAGACCCTAAATTCAGATTGTGCATTTAAATGTATCCTACTTGATGAAGATTCTTGCTCCAGATTTCTTCTTGGTGTTGCCACAACAATCGGCTGATGCTCCCACTGTTATTAAGGGTAATCAAAAACCATAACAATGCCAAAGTCGGTTTTATTTTCATCACCACAGATGCTTAAATAATTTGTTTATGAAATATACAAAAGTGAAAACTGTGTGCTGAGTAACTCCTTGTTTTATGGTCTGGGGTTACATAAGGATCATTCTCCCAAACACATCAGACTCATAAACAGTGTTTAATTTGTAGAGTTCTGGTGCCCACATTTCTGCTCAGAAATCCTCAGCCAGCGCTATGAAATGTCATCACTCTGAATGCAAAAGCTGTGTAGTCTTGAATCCAACTCGTAGCTCTTTAATCTTCTGCATCTAACACTCCCTCTCCTTTATCTCTCGCTTGCAGGTTCCTGCTTTCTCCCATTGTGACAGTTTTCCTGTCTTTCTCTTCTACCATCCTTTGCTCTTGGTGAGTTTCTGATGAAGTAAAATAAGTATAAGTCCCCACAAATGAACGCTGGTGGACCCCACTGGCTCAAATTAAGTACAGCACATAAGCTGGACATAATGACCACATGTGGAGTATAGGATAGATGCACGTGGTGTGTGCCATGTGAGGAAAAATTACTTAAAGGCCTTTCAATTTTGGGAGGCAAATGTGAACTGCACTCACCCATATAGTTATACATGTGCTTAAAGGATATGTAACCAGCTAGGAGAAGCAATACAAATGGTAAGGTGTTAGCGCTCTAGAAGTTTTCAGTCATTATATGAAAATATTTACTCTATAGCAAAGAAAGCTATTATGCTGACAAAGTTATCAAGAACCTCAATCTTCACATTTAGGTTGGCGGATAATGGACAAGATGTGACTTTCATTGGAAAGTGAACTGGAGAGTGAGGCAGAAGGGTGGCAGCGACCAGCCCCCTGAAACAAAAATGAGCAGCTGTGGCACTCATCATAAGACGTATTTGTAATTATGGGGTTCTGGTAACTGAGTCGAAATAGTGGTTTGTTTTCACAAATATCCGAGTTGGCTAGGACAGTTACCCATCCGACTACATTTAGTAAAGAATTATTAGCTGCTATCAAAGTTCTTCTTCAGAATTCAAGTTGAAGTAACACTATCTGAGGTTTGGCTTTTTGGTGATGCATAATATTCATTCTATGTGCTTAAAAACAGTCGCCACTTCTTAGAAATCAATCTGTCCAAGGATAGAGGTGTTCTGTGTTTCCATTACTGCTTATTTATCATGAGCAGAAATTGAAAGGCAACTGCTTGCCACCTCTGGTACACAATATTACTGTTTATTGTAGCACAAGACCTGAACTTTTCATTCACTACAAGTACTATAAATCCTGCCAATGTTTTCCGAAAAACAAATCAGATCAGAGGATTCCCTTTCACTCACGCAACTCTGAGATGCTTAGCTTATAATTATGTAACAGGCTGGTTGGACATATTCTCCAAACACATTTTTCTAGATATTATTATGAATTATTTCCTCAAAACACATAGGCTGTCAACATTCACTCCGGCAGAAGAGGTAGCTGACAGCAGGTTGTCACAGAAACAAGAAAATAAGGCAGCACACCATTAATTATTTATTTAGGAGGTATATCGCATCAGAGCGTCTTTTACGGCCACTTCAACATGCCAGCTGGTTGGTATACGACAAATGATACTGCCGCTTCAATTTTTTATTTTTTTATTTTTAGTGGATGGTGTTTTTTAGCATTGCTATCACAGATACCAAGGTGCCTTAGCATTACCAGTCGTGGATTTCAGTGCGAATAATTACCTCCAAATGGGCTAATGTCAAAGGTGAAGAGGGACACAACTCTCAGTTCACATTTCTTAAAGCAAAATTAGGGACGATTGTTTCCCCCCATTCCACCCAAAGAATCGCACCTTGGAAAATGGCAAAAATATAAAATAAATTTGCCCAAAGCGAAAGATTTTTTAAACAAAGAAAATACATTTTGTAACAATGTGTTGCTGCTTTAAAAACATTAATTTCAATATTAATGTTCCTTTATAAAACGTTCAATTAGTCTTTAAAACAATCAAACTGATTCACTGTGAAAACAATCAATTTACCCCAAAAACATGATTGCCTTGTCTCGTCCCAAATTAGTTCCAAATTGCTCATTATTCAGATTTGTATTGCACTTCATAATTAGAATCATGTGCCTCGCCATTATTGTGATGTGCCCTATCATAAATAGTTACATCCATGCATGAATATACAGTGAAATAAATGCACACATCAATATTGTTAAAGAAGCAACTGGTGGGCCAAGAAATTGTAAGGGCATCAGACTTGGATGGAGGCCAGGGCCATACTCCCACAACAACCTAATCAGAGGGAGCACTGCACAAAGGAATCATTTTGTCTTTTCTTTTGATAGCGCAGGCCAGGGACAAATTGATTACTTCGGTGATATGAGGGTTCAAGCCAACAAAAACTCAAATTGCACTACAGTTAATAAATAAATGTGTTATGTGTGTTTTTTACTTAGTATGTTTCTGGTCCATCTGGCAGAGGAACACTTTTCAGTTCTGGCACTCATGGTTTACATTCACATTATGTTAAAGCTTAATGAGCGACTACAGAAGAAATCGACATACGCAGAGAAAATTAATAGATATGAAAGATAAGTACTCCATTTGTAAACCATAAGGGGGTGAATTCGAAATATACATAAGCTGGTGCTGCAGAGAGGTGGTCACAGGACAAAATAAAAAAAAAGAAGATAGTTGAATAATATTCTTGATGATCCCATTAAGAGAAGGGGAACCAGAACAAATCTGTAGGATAACTGACATTCAAATACAGTGGCCAAAGGGTAAAACTGTTAACCAAATACCATAAACATTAACTTTGAAATCAGCGGGGCAAAGGGTTGTCTATCGCTCAAGATGGAATCTCTGAAAAGTATGTAGTTCTCCTTATGGAACCATAGGTGTGACTTACAACCCATGTTGAGACAGAACTGAGAGAGGCCTTATTAAAGTGGATGTTTCAGGTTAACAATCTTTCTTTAGATTAATTTCCAGTTCAGAGCAAAAATCAGACTGTGGGACGAAGCTCCACATAATTTAAAGCAGAGATTCCACAGCTCTGGATACTCAATTCATGTAACTGCGCAAAATATGCTAGCATAATTCAATTTATTGCCCAGGCCCAATTGTAAACCCTCTTTCATCAGAGGAAGATCAGGCAAAGAAATAACAAGAAAACTCACTTGACTGCAATGGAAGACTGTTTATTCAAATAGGACTTTAAGTTCCAGGGCAGGAGGTTACATGATGGAGGAGGCTCCTCAGTGCAGGATTCTCAGGAGTGCAGATATTGTGCCGATTTTCCCCTACCCCAGTCCTGACTCCCATTTCGCTCTAGTGCACAGGGGCGTTGTACTACACCATAGCAAGGCTCAGGCCACACACACTGAGTCACAGTGCCAGCTTCTGGCCCAGCCAGAGTACAGTTGGTTGCGCCCCCAGAGCTATCCACTTGACAAGGCTCAAGACTGCATTGGAGGGTCTCAAGAAGTCGATCTGGCATCCTCCACTCCGTCCCTGCAATCATCAATGGCCACACGCCCAACACAGGTCAACATGCAACAGTTCCTAGGAGCAAGAGACCGTGACAGGCTGCAGGAATATCCAGACATGAAGATGGTCAGCTTATTTTTCATGTTACTTACCTTTCTCGGTTTCACTAGTGGTGTAGTCTACAGCTGGATACTGGTTGCACTGTAAGGTGAAGGATTTTGACAGATTATTTCTCCCTGCATGGATTAGTTTCCCAAAGGTTTAGCTATTTTCAAGCTGCCACTCCGGCACTCCTGGTCAATCCAAATTTATACATTGAGGCTAACTTCCTCAGTGCAGTCACATATTCAACACACTCCTATTTTTCTTGCGCACACAGTCCTAAATGATGTCTCTTGAAAACTGGGGTCATTTTAGGTAACTAATGCTTGTGCAGTTTGAGGGTACACATTTCACTTTCATTTCGTCCTAGTGAATCATTGGGTTCTAGATCTGTCAAAAGTGTGAAAACGTCTTAACTCTCAACTCCAAGACTGTGCATCAACAATGGTGATTTTCTTTCAGCTGAGAGACTAGTGCCACACACACTTGCATGGTGCAAAATAACAATTTCCACTTGTTACGATTTATGCTAGGTTCACTTGCTAGTGTCATAAAAAATGGTGGCAAAGCCACATTTTACACTGTGAAAATGACATAAGAAAGAATGTTCATGGTTGAGAAAGAACACTCCTGGTTATGCAGTTGCTGAATTAGCTCACCTTGTCATTGGTTATCATTTTTATTCCATTGGTTTTCCAATTTCTTATGTGGATTTTTTCTATTCAGTTTTGGAAACATAATTTTATATCACACCTCCATCTGCCCCCGATCAATTTGGCAGTTTCCATACTACTGAAGTATGTTCTCTGTCTTTTCTGCCCAATATTATTCATTTTCATTAAAGTATGTCATTACTGCTCAGGTGTCATTCATCTCTTGTTGTGGTCCTCTTTCTTTTTTTTATTGTAATATCCCTTGTTATTTACCTTACTATGGTGCCCTGTTGTTATTTTTACTGATGGTTTCACATGTAGACAAAATTATTTCTGCCTGTCGTGCACTTTTAATTTACATCACCATTTCTAATTAGTTTACTTTTTCTGTGTGTTATATAGCACAGTGGTTCCCAACCTCTAAACTTCTGTGGACCCCCACTTTATCATTACTGGAACGTGGGGACCCCACTGAATCAATATTGGAATCCGGGGACACCTCACTGAATCATTGCTAAAAACTGTGGGCCTAATCTGTTAATATTATATAATTTTCTAAGGAGTCCCCTGACCACAGGTTGGGAACCACTGATATAGAAAATAAACTGTTAAATTCATTAAATTGTATACGTTCACATGTTTTCTGTTAATTATAATTGTTATTTAACCCCTGTGAATTAATTTTGCCAATGAACTCCATCCACTACGCTTCTCTCTTTGACTTTTATCTATGCTCCAATTTCTTATCCTATCACAATTTCACTTGTCTTCTCCTTTAACCAATCAATGACCATCTATGGACTAGCTTAAGGGTGGGCAGTCAGATCTCTCTCTACCCCTTTTCCAAAGTTGGAGGATTATCGTAATAGGTCCTAACATTCAATCACATTTTTGTGAGGTCAATCAGGACCTCCTCCATATGTCACCTGTATTAGACCAGTAAATTGCTTAATCTAAATCAGTTTTGTTTAACTTCCTCACTACTGATACTGGTTTTGGGAAGGCCCCCAAATATTGGTGATAAGAAGAATCCCATGTACAACATGGATGTACAAGAGTGAAGTATGGTTGCGCTATGATGAATACTGACTTATTCTAAAGCCATATTCTTTAACACTTGAAAATCCACGATCATTACTTTAAAAAATATAACTCGGTATGGAGGATATTCGGAGATCCTTTTCATTGTACACAAGCATTTATCATTCCAAATACGTAACAATAACGAGTGCTGGCCTCACAATAAAAATGTCTCGCATCAAAATGCAGCAACTATGACCGTGTCAGTTTTAATCAACATACCAATTCTCTTCTGAGACATCACACTGCCTCATTGCAAGTGTTAAGCAATACACTGAATATGTACGATGCTTATCATACACCAGCAATGCCAGGAATTGTATTGGATTATTGTTAACACAGGAAAAAATTGATTTTGTCTGTGTAGTATTCTCCCTCCCTCGCAGACAAAAGTGACTGTCTTCGGAAACCTGAGCTGTGCAGTTGGTTTCATTAAGCCGCTGTGTTACCTTCGCCTTTGGACCCACAAGCCCTGGCTCTGTTAGGTGCTTATACATATCTCCTGTAAGATCCTGACTTATTTTCCATAAATGCTTCAGTGCCAGGCGCATAATTACTCTGATTTTAAATTTTGGCTGCCCCGTTTTCAATTCATTTGTAAGACAGAAGTGTGCTTTCTTTCTTTTTTTAACAAATTAAGCAGTAAAAACCATTTAGTCATAAGGATTTTGCTCTGAGTGTGTCTTGATGTATGTACAGTGTGCTGAACTGCTTTTTAACACGGAAACGTTGTGTCCATTTTCACAATGCAAAGTGCAGTGTCTTAAGGTCCAATTCACAAAGATTTGTTTCTGTGTCTTACTCTGGTACTTCTTACTTACTCATTAATTTCAGGAGTAAGTTAGAGGCGTTGATGACCTACTGATAACTAAAAGTCTGTGAACTGGGCACTATATGAATTTCGGATTAGGGAACATGGAATACTTTCTGTAACCTGGGTCCTAGAGATTAACCAAATAAATTTAAAAAATCAAGTGTCTGTAGAATGTGTGCAGCTCTCTAGTGTTCGGCTGAACGCCTGGTTTGCAATGCTGCCGCAGTGTGGGCTTCCAAATGTTGTCTTTGACGATGGGGTCAGCTGATTCTTTTAATGTAGACAAGTATTTCACAAAAAAGCAGGTTTCAGGAAAAAAAAAAGTCCAGTGATGTCATGGAGTAACTGGCAGACAGAGCTGCAAGATTAAATATAGAGGGCCAGATTTACAAGGCCATAGCGCCACCGTAACATCACTTTTGTGACGCTTTGGTGGCGCTGTGCAGTGCATCACATTTATAAGGTGGCACTAAGCCACTTTTTGTGGCTTAACGCCACCTTGTAAATTTGGGCCCCTGCAATGCAGTTTTCTGCATCAGAGTTGCATGCCATGGGTGTTGCTGCGGGCGTTCACTGCAACACCCATTGCTTTTGACCCTGCCCCAGATTTGCATGAAGGTGTAAATCTGTGGCAGTGCCACCCCAGGAGTGATGTTAAAATGGAACAATGAGCAGGAATACTTTTATTCCTCCTCATTTTTGTACTCCATTCTGCAACACACATAGAAAGAACAAAAGGCCATGAATGAATGTTTATGTGTAGGAAGGTGTCCCTTCCTGCACATAAACAATCATTCAAAAGATTTCTGCAGCAGACATAGAAGTGCAAATCACCACTGTAGATCACTTATGGGCCGCCTTCCTGCACATAACCAATCAATCCCCTCAATGCAGACACCCTTGCACTATGGTGCAAGGGTGCCTGCGTTGGTGCTGGCAGTTAAATTTAGCATCGGCGCAGGGGGAGACACAGAGGTGCACCGTATTTTAGTAAATACGGTGCATTCCTGCATTGCTGTGCCACTTTTTAGTAAACCTGGCCCAGGGCAGTTTATTCACAAGCCCCTTGCGCTGCTGGTGCATCACTTTTAAGGTGAGAAAAAGTGAAGCACTAGCAGCGCAAAGGGTCTTGTAAATGAACCCCAAAATTGGCAATTATGTAAACATAGAAGTTTCAGAAATTGAGCTGAAATAAAATTGCATTCTTTCACTTTGTGTGTTCTGTTACTAATGTGATAGGTTGCTACGTTTGAGAAAAGAGATTTATTGCTGAGTATTTCTCAAATCTTTCAAGCTGACTGTAGTTAACAATTCAGACACTTACAAATCCCTGTACAAATAAGCGTAATTCTTTTCACAAATCACTAATCTCCTTGCCTGGCTGATGCCGCTCAGAGGGTTTTATAAAGCAACAGAAAAATATTAATTAACTTGTAATTGTTTTGTTCGTGTATGAAGATCGAGAGCGATAAATGGATCAGCAATTAACCAAGTATAAGGTGGCTGTGTAATTAAAGCCGCTAGTGAATTCGAAACAGTTTCCTCCAACAAAAACAATATGTCTTCAAGGTAATAATAAAACCAAAACTGAGCCACGTCTGATGGTGAAACAGTGAGTGGTGTATCTTAGCAAAAAAGGTTCCCCGAATGACAAAGTGTGTTCATAGAGACACACAACAATACTTTTTCTTCTCCTAGACCTAGGAGTAGTATTTTGCTTATGGTGTAAACCGCAGTTAAATTCCCTATCTCAAACCCTGATCACAAGCTGAAATTGAATTTGATACTGGTAACCACCTAAAAGCATATTGGCAGAAAAGCTATTAATTTGAGAAAGTCATATGCCAAGTATCTCTCACTTTCTACCTCTGATGCATTGAGATTGGGAGACTTTAACGCTTGTAGTGTCCCCAGTGCTTAGTTTGTGCTTGTTGTTTCAGGTGCGGAGACCCGGCCCTTATTTTTGAGGGCCGGCACTTACTTTTCTGCCTCAAGCATTTACTGTGAGCAAAAGACACATATGGGAAAGACAGAGGAAGAGAAAAATGAAAAAGCGTCAGAAAAGGGAAAAGAAGGCAGCTGCAAGAGTGAGCTGAAGGGGCAGAGAGTGGGTGTAAATGGATGAATGCATCTCGAGATGGCTTCAGGATAATGCTGCCTCAGTATTCCATGCTTGCACATTTAATTGCAGCAGCTGGGTCTTTAAGAGGAAAGTTTTGAGCACCGGCACGTTTTTATTTACAAGTTAAGCACTGACTATTCCTGGCATACTTGTGCATTCCAGAAGCAAGCCATAGGTACTCCTGGCTTCAGTATTGCTATTATTCATTGTTTGAGTACCAAAGGCCTAAGCACCAATATTTTCTATGAGACTTACCATGGTAGTATTCCTGGCTTATTTCATAATTCCAAGAGTAACGCAGGACTATACCTTTCTTACTCCTGTTTTATGCATGAAATTCAGGTACTACAAGAGTAAATTGCAACAAAACCTTTAAGAATGCCACCTGAAGAGACAATTCAAACTGTGTCATCAATATTCTGTTTAAGATAAAGGTAATGTACAAGTGCTACAGAAAAATTATACTTTTTGGAGAATTTGAAGATGACCTTACCACTTCAAAAACATTGACCCCATCCCATTACGTGCTTTGTGATATAAACAGTATTCTCATAATTATTTCATGAAAAACTGGTAAAAATAGAACAAAACCTTTGGAATGAACATAATCTTTGACCTCAATATGCTTGATCTGTGTTCAGGCTCTAATAACATTGACTGTATTGATATCCAATCCTGGATTAAGTGGCAGTCTCCTTAAATGGTCTCCTCATCCCTGATCAATTACACTCATCAAGTTGAACTGCATTTTTTGCAAAGTTGATTGCTCTCAGTTAGGACTTCCACAATCAGCCAGTGGTCTTGTTAATCATTGTGTCTCAACCTTTAAATGCCACTCTTTGTCATAGCTGTTGGACATTGACAACATCAGCGATAATCCCCTTAAGTAAAGGGATGATCTACATTAAATTTAAATAAAATTTGTGGGGCTGAATCTTTCAAGCTGGTCAATTACTAGGTGCCACTTCTTGATTAGTCAGAAGCATGAGCTCATGCTAGTAGACTAGGACAACCCTTCACATCTTCTTTTGCATTAAAAAGCCGCAAGAGGGTGTTGCATTGTTTCTCCAGGCAGGATGCAGGTGATGCGTCCATTTCAGAAGCTAGAACCAAAGTGTATCTTTTGGAATCATTTTTTAAGAATACTATCCAAAGAGGGAGTCAAGGCAGCAAGGCCTACTAAGTATCGGACTCAATAAAACACCCATTATTACAACTGTTTTAATGTGTTTTTGACTGTGTGCTCGACTTTGTTTTTGATGGTTTTGGTGCTCTGGCCACTTTACCACTGCTGAACAGGGCTAAAGTGCAAGTGCTCTCTATGTAATCCGTATTCATAATTGGCTTTTTCCATGATTGGCATATTTGATTTACTAGTAAGTCTCTAGGAAAGTGCACTAGAGTTGCCCAAGGCCTGTAAATCAAATGCTACTAGTGGGCCTGTAGCACTGATTGTGCCACTCACATGAGTAGCCCTGTAAACATGGCTCAGACCTGCCACTGCAGTATCTGTGTGTGCACTTTTAAACTGCCAATTCGATCTGGCAAGTGTACTCACTTGCCAGGCCTAAACCTTCCCTTTTTGTACATGTAAGGCACCTCTAAGGTAGGCTCTCGGTAGCCCCATGGGCAGGGTGGAGTGTATGTTAAAGATAGGACATGTACTGGGGTGAGTTACATGTCCTGATAGTGAAATACTGCCAAATTCGTTTTTCACTATTGTAAGGCCTATCTCTCCCATAGGTTAACTTGGGGACTGCCTTTAAATATATTTTAAGTGCAGTTTCCCATTTGGAGCAGATAGAGATGTGAAGTTTGGGGTCTCTGAAGTCACAATTTAAAAATACATCTTTTGGTAAATGTTAGACCGGACAGCCTTAGGGTGGTCACCCCTAACTTTTTGCCTTCCTCCCTCCACTTTTTGGACACTGTTTTTGCTAACCAGTGCTAAAGTGCATATGCTCTCTCCCTTTAAGCATGATGACATTGGATCATACCCAACTGGATTATTTGATTTACTTATAAGTCCATAGTAAAGTATATGTGCCCAGGGCCTGTAGATTAAATGCTACTAGTGGGCATGCAGCACGGATTGTGCCACCCACTTATGAAGCCCCTTAACCATGCCCCAGGCCTGCCATTGCAAGGTCTGTGTGTGCAGTTTCACTGCCAATACGACTTGGCATTTAAAAGTACTTGCCAAGCATAAAACTCCCCTTTTTTCCACATATGTCACCCCTAAGGTAGGCCCTAGGTATCCCCTAGGGCAGGGTGCTGTATAGACAAAAGGCAGGACATGCACCTGTGTAGTTTACATGTCCTGGTAGCGTAAAACTCCTAAATTCGTTTTGCACTGCTGTGAGGCCTGCTCCTTTCATAGGCTAACATTAGGGCTGCCCTCATATACTGTTTGAGTGGTAGCTGCTGATCTGAAAGGAGTAGGAAGGTCATATTTAGTATGGCCAGAATGGTAAGAGAAAATCCTGCTGACCGGTGAAGTTGGATTTAGTATTACTATTTTAGAAATGCCACTTTTAGAAATTGAGCATTTCTCTGCATTTAAATTCTTCTGTGCCTTACAATCCACGTTTGGCTTGGTTCAGTAGACAGCTCCCTTGTGCATTCACTCAAACAAACCCCAAACACAGCATGTTCAGCCTTATTTGCATACATCTGCATATTGAATGGGTCTTCCTGGGTTGGGAGGGTGGATGACCTGACACTTACATGTCAAAGGGCAGTAACCTGCCCTCACACAAAGGACTGCCACACACCCTACTGGGACCCTGGCAGACGGGATTGAACTGAAAGGGGACTCTATACACTTCTAGGCCACTCTTTGAAGTCTCCCCCACTTCAAATGCACATTTGGGTATTTAAACAGGACCTCTGCCCCTACCAACACAGGCATTTCCTGGAGAAGAACCTGAACCAGAACCTGCAACCTTCTAGGAATAACTGCCTGGCTGCCCAAAGGACTCACCTGACTGCTTTTCTGAGAGGGACTGCCGCCTTGCTGTTGCCCTGTTGCCTTGCTGCTCTCTGGCTGTGCTGAAGAAGTGCTCTCCAAGGGCTTGGATAGAGCCTGCCTCCTGTTCCCTGAAGTCTCAGGACCAAAAAAACGTAATTCCTGCAAGAAGAACTCCCTGTGCAGTGGAAATCGATGCACACCCTTCAGAAAACGATGCACAGCCTGCATCGTGGTGAAATATTAATTGCACACCGAACTGCAACAATGCAGCCCGATTTTGCAAGGAGAAGATCGACGCAGACCAGAAATTTGACACATGGCCCACTGGATCGATGCAAAGCCGAGCCGGAACGACACAGCCTGACTTCCTGAGAGGAATCGACGCAGCCCCTGTGATCGATGCGGCCCCTGTGACTTCGTCCTGCAAGTGCTGGATTTCAACGCATCGTCCCCAGTACATCCGAAAACCTCGCAATGCGAAGAGGATCCAAGACCGAGCACCGGAAATTGACGCAAAGCCTTCCCTGCATGGAAAATAAATGATGCATCGCTGTGTGTGACCCGAGAAATCGATGCACACCTCCCTGTTTTCCTCACATCTCCTCCTCTGCGGTTCCTTGTGGAGATTTTGAACGCAAACCAGGTACTTTGTGCTTGCAAGAGACATTTGTTGCTTTTAAGAGACTAAGGACACTTTATATAATTTCTACAGTGATATTTTCAATATATACTTATTGCACCTTAATTGTTTTGACCTGCATTTATCCAGATTAATATTATATATTTTTCTAAACACTGTGTGGTGTATTTTTGTGGTGCTGTACTGTGTTATTGCATGATTTATTGCACACATACTTTACACATTGCCTTCAAAGTTAATTCTGACTGCTCAGTGCCAAGCTACCAGAGGGTGGGCACAGGATAATTTGGACTGTGTGTGACTTACCCTGACTAGAGTGTGGGTCCTTGCTTGGACTGGGGGTAACCTGACTGCCAACCAAAGACCTCATTTCTAACAGTAAAGTTGTTTTTTTAGATTGTCAGTTTGAAAATGCCACTTTTAGAAAGTGGGCATTTTCTTGCTTAACCGTTTTGTGCCTGTGCCTGTTCCTGCTTGTGTATTCCACATCTGGGTAAGTTTGACAGTTGGGCTGTTGTGAATTCCCTCTAGACAGTGACACAAAGGGAGTTGGGGTGTAGCCTTCATATCCTGATGAGTCTCCTGGGCTAGAGTGGGGAGGGAGGAGCTGACACTTACACCTGAAAGGTCTATGCCTGTCCTCACCAATGCAGTCTCCAACCCCATGGTGTGTGCCAGGGGCCCGGCCTGAGTAAAGCAGGATCTTACTTGTGAACAACAGAAACTTTCCTTTGAAGTTTGCCTACCTGAAAGGGTTTTGCCTGAAAGAGGGCAAAGACTGGACTTCGTAGTATATTCCTACTTGTGAAGTGTCTCCAATGGCTTAGACTGAGCTTGCCTCCTGTTTTGAAGTCTCATGAGCCGTGCGGTGAAAAAGTTGCAGTACCTGCAACGTGGCTGCAAAAACGATGCACCACCTGCATTGCGGCTGAGAAATCTACGCACCACCTGCATTGTGGCTGGGAAATCAAAGCATCATCTGCATCATGGCTGGAGAAACAACACAACACCCTCTTGCGGCTGCTGAAATTGACGCAACCCCCATGCAGTGCTACTCCTCATCACCGTGCAACTGAATTTCTCACGCATCATCACTGGACATCAAAATCAATGGGAACCTGCATGGATCCAAGGTGCACGTCCAGAAATCAACGCATCACTCTGTTGCAGGAGAGAAAAACAACGCATCGCCTACTCGACCGGAGAAGAAATTAAGCATGACTTAACTTGCGCATAAGGAATCAACCCATTGCTGACTTTCCTGACGCACGCGCGCCCATGCAGCTTTATTTTTGATGCAAACCAGGTACTTTGTGTAACATCAACACATCCATTGTTTTCTATGAAGTAAGACTCTTTAATTTAAAAATTCATAACTTTACTTGTGTATGTTTGATTTTTTTCCTTTTGGTCTTCTTTGATTTAGAGAAATATTATTTAGATAAATATTGGCTAATTTTCTAAACTGGTGTGGTGTCCATTTTGTATTTTTTCACTCTACTACTGTGTGTGTTGGTACAAATATTTTACACACTGCCTTTGAGATAAGCCTGACTGCTTGTGCAAAGCCACCAAGGGGGTGAGCAGGGGTTGTCTAAAGTGTGTATTCCCACTGCCCTGACTAGAGTTAGGGTTCCTGCTTGGACAGAGTGCAAACTGACTGCCAACCAGAGACCCCATTTCTAATGCTTAAACATCAAATAAACCTATTTGAATATTTTATTACTTCTTGATTCCATGTGGCTCCTCTCATCTAATTGCATTTTCTTTTGCTTGTGTTCTAGTAAATCATGAAGTAATTTAATCACTTTGGATAACCTTCATTTATAACACTGTGCTATGGTACTACATCTTCCTAAAGAGAATGCCTGTCTTACGAATAAAAAACATCTTGAAGCATCGGCTAATTCTTTTTAATGGCATCCTCTCTCCGCAAGTCCAAGAATCCCACTTCCATATTTAGAGTGTCTTAGCAATGGATAAGCAAACTTAATTTACTAGTAACAAATCCAGACATATGTCAATCTTGTGAATCATGAGCACTCCAGCAATCTATATTTAATAATGCTAGAACAGTTAGAACTAATTATGACTAAAGTCTAAAGATGGCCATACAGGCAGACGGCAAAATGATGGTGCTTGATTTAGTATGAAAGTCACTTACTGTTCCTGATGGAAACCGCCTCTAATAGATCATGTTTACCTTCAAGTGAGATTTTGGCTTTAAGCACAATTTGTAAGAGCTGATTAGGACTTATAATTGAGACTTATTTGTGAGGACTGGATACAAGTTTGCACCAGCCTGCTAATAATAAGTGTCAAAGCAGGTAGTGGTAGTCTGATGTTTAAGTTTTAAATTCATAAATTGCACATGTTAAAATGTAGGAGGGTTGTGCCACAAGTGTAATGCATTTCACATGAGCCACTCAGCAAATTACCCTGAAGTCACATCTTGAGTAACAAGTTAGAGGAGGTCAGTGAAAAGGCTCTTTGTGATTTGAAATAATGTGTATCTGCCTTTATCCAGGCTGCTAAATTAAAACGTGGCTCAACAGTTGAATCGTGAAAGTAAAGAATTTGGATGAAAATAAACTGTTCCTTAACAATGATTCATAGGAAAGAGAATTCTGTCAATATAGCACAGCAAAACCAGGTCATGCTGCGTGTTTACAAGTCTAAGATCTCATCCAGCAGCCCCATTATACTTTTATCCCTACAAAACTGCCTATATCTATTTAAAATTAGATCACACAAGGAAGACTACAGGCCAGCTTAGGCAATCCTTCTTCACTAACTATGTACTATGCTTTGGAATTTGTGGAGTGCATGGTGACCCTGGGGCATCCCAGCACTAGTGGAAGCCAAGAGGCTTACTTGCAAGCAATGACAATTACCAGGTAAGTTTATAAAAAGCCAAGTTGTGAGAAATTTGGGGAAGCAGAGCTTGTTGTTTGCAGCCCACATGGCAAGGGGGAGGGAGTTCTACTGTTTGGCTACATTGAAACTGAAAGACCATCTGCCTCTTCTAGCTCTTCTGATAGTGGGGATCGAGAGAAAATGGGCTTTAGAAAATCTTAAAGCCCTTTGGGGAGAGTGTGGGTTGACGGACTGGCACAGAATGGAGGTCCCACAAGAGTGTAGGGCTCTATGTATAATAATCCAAACTTTGGTCTAACCCTCAGAAAAAAAAAATGGCAGTGGGGGATATTGTTTATACATTTAAGTTTATGTTTTCTAGACTTTAACAACCTGCAGGGTCGTTCATTTTGCCCACAGTCAGATGTTATAGATTGGCAGTTAAAAGGGTAGGGGCAAAAGAAGTGCTCCTGCTACCTACAGTATATCCTGTGCCTGACAGTGGATTTGTGACTACTTTTTCAGAGCAGCGCTTGCGGTGAAGGACACTAGCATGGAAAAGCAGTTATTTTTGCCAGAGAAACATTGTATACCTGCCACAGTCTAATGACTAAGTCCCTCATTATGAAATTGTTGAAAATACCGCTTACCACCATGCTGACTGCCACCAACATAACGCGGTGGCGGCGGTTAACCACCAAGCATGTTATGACACATACATACCAATCCGTCACTATACAGCCACACACACAAGTCCGCCAGACCAAAGGTCAGTGATAAACTGGCTTTAGCAAAACCCACACCGTTACACCAACAGAACTACGCCCACAGCATTATGACCCAGGAATCACCGTGGCGGACATTCAATGGTGGTAAACCATTGGCAGTACATACCGCTGCGCTCAAAATATGCGCACTCAAACAAAACTACACCACATTGGACAATTCAAACTACACACACCTGACACCCATACACACCCACAGAACCCACAGCACTATAAAACACACACCCACACTACCCACATACCTTTACGACTAGAAAGAATTGCCACAAGAGAGAGATACAGCAAGAGCACCAACACAACCAGAGCCACATAGCATCATCATCTATACACCATCCAGCCACCTTACATTACACACCCCAACACATCACCCCACACACCCTCACCCACACCCCTCACACTACACCCATGGCATCACAACGACACCCCAGATTCTCCGAGGAGGAGCTAAGGGTCATGGTGGAGGAAATCATCCAGGTAGAGCCACAGCTGTTTGTAGCACAGGTGCAGCAGACATCCATTGCTAGGAAGATGGAGCTATGGTGGAGATTTGTGGACAGGGTCAACGCCGTGGGACAGCAACCAAGAACAAGGGACGACATCAGGAAGAGGTGGAATGACCTACAGAGGAAGGTGCGTTCCACAGCAGCAAGACACCAACTAGATGTACAGACGACTGGCGGTGGACCCCCACCTCCTCCCTCACAACTAACAACATGGGAGGAGCAAGTCTTGGCATTCATGCATCCTGAGGGCCTGGCAGGATTAGGAGGAGGAATGGACTCTGGTAAGTCAAATCACTATTACTATCACTCTCCCTACCTGCATGCAATCACAACCCCCCACCCTTACCCTCACTCCCATCACTTCACCACCTCCCACATACCCCACCATTACAACCCACTCATCCCAATACCAAGACCTGCATGTAATACCAATGCATGGACATCCCTCACAAACCTGCATGGACACCTATCACCACTGCATGCACACTGGAGAGAATCAACTAGCTCACCAAATAGCAACCCACACAAAGGAAATCTGCCAGGGGAACAACAACCATAGAGGGCAACACACCCATGCACATGATGGCACACGCAGAAACAATAACACTGCATTTACATCCCCACATGTCCCCCAGCCAATGTCATCCTTGAAGAGGTGCCAGCAACATTCAACCCCCCCCCCCTCCAAAAGAGACCCACAGTGATGACAACGGCTCTGCTCGCCTGGATCTGGATGACCAACCTGGCCCATCAGTGATCTCTGAACAGTTGGTTACCCATGCGCACTCTCACACCACCACAGATCCTCCCCCCTCAGGAAACACCACCACCGCCCCCACCCAGTGGGCCCATACCTCTGTCCCTAGGACACGTCAATCAGCAGTGTGTCTACCACTACAAGGACCCCAGGCCACCCACAAACACAGGACAATCAGGGACCTGGGGTCAGTGACAGTGGGCAAATGGTTCAGGGGACAGAGGCACAGGACAACAGGGATGCTGGAGCACTGCTGTGCGACAGGGGTAGGACAGGCCCAGGGAACCGACTCTCCAGGAGGCACTCATTGCGATCCGTGGAGCATACCAACATTCCCAGGATACGCTGGGCCAGATACTGGATCAAGTTGCAGGGAAACATGTGGCTGCAGGAGGGACAGTACCTGGGGATCAGGGAGGACTTGAAGGACATCAACACCACCCTGGTCTCCATTGCAGGGGTGCTGGCAGACATGGCCAACAGTATGAGGTGGCAGTGGCACCTCACCGGGCCTCTGCCACTAGCCAAACCTATGAACAGCCCTCCACCTCTGCTTCCGCTAGTGGACAGGAGGCCCCGTAACATGACCAACAGGCCACCACCATCCCTCCCCCTGCAGAAGGAGAACCACCCCACAAATGTTCCCTGTGATCCAGGCAGAAGCCAAATACTATTGCCAAGACCCACGCCAGGAAATAAGACTCTCCTGATTGTCACCCTTGTGTCCCACTCTGTCACCCTGTCCACCTTGAACTGTAATTGCTCCCCTTCCTATGCCCCCTTGAACAAAGCACCTGTAATACAAATAGACTGGACTGTAACCTGGACTTTCCTCAACCATCACCCCAGCCCATTGCACATCCCCCTCTACTTCTTACCACTTAAATAAACACCTTTTAAAAACATACAAGTATGGAGTATGTCAAATGACTTAAGTATGTATTTGTTTAACAAGGTTTAAACATTGAAAAACAACTGTACAGTAATGTATACATAGGAATGACCTGTAGTTGGCTGGAATCAACACACCAGGAGCGATAGTGGGGACCAAATATCTGCAAATAGAGATGCAAAAGGGTACTGTGAGTGGCCATAGAAGTGGGAAAATCAGCCTGCCAATGACAATGTCAAACACAAAACAGTCAATTAAATGTGAAGTTACACAGTCTTACCTGTGTGTCATTGGAAGTATTGTCGAATTATTGCACTTCTGTTGTCCTCATCCTCTGCCTCCTCATCTTCACTGTCCACAGTGTCTACTGCTGCCACACAGCCATCTCCAGCCTCATCCTCCTGCAAAAAAGGCACCTGGTGACGTGAGGCAAAGTTGTGCAGCATACAGCATGCCACGATGATCTGGCAGACCTTCTTGGGTGAGTAGTACAGGGATCCACCTGTTAGATGGAGGCAACAAAACCTGACCTTCAGGAGTCCAAAGTTCCCCTCTATAATTCTTCTTGTTTGACCATGTCCCTCATTGTAACCTTGCTCTGACCTATTCCTGGGATTCCTCACAGGAGTCAGTAGTCATGAGAGATTGGAGTAACCAGAGTCACCTGTAAATATCGATGGACAACTATTAGCCACACACTAACCCTTAGGGCCCACACCATACCCATCCACCAACATTTACTGGGTGGGAACCAGGGATCCCCTATTAGCCACAACCTGTGCTTCTAGAGTTGAGCAATCACATAAGAGATGCTGCTATTCCTCAGGATAAAGGCATCATGCACAGACCCAGGATATTTTGCATTGACGTGGGAGATGTACTGGTCTGACAGGCACACCATCTGCACATTCATGGAGTGAAAGCTCTTTCGATTTCTGAACACCTGTTCATTTAGCCGGAGGGGGATAAAAGCAATATGTGTACCATTGATTGCCCCAATAATGTTGGGGATACGTCCCATTGCATAGAAATCAGCTTTCACTGTGTGCAAATCCTTCACTTGGGGGAAAACGATGTAGCTGTGCATGTGTTTATTCAGGGCAGACAACACTCTGGTCAGCACTATTGAGAACATTGGCTGTGACCTTCCTGCTGCAAAGCCCACTGTCACTTGGAAAGACCGAGTTGCCAAGAAATGGAGCACAGATAGGACTTGCACAAGAGGGGGGATCCCAGTGGGGTGACGGATAGCAGAGATTAGGTCTGGCTGCAATTGTGCACACAGCTCTTGAATTGTGGCCCTGTCAAGTCTGTAGGTGACGATAATCTGCCTGTCCTCCATTGTTGCCAAGTCCACCAGGGGTCTGTACATGGAGGGATGTCTCCATCTCCTGTTCATCACAGCGGTTGCAATCTATGGGGCAAAATGGTGAGCAGCTGGTCAGTATCTCTTATTTCCAACCACTACATTTCAATGCATGTTGTGATTGTAACAGTATTTTGTTGGAGAGGTCCAAATGGTGCATATGTGTACTGTGATGCAGTTAGGAGCCATTGCCTGCACCCCCCCTCAAATGGCATCTGCCTGTCCTGTTTGGAGGTACAGGTGGAAATTAGGTAATTCCACTGACGTTGTGCGCCATTGCGGGAGACGGTCGAAAACCGCTGTGGAACTCCTCATTTGTTAACATTGGGCACTATGGAGTACAGGGGCCAATGTTGGTGTACGCCGGCGATAACGGTATGCACCGCCGCAGACGTCACCGCCATTTTCTATCTGTTTACTCACTTGCTACCTGACCTTCAACAGGAGAGGACCTACACTGCGTGTGCTGCTGTGACCTGTGTCTGGAACTGACCATGGCTCATGTTACTGGGAAAAGGGCCCCTGGCTTCACCTTGGCAGAGTTGGAGAGACTGGTGGTCCTACCCCAGTACCCAATGCTGTATGGGCCTCCAGACCAACTGGTGAGTACACCTTGTGTACAATGCATCGGGAGTGAATGCATGGAGTGCTGTGTGTGAAGGCTTCTTGTGGGGGTGTGTGGTGGATAGGCCCTGGGCAGTGTGCAGCATGTGTGGTGGGCCCTGCCCCAGTTAGCCCTGCTGCCCTGAGTGAAGAGGATATTGACCGCCTGAGATCCATCTCTGTTGGGCAGTCAACCATTGTGAATGCCATCCAGGGGCAACAGACAAATGCATTCCTGGAGGGCATTCACACTGGCATGGCGGCCCAACATAGATCAATCCAGGCTCTGACCTCCTCTCTGATGGCAGCCATTGTTCCTGTTTCTAGCCTCCCCCCTCCAACATCCTCTGCCCAGTCCCATTCCCCTCAAGCCCAACCTATCCCAAGCACACAGTCAGACGAGCATGAACCCAGGGCAACACACAAGAGAAGACAATGCAAACACAAGGACCACACTTCATCACACAAGCACTCACACAAACACCATCCAGATGCAGACATATCAACACCCACTGCCTCCACTGTGGCCCCCTCCTCCTCATCCTCCACCTCTCTCCCAGTTGCATATACACTCATACCTGCATGCACTACATCCTCATCCACTACCCCCATCACCAGCACACCTAACAGCACACTCCACTCATTGTCAGTCACCACCCTCACTTCCATGCACACGTCCCCTGTGTCCTCTCCCACTGTGTCTGAACCCCTCCCAAAGTACACAAACGCAAGCACTCAGACACCCAACAGCCATCCACCTCACAACAGCATCCAGCCTATGCACCTGCACCCAAACACAGCAGACTGACACCTCCTGCAACCATTCCCTCTTCCTCCTCTTCCAAACCATCTCCCTCTTCCCACCTCAATGTCCCTAAGAAGCTTTTTCTCACCAACATTGACCTCTTCCCTAGCCCTCCCCCCGTCCCTCACATCAGGCCAGGGTGGTCAAATCCCAGGCAAGCACCTCAGCCACCCAGTCCAGGGGCACAGTAGTGTCCACAGCTACACCAGGTGGGAGAGGATCCCGGGCACCAGGCAGCCACACTGATAGGGTGCCTGCACCAAGTGCTGCAAGGAAGGGCAAGGAGGCACTCCCAGCTGCTGCAGGGAAGGCCAAGGAGGCACCCCAAGCTGCAAAAAGGAAGGGCAAGAAGGCACCCCAGCTGGTAAAAGGAAGGGCAAGGAGCAATCCCCAGCTGCTGAGAGGAAGGGCAAGGAGCAGTCCCCCGCTGCTGCCAAATGGAGCAAGGAGCCATCCCCAGCTGCTGGCAGGAAGGGCAAGGGGCCTGCACCAGCAGACAAAAGGGGAAGAGGCCTGGTGGTGGGACTCAGTCAGAGCCCCCCCCACCAACCATGGTGGTTTAGCCATCCGAGGCTGCAGGGGAAGGGCTGGAGCCTACCCCCACCACTGCCAGCACTGCCACCAGCACCACTGCCAGCAGCAGCAGCCCCAGTGGGCAGCTGTCCGAGGCTGCAGAGGAAGGGCTGGAGCCTCCCCTCACCACTGCCAGTACCACCACCAGCACCGCCACTAGCACCACTGCCAGCAGCAGCAGCTCCAGTGGGCAGCCATCCAAGGCTGCAGAGGAAGGGCTGGAACCTCCCCCCACCACTGCCAGCACCACCACCAGCACCACTGCTAGCAGCAGCAGCAGCCCCAGTGGACAGCTGTCTGAGGCTGCATGGGAAGGGCTGGAGGCTCCTTCCACCACTGCCAGGACCGCCACTAGCACCACCACTGCCACCACTGAGCAGCTGTCACCGTCGGCGGACAGTGTGTAGTCCTGCATCCATGGGCTGTAGTGCGGCCTGGCCCCAGAAAATCCTGTGGGTCTAACACCCTGGTGAGAGACTGTGACCTTGCACTCCCCAAGATCTTCATCACAGGGCATGTTGCCCCCTCCAGAACCAGTGGAGGCGCCATCCACTCACCCCATCCTTCCCAGGATGAAGCTCACTGGGCACAATGCCCCCTCCAGAACCAGTAGAGAAGCCATCCACTCACCCCATCTTTCCTAGGATGAAGCTCACTGGGCACAATGCCCCCTCCAGAGCCAGTGGGCAAGTCACCCGTTTGAGAGACTGTGGCCTTGCCCTCCCCAGGATCAAGCAGAGGGCATGTTGCCCTCTCCAGAGCCAGTGGGCAAGTCACCCACTTGAGAGACTGTTGCCTTGCACTCCCCAGGACCGGGCAGTGGGCAAATCACACACTTGAGAGACTGTGGTCTTGCACTCCCCAGGACCAAGCACAGGGTATGTTGGCCCCTCCAGGACCAGTGGAGTTGTATCATCTCTTCTGGCTGAGGTGCCCCCCATTCCCAGTCCCCCTGAGGTGCCTGTGTATGTTCGACCTGATGCCCCTGTAGTGTTCTCTCCGTGTTGTTGCAGGAGTGAGGTTGGTCCTTGGACTTTGTAATATGGCCTTGTGGCCCACAGACATTGAGGACTGGGCAGTGTCCCTTGCATTGTAAATCTGTATATACTTTTTGATTTGGATGCACGTATTTCACCTATATTTATCTTATTATAGCCTTTTTACAGTATAGTAGTTGTCCTTGCATTATTCCTGAGGGGAACAGGTGTATATGTTATGTTACTGCATCTGGTTGTGTGTGTGGTGTGGGGGTGTTGCGTGTGTGTGTCACTCTCTTTTTCCTCCCCCCCATCACCTGTGTGCTAGGCGGCAGTACTCACTTTGGTTGTCTTCTCCGGTGTTGGTGTTCTTAATGGAGCAGAAAGTAGAAGAGCAAGGTGAAGACATGCAGCTCGGGCTCCATGGGGGTGTGGTTCTTCCCTGAGTCTCCAGAGGTGTCTCATTTCCCTTCTGTGCAGTGTTTCCACCAGGCTTTTGATGTCATTGGTACCGCCCCAGAAAAGGTGGCGGATAGGTGGTTCATATTACTGTGGGTGGGACATTGTCTTCCGCCTGGCTGTTGGCAGTTACCGCTGTGGTGCCTGTTGATTTTGCCCTGGTGGCCGGTGTGTTAAAGTGGCTGTCTATCTGAGCGTTTTCTGCCGTGCTCATGATTTCATATTTATTACCACCAGCCTGTTGGCGGTATTACTGCCCCTTTATCACCGACCGCCAGGGTTGTAATGAGGGACTTAGTAATAATGAGTCTTGAGAAGGAAAATTAATTCACACCTTTACAACAAAAGAAACTGCTTCAAAGATAGAAAAGAATATTAGGGAAGAGGTAAAGAAACAGAAGGAAGTCCTCACTTTCAGCACAAGTCTAGACTGGATGTGGTGCTTCCGATCAATGGTGGAAAGGCAGAGAAGATGTTTAGCACATGATACCAAAGGAAACAGTAGGCAAAGGCCACACTCTTGGAAATGCATCCTATTAAATGTAGCTGACCTACTCACGCACGGCATAATATTTATTTTAATACATAGGTTTGACTGGAAAGTCTAGCATACCATCATTTTGGTGATTGTGTCTCCACTGATGGATTATTCACCTGAATTAGAATTTATGTCAGCAATCGCAGGACATTCCAATCTCACTCAACTCAAAATAAAAATATTGATGCCGGGTTTAGGGTTTAGTGATAAAAGGTTAAGGAGGGGGTTGTGGTGAATCTTCACATTTGCGGTTCTCGTTTAGTGGAGTATCTGTCAGCGGAATTATCAAAGCCAAGCTATACCTTTGATGGTTTTGGCCAGCAAAGAATCCTCAACTAAAGATTAACCACTTCTTCCATAAATCACAGGATTCTCCATTTACCCCCACCAGAATTTAAATCCAACTCAATATGTGCCATTTCAAATTTTGTTAACATAAATTAACAAGAATGTCAGGTTGCATTGAGTAAATTGTGCAAATAACATTCCATTCACAAAGGCATTTTCAAAATTCCTCCGTGTGCGCTTCCTGAGAAATATACGAAGGTTTGACTGGTAGGTGCAAATGAGTTTAGAACTGTGTATTTCTCTTTCACTAGTGTGGAAAATATGCATTAGTAACTCTCATAAACGGTAGGAAATGGACAGAAAAAGGAGTGATTCGTTTTGAAAGTTTGTGATCGCTCACAAACTTCTACATTTGTGGGCTCTCACAAACTCCTATCTGAGCCCTACCCACCCTGGTAATTGCAATACATATACTCCAGCAGATGGCTTGAGTCTCTCCCTTTCCAGGATGGAAAATTAGAGGAGTTTCTTCAATAGAAAGAAAAAAAAGTGCATTGGCATTTTGTGGATCATCTCCTAAATGGTTACTTCAAGTAATACGTAGAATTATGCATTATGGTAAAGGGATTTGTGCATATGTCAGAACACCCGGAAACCGACGTTGATTGGAAATCAAATTAATAAGTAGGAAAACCGCAATAGAATCGGACTCGCTGACTATATTTTATTTACAGTGTTTTTATTTTTTCTCAATCAGAATAAAACAAACTACTTGTAAACCTGCAAACAAATTTGTCAATACGTTTGGTGACTTTTTACGTTATATGATTGTTTTTTTTTCAAGACAAAGGGGGTCATTCCGACCCTGGCGGTCCATGACCGCCAGGGCCGGGGACCGCGGAAGCACCGCCAACAGGCTGGCGGTGCTTCCAGGGCCATTCTGACCGCGGCGGTAAAGCCACGGTCAGAAAAGGGCAACCCCTGGCCCAAGGAATCCGCCATGGTGGCGCTACTTGCAGCACCGCCATGGGGATTCCGACCCCCTTCCCGCCATCCTGGTCCTGGCGGTATTTACCAGGATGGCGGGAACGGGTGTCGTGGGGCCCCTGGGGGCCCCTGCACTGCCCATGACACAGGCATGGGCAGTGCAGGGGCCCCCTAACAGGGCCCCATAAAGATTTTCAGTGTCTGCTGTGCAGACACTGAAAATCACGACGGGTGCCACTGCACCCGTCGCACCCCTTCAACTCCGTCGGCTCCATTCGGAATGACCCCCAAAGTCTAATATCTTCTATATAAATATATGTGATTGGAAGTCTGAATGTAAAGTTATTCTTTTTGTGACAGAGCAAACAAACATGAAAGCAAAGAGAAAAATGAAAACAAATATCAGTTGTAATTGTTTAATCTTCACTAATGTAAGTATAACAAAAATGGCAGCTACAGATGTGAAATAAGTCTAATTTGTATTCACATTTCATTAAAAACTAAGAGCCAAAAATGTACAGCAGGTTGCCAGCCCGAATTCAATATTACCGAAAACGCAGCTAACTAGCTAAATTCTAAGATGTTTGAAAAAGGACTGAAGGGATACGCTGTTAGCTCTGTTAATATAATTCATTACCTGTGCGCTTTTTTAAAGTTGATCTTTGTAGAAGTGACAGGTTAGTGGGTGAACTTCAAATGGGGGTGGAAGTGTGGTTTGTGCAGCCATAGGGAGGGAATTTGTGAGTTTCAACCAATCGCTGCGCGCCACTATACGGATGATTGAGAGGCAGGAGATGGTTCAATTGCTAGATAAGCTGCGCATACCATAGATGTCTAGAGAATACAGAGCTACCTTAGAAGGGGAACTCAGCCTTGAGGAACTTACTGGAGTCATTAAAAGCATGCCCAACAACATCGGGACTCATGGGTTTCCCAGTGAAATGTACAAGATGCATTCACCAATAATAGGGACCCACATGCTAAATATGTTCAAGGTGGCTGGAGAGTAGTGGATACTCCCATCAGACCTTTCCCATGCAACAATAGGAGTCATACCTAAGCCGGGTAAGCCCAGAAATCTCTGTACTGCACATACGCCCATGCTATTCCTTAATATAGAGGTAAAGATAACGGCCAAAATCCTTGCAAACTGCTTGACTAATGTAATAGGTAACCTAATGCATAAGGATCAAAATGGATTTATGCCACAGAGGGCCACCAGACTGCACTACTGGTTGGATATGATGGGCCACACACAAGAAAAGGTCATACTGTCATTAGATGGGAATACAACATTTGATTCCATAGATTGAGTGTATTTCCTTCACAAATTAAATGTTTTTGAGGTTTGCCTAAAATTCTGTATGTGGGGATTGATTTTATCCACTAAAGCAATAATTGCTGTGAGGGTTAATGGAGTAATGTCTGACTCTTTTCCACTGTGCCAATGTTAGACTTGACATCCTGGGCGTGGTCTCTCCTAAAATATTTGTCTCTGTTTCCCAAGTTGTTGATGAGTGCTGGACTCTGTTTAGGTTTTTTGTTGCTCTGGGCACTTTACCACTGCTAACCAGTGCTAAAGTGCAAGTGCTCCTATATAAAATGTGTATGTAATTGGCTTTCTATGAGTGGCATATTTGATTTACCGGTAAGTCCCTAGTACAGTTCACTAGAGGTGCCCAGGGCCTGTAAATCCAATGCTACTAGTGGGCCTGCACACTGGTTGTGCCACGACATTAGTAGCCATGTAAAAATGGCTCAGACCTGCCACTGCAGTGTCTATGAGTGCAGTGTTAAACTGCCAATTGGACTTGGCAAGTGTACCCACTTGCCAGGCCTAAACCTTCCCTTTTGATACATGTAAGGAACCCCTAAGGTAGGCTCTAGATAGCGCCAGGGCCAGGGTGCAGTGTATGTTAAAGGTGAGACATGTACTTACGTGCTTTACATGTTCTAACAGAGAAATACTGCCAAATTTGCCAAATTCATTTTTCACTGTTTCAAGGCCTATCTCTCTCCTTGGTTAACATGGGGGCTGCCTTTAAATCTGATTAAAGTGTAGATTCAGTTTGGGAGCAGCTAGACACTTGAAGTTTAGGGTCTCTGAACTCACAATTAAAAAATACATATTTTATTAAAGTTGGTTTTTAGATTGTGTGTTTGAAGCTGCCACGTTTAGAAAGCAGGCATTTTCTTGCTTAAACCATTCTGTGACTCTGCATGTTTTGTGGATTCCCTGTCTGGGTCAGTTTGACAGTTGGGCTCCTTACACCTCTCCATAGACAGTAACACAAAGGAGGCTAGGTTGTAGCCCGCATATTCTGATGAGCCATATGTGCTAGAGGGGAAGGAAGGAGTTGGCATTCACACCTAGCTGGCCTGTGCCTGCCCTCTCACAATACAGTCTCCGGTGTGTGTCCGGGGCCTGGCCTGGCCAAGAAAGGATCTCACAGACACTTGAGACTTTACTTTGAAGTAGGCTTACTTCAAAGGCAGAAAGTGGTGTAAGAAGAACCCCCAAACCCCAGCCTTTAGATTATTTCAAGGATTCAAGAGAAACCTCTGCCTGGAGAAGAGCTGAAGAGCCGAGGAGAAGTCCTGCCGTGCCTGTGACTGTGCTTTGTGGCGCTATCCTGCAGTTACTGCTTCTGCCTGTGCAAGGGGACAGAGACTGGACTTTGTTGCATTCCTGACTGAGAAGTTACTCCAAGGGCTTGGAGTAGAGCTTGCCTCCTGTTTTGAAGCCTCAGGGACAGCAAAGGTTTCACCAACCAGAACTGAGTCTGCTTGCTGTGGACCGTAGCTTGTCAGAGGGTGCCATTCCAGTTCCTGGACTCCTGAAAGTGAGTTCCTGGAGCGAAACCCATCTACAGGCGCAAGACAACACCGTGTGACTTGGTGAAGGACGCCTCAGCCCGGATAAACAACGCCGCTTGCTCTGAGGCTGTGGACCTCGCTGAGTGTGAATCCGACGACTCTGTGAGCTGACGTTGCTACCCCGGACCCACGATGCCACCTGCCCGAAGACCATGGACTTCATAGAAGCCGATTACCCTGTAGGCCTCGTGCCGCTGCAACTGCTGATCCTGCCCGACTTCGTTGACATGGGAGTGTCATAAGTCCAACATTGGTGACGTTCTGACGCATCACAGCACCTGCAGCCCTGTGACATCATCTCAACCCTATGAGGTTGCCTAGAAGCATCGTAACTCCGCCAGACTCGCATCGGTTGGAACCAAGGGACCGACTTCGCATCCAACGCCACCTCCCCTTCACCATCCTGTAGAGAGGACCCAACGCTGCTGCACAATGACGCAGTCTTCTTGCCCCATGGCACCGGAACCAACACCACATTGAAGCCAGTGAAACTGCTCTCCCCGACTCCGTGCACCGGCCTGTTTTCAACTTGTTCTAAAGGTACTGTACCTGGGGTTGACGAGTCTGTGAATAACTTTGTTACGACACTGTGTTTTACCAGCTTGCAGTGTTTTCACCTCAAATCACTGTTTTCTTGCTTTAAGTGCTAAATTTGTATTTACATTTGTATTTTTATCTGTATACTGTGGATTTTTTATCAGATTTGGTCTTCTTTCTTTAGATAAAATGTTTAATATTTTTCTAAACTGGTGTTGCGTCTTTTTGTAGTGGTTCACTGTATTACTGTGTGTGTTGGTACAAATACTTTACACCTAGACTCTGAAGTTAAGCCTACCTGCTCGTGACAAGCTACCAAGGGGATGAGCAGGGGTTAACTGAGTGTGATTCTCCTTTACCATGACTAGAGTGAGGGTCCTTGCTTGGACAGGGAGGTAACCTGACTGCAACCAAAGACCCCATTTCTAAGAGACAGGGAACTAGATAGTGATGCCCTCTCTCCCCCTGCTCTTTGCCCTGTGTAAGGAACCGTTGGTGTACAGAAAGTTGAGTGCAGATATTACAGGTTTTCCAGGCACTATGGGACAGCCAGAGAAAATCTCACTTTATGCAGATGATGTTTTCCTGTATCCCTCAGACCAATAAATGGTTATCTGTGGGCCCTGTCTGTTGCCTTTTCTTCTCTCAGATATACTGAACTAAGTCAGTTTAATAAGCACTGAGACCCTAGAAACATTTAGGAGACACTTAACATAATCTTTTGATGTTAGGAGATGTGCTTTGATAACTGGGATTAAACATAATGCTGAGTAAGACACAGTTTCTGAGCAAAAACCTAGAAGTCGTTCACCAAGACTTCCAAGTTGATGTGGAGAGGTGGAGGAGACTTCTGTAGTATCTCATGGGGCAAGCAGCAATATTTAAAATGGTTATGCTACCAAAGCTGTTGTTTGTGGTGCAGTAAACCTGATTTACAATTCCAGATTCCCATTTTGATTCAACTTACAAGACCATGTGGAACTCTTCTGTGAAATGGAGCGATGCCTCAAATTGCACTAAAACACTGCAGAGAATGGTGTATAACAGAGGCGTTGCCCTGCCAAATGCGGGGACATATAGGTGGGCCTCCTGAAATGTGAGAACAGATGAGAGGACATATTGATGGGCCTTTCAGTGGATTTACTCAGCAGAATGGTTTAAGAGATTGGAAAAACGCACATACATCCATGTGTATGGTCTCATAGAGAGCTTCTCGTGGAGCCCTTGCAAAGCCACAAAATACATAGGATGGCATGCATTGGTAACCAACCACGCTCCACTATGGAAGGGCAGATGCTGAAAGAAGTGAAGTAATTATCAGGCTTTAGGCGCTTGGATGGCATTTTCACTGTGAGAGAGGTGGTGAATGTCGAAGATTATAGGTCCTTTGTCCTTTGTCCTTTGGCTTTGAACTCTAGCACACTCAGAGATATAAATACATACAATTATACTGTGCCTTAAGACCAGAATAGATTGATTGAGAGAGGTCCCAGACTGCAGCTCTCTAGAAGGACATCTACTTGAGGAAGAGATCAACAGGAAGGCAGTCTTACAAATTGCAAATTTATTGCATTATAGTTAAATAAACAACCAGATACAATTACAAAACCCCGGCAGTCTTGGAAGACCAATAACGTCCTACTGGATGAAATAGACTGGGAGGCCATTTGATGAATCCTAGAAAGGTAGTGATCAAGTCTACTATGTTGCTGATCCAATTTTAAATCCTACATACACTTCTATTATAACAGGCGTAAGCTTTTTAAGATGGGTAGTGCCAAGATTCAATCTGCTCCAAATGTAAAATAGCTGCAGGTACTTTTCTGCACAGAATATCAGAATACCCAGTGCTTGCCTAGTATTGTAAAGCCATAAACAGAGAACTAGAAGTACTAGTTGAAGCAAGCACTCCATTGACACCTAAATACTATATACTGGGTAAGCCAACTGATGTTGATCTTACTCAGGCTAAACAGTTATAGTGTAATCCGGGATTCATGGTGAGAAGAAAAAGATGTCATACACTTCTTTGAATGTATTGGGGAATTTCTCCATTGAACATAGAGATGCTTGCACATACCAAGGGCTCAGTTTGTCGTGGGTTGTAGAGAGAGGAGGTGAGTGGAAAATTGAGGTATTGTCCCCTAAATTCAGGTTATGGGAAAATTCAATGTTTTTGAGAGGGTGATACCTAAATGAATAAAGTTGTGCAAGCCTCATATAATGCACACATTAGGTAATTGTGTATTCAGGACAGTGTCACAATAGGGTAAAACCAAGTGCCCAATGACATTGATAAAGATATCTATATATGAATTGCATGGATAATCCATTTTCTTGACTGTTTGAAGTTTTTTTAAACCTCCTGTTTCACAGAAAAGAGGTCTAATTGTGAATAATTTTGAAAACACCATGGCAGACTTCATTGAACAACGGATTTTCAACTCCAGCATCTTCATTCTCCTTGGCCCTGGCTTCACCAACTTCCCTGACATCACGGTAGACAAGCCCAACACCATCCCCTAGACCGACCACCTCCATCACCAGCATGAACCTACATGTACACCACTAACAAGGAACTGCTCCTAACAAAAAAATCCAATGCCACTGTAACAAGATCCACAAAGACACTTAAGGGCTGATTAGGAGTTTGGCGGTCGGTTCTCACAAAGGGGAGGTTGCCGCCACACTGTCTACCTCCCTGCCGGACCCATTAAGAGTTTCCCGCTAGGCTGGCAGACAGAAACCTTGGTTTCTAGGGGGAAAAATGGCTACAGAATTGTCTCAGACTCGTAATCGAGCAGGCAGCAATGCTGTAGATAGCAGGGTGCAAAGCAGACACTGTACAATACAACGGTGCTGGGCAGGGGGGCCCCTGCACCTATTCTCTGCCAGCCTTTTCATGGTGTTGTTACTCCCATGAAAAGGCTGGCATAGAATGCAGTTGTAATCCAGTGGTGCCCTGGTGGATTAGGATCTCTGCCACTGCCATAACACCGGAATCCAAGATCCTGGCGGAGCTGGTGGTTGGACCGCCAGGGTTTTTATGTGGCAGTCGGACCACCACATAGGTGTCAGTTTAGATGGCCACCCCGACCGCCACACTCATAATGAGGCCCTTCGACCTCTAAGCCTGCTGCAACAAGAGAACCTCTCAAAAGCTATCCCGAACTTCAACAACCTTCTGTGCAGACATAGTACCCCTAGCCAACATCTCTGCCACTGTATGGGCCAGACCACAAACAAGTTGGTATGTATATTACATAGGACTAACCACATGCCCTGCAAACATTTTGCACGCCATGTGCAGAACACCCACAAAGGTGACAAAAACACTTACAAGTCTGCCCTATGGTACTACCACCAGCCACTCAAATCCACCAAATGCTCAACTTTGACTGAATGGATCAAAAACAGCTCCAATAGCTCAAAAAATATTCTCCTCTGGATATTATTGGAAATTAAATTTTGTGACACACACATATTGTGATGCACAAATATTGCAGACACAAATGTTGTTTGTTGTGGTTACTAATACTGTTTTAAATAATATTGATGTTTTTAATATTGTTATCAATAATGTAGTGGTTACAAATATTGTTTTTTAAATTTTTCAAATATGCTTTAGTTGATATATTAATTTAACATGTTGCTATTGTTTATGTAGGTGATAATATTTTTTTTAAAATATAGTTTGTAATTTAGAATTTTTATTTAATGTTAAATAGTAATTTAAGATGCTGTAGCAGGTTTTTGGATTTATAGGTGGATAGAGTGGGAAGTTAATTAGGTATTAATTCATGATGAAACATTTAATACATTCTATTGAATTATATTTTTTTATTTATTATGTAAGTTATGTAATAGTGATTTATTTTTGCTAGTGGTATTTGCAGGTTGTTAGGATTTTAATTAGCCAATTTCTGGAATATGTATTTATTTTACTCATATTTTAGATGTGGGCTTCTAGGTTTGTAGGGGTATAGGCTGGGAAGATGATTAAGTAATAATTGATTAAGAATTCATGATTAATTTGTGTACAATTTGTAAATTATGGAATACAATTTTTAGTTATATTTTAGCTGTAGGTGCTTGGTTTGATGAGTATAGTCAGTTATTGAGAGAAGTCAGTTATTAACTAAATAACAATTATTTATCAATTAATAAATACATATTTTATTTAATAATTATGTAAATAAATTAAATGTGATTAGTTTTTTTATTACAGAAATAATTTCATGTTAATAATTTTTATATTGAAAGTTAAATTTTTTCTTCATTTGTAGTGTTTCTATGCACTATGATTGACGTGAAGTACTTTTCCTACTTGTGTCTAGATTGCAGTAAGAAAAGGACAAATAACCCCTTTGTAGTTCAACACTTTCCCTACTGTTGTGCTGTTTTGTGTGGAAGTCGTACATTTAACCCGTCCAAAGTCCAGTGTTTCCCTTACTGTTGCACAGGCTGAAGTGGGAATAGTAGATTTTATCCCTTCGAAATACAGTGCTTTCCCTACTGTTGTGCTGTTTGAAGTAGGAACAGTAAACATCACCCCTCTGAAGGCCAACGCTTTCCCTACTGTTGCACCGACTCGAAAAGGAATAGTAATTCTAACTCCACCAAAGCCTAACATTTTCCCTACTATTGTGGGCACTGGAATAGGAATAGTAAATTTAACCCCTCCTAAGTCGAACACTTTCCCTATTGTTGCATAAACTCGGAATAATGAGTGGAAATAATATATTTAATAGTCTATTAGGCCAATAGTTTTCACATTTCTTATCAGGTTGCATGTATTATGCTATATATATATATATATATATATATATATATATATATATATATATATATATATATATATATATATATATATATATTTACAATAACTTAACTATAACATGATTTCTCCAAGCACTGCAAATTATTCCAGATATTACTGCACTCATGACACCTTTTATAACATCATTGATAATATCACTGTAGCATTTGCAGTAACATTATTGATGAGAAAACTGTGCATGGTTTGGCACGAGTTATAGTTACCTTAGGGAGAGAGTTATATATACTTGGATAACCATAACTTTAACTGCTGAATTTCTATGGTTTTGTGCAAGCAAATTCAGAATCCAACTATAATGTCCCTGTAACCTTTGGTTGAAAGGCCTGGCCTGTCATTGTGCTGCCCCCACCCAAGCTCGATGCTCCTGTCCGGCCCTTGCCATCCACTGTCCAAGTCTATGCCCCAGCTCCCTTATTTCAGCCCTTTGTGACTGTTGTTCTGCCACTGCCCTCCCCACCTGCCCTGATCGGATAGAATACTGCTTTTTCCACCTCTTCCCTACCTTCTGTTGTGCGAGCCCATACACTAGCCCACTTTCTCCTTCCCTGCATGGTTGGATGTTCTGCCTCTGCCCTCCATTTAACTTGATGTACTTGCCCACTCCTCTTGCTTTCCATTGCCCAATTCTATGGCCCATCATCACCCTCCTGCATAATCTCCTTCCCCCAGCCCTCTGATGTCTGTGTGCTTGTCCCTGCTCCTTCCTTTTTGTCCAGCATGTTTCATGGACCTGCCACTGCCCCTCCGATTTTCTCTGAGCATTCTGTTGAGCAGCCATTCCACCTCCTACCTGCCTAGCATGGTTAGATGACTGCCACCTGTCACTGTCAGCTCCACTCTGCCTGTCCGAGTTCCATGCCCTTATCCAATCCTTCATGTCCTCAATGGTCCATTTGGCTACCATTCCCTTCTGCCCTCCATGCTATGTTGTGCTGCAACTGCTCTGTTAGAGATGGGGTCTTTGATTGACAGTAAGGCTACCCCCTGTTCAAGCAAGGAACCTCACTCTAGTCAGGGTAAAAGAGAATCACCCTCAACTAACCCCTGCTTACCCCTTTGGTAGCTTGGCAGAGCAGTAGGCTTAACTTCAGAATGCTAGGTGTAAAGTATTTGTACCAACACACACAGTAACTTAATGAAAACACTACAAAATGACACAACACAGGTTTAGAAAAATAGGAACTATTTACCTAAACAAAACAAGACCAAAACAACAAAAATCCACAATACACAAGTCAAGTTATCAATTCAAAAGGAAAAAGAGTCTTCATGTAGTTTTAAACACAACGCTAGCGCTGCTAGCGTGAAAATGTACCTGGTGTGCATCAAAAATAACCCCGCGCGGGTGAGTGTGCATCAAAAAGGGCTTGCGATGCATTGATTGACTCACGAGCAGACCTTGCGTTGTTTCTCCTTTCGTCGGATCAGGGGCGTCGTTTCTTCTCTCCGCAGGAGAGCAATGCGTCGATCTGGTCAGCACTCTCGGGTCCAGGCAGGCCTTGCATTGTTTTTACACACCCAATGGTGTTTGCATCGGAAATCCAGCTGCACGATGATCCAAAAACCACGCAGCGTGGGTTGCGATCTCACCAGCCTCCGTCAGCGATGCTGTGCATCGTTTCTCCAGCCCCAGGCATCGATCTTTGGGTCGCATTGCAGGCGAGCGTCAATTTTCAGCCACGAAACCGGTGGCGCATCGATTTTCCTGAAGCAGATCGGAGTCACGTCGATCTTTTCCCCGCACGGAGTTCTGTGTGTGGATTTCTTCCTCTTCGGCTGCCAGCTTCTCCTTTCAGGGTCCAAGGAACTGGATGGGCACCACTTGGCAAAGTAGGAGTATCTCCAGAGACTCCAGGTGCTGGCAGAGAGATGTCTTTGCTGTCCTAGAGACTTCAAACAACAGGAGGCAAGTTCTAAATCAAGCCCTTGGAGATCTTCACAAGATGGAAGGCACACAAAGTCAGGTCTTTGCCCTCTTACTCTGTGTCAGGAATCCCCAAGGTGCTTTCTGCGTTATCTGTCAGCATCCCCAGGGATTAGGGTTAAATCATATATCTGTTCTTGGTTGAACCTTCATGTTTCTAAGTAAACACTGGCCCTCATTACAACCCTGGCGGTCAGTGTTAAAGTGGTGGAATACCGCCAACAGGCTGGCGGTAAAAAAAATGGAATCATGACCACGGCGGAAACCGCCAACAGCCAGGCGCAAGACAATGTATTCCCCACTCCATTACAACCCGCCCATCCGCCAGTTTTCCGGGGCGGTACCAACGGCATGAAAAGCACAGCAGAAACAGTACTTTGAAGGGAAACCACTCACCTCTCGACACTCAAGGAAGAACCAGGACGCCATGGAGCCCGAGCTGCAGGTCTTCCCCATGCTGGTGTATCTGCTCATATACCAGGAGCACCAACGCTGGCGACGATGACCACAGTGAGTATTACACCTAGCACACAAGGGAGAGGGGGAAAAAGAGAGTGACACACACACGCAACACCCCCACCCTCAACCCCAACACTCTACACACAAACACATGCAACAACATTACATATACACCCTGTAACCCTCAGGAATAACTCAATGACAAAAGGAATGTAGTCAAATGAGTGTAATATTTGAAACTTTGAGCTAAATGTTCATAAATAAATAAACAGTATGTACAATATATACAATATAAACAAAATGAGGGGCAATGTCCACACAAAAATAGTCCATGGCCCACTGGGCCATAACACCTAGGCCAAGCCCACACTTGACTCCTGCCTCAATACGAAGAGAACACTGAAGAGGCATCAGGTCAAAAACACACAGGCACCTCAGGGGGACGGGGAAGGGGGGCACCTCAGCCAGAAGATGGTGCTGTGCCACTGCTCCTGGAGGGGGCTCCATGCCCGCTGCTTGGTCCTGTGGAGTGCAAGGCCACAGTCTCTCAATTGGGTGGGTTGCCCACTGCATGGTCCTAGGGAGTGCAAAGCCACAGTCTCTCAAGTGGGTGGTTTGCCCACTGCATGGTCCTGGGGAGTGCAAAGCCACAGTCTCCCAAGTGGGTGGTTTGCCCCCTGCTTGGTCCTAGGGAGTGCAATGCCACAGTCTCTCAAGTGGGTGGTTTGCCGACTGCATGGTCCTGGGGAGAGCAAAGTCACAGTCTCTGAAGTGGGTGGTTTGCCGTCTGCATGGCCCTGGGGAGTGCAAAGCCACAGTCTCTCAAGTGGGTGGTTTGCCCACTGCTTGGTTCTGGTGAGTGCAAAGCCACAGTCTCTCGAGTGGATGGCTTCTCCACTGGTTGGAGGGGGCTGTGTGCCCAGTGTGCTTCATCCTGCCAAGGATAAGGTGAGTGGATGCCTTCTTCCACTGGTTCTGTAGGGGGCTGTGTGCCCAGTGTGCTTCATCCTGCCAAGGATAGGGTGAGTGGGTGCCTTTTTCCACCGGTTCTGGAGGGGGCTGTGTGCCCAGTGTGCTTCATTCTGCCAAGGATAGGGTGAGTGGATGCCTTCTTCCACTGGTTCTGGAGGGGGCTGTGCGCCCAGTGTGCTTCATCCTGTCAAAGATAGGGTGAATGGATACCTTCTTCCACTGGTTCTGGAGGGGACTGTGTGCCCTGTGTGCTTCATCCTGCCAAGGATAGGGTGAGTGGATGCCTTCTTCCACTGGTTCTGGAGGGGGTTGTGTGCCCAGTGATGCAGCACTTGGGGAGTGCCAGGTCACAGTCCCTCACCTGGGTGTCAGACCCACAGTATTTGCAGTGGGCAGGATGCATGACACTCCATGGAGGCAGGACTACAGTCCATCCGCCCGGCGGCTACGGCTGCACAGTGGTCATAGTGCCGGTGCTGGTTGGGGTGCTTCCAGTGGTGGGGGGAGGCTCCAGCCCTTCCCCTGCAGCCTCAGATGGCTGCCCACTGAGGCTGCTGCTGCTGGCAGTGGTGCTACTTGCAGCGGGCAAGGTGGAGGTGCGTGCGGCGATGCTGGCTGTGCTGGCAGTTGTGCTGGTAGCCACCAGGCCATTACCTGCAGGCTCAGACGGCTGAAGTGCCATGGCTGGTGTTCTGTGCTCCTTCCCTCCCCTTGGCAGATGGTGATGCCTCCTTGGGTCTGCCAGCTGGAGTCTTTGACGTGGCCTTGCTGGGTGGTTGTGGCTCCTTCTCTTTGCTGGATGCTGTCCCCTTCTTGCCCTTGCCAGGTAGCGGAACCTTCTTGGCCTTGGCAAGTGTTGGTGGCACACTGGCTGGGCTGACGGGATCCCCCTTAAAGCCTCTGTTTGCTGCAGAAACCACAGCGGATGTGGACTTGGTGGCTGAGGTGCTGGGCTTGGTTCTGGCCATCCTGGCCCGAGGTGAAGGACGGGGGAAGGGGTAGGGAAGAGGTCAATGTTGGCTAGGAAAAGCTTCTTAGTGACATTGGGGTGGGAAGAGGGTGATGTTTGGGAGTGGAGGAAGAGGGAGTGGTTGTAGGAGGTGTCAGCCTGCTGTGTTTGGGTGCAGGTGCATGAGCTCGATTCTATTGTGAGGTGGATGGCTGTTGGGTGGGTGTGTGCTTGTGTTTGTGTACTTTGGGAGGAGGGGTCACAGACACAGTAGGAGAGGACACAGGGGACGTGTGCATGGATGTGGGGGTGGTGGCTACCAATGAGGGGCGTGTGGTGATAGGCGTGCTGGTGATGGAGTTAGTGGATGAGGATGTAGTGCATGCAGGTGTGAGTGGAGACGCTACTGGGAGGGAGGTGGACGAGGAGGAGGAGGGGGACACAGTGTAGTCAGTGGATTCAGCCTCCAGGCCCATGTGAGATGCATCTCCCTCCGTCTCCGGTGCCTCTGCTCCTCCGCCCTTGATGATAATGCACACAAGGACAGCGTGACAAAATAAGAAGGGTGGGGGGAGAGACAGAGGATACACTTGGTCAATGCCAGCAACAACACTACCGTTGGTGTACACAACACACAGGGAGCAGCCCTATGCACTAGGTCATGCACTACCAGTTACAAAGCTAGTCACCAGCCCATGGGGTACATAGCATAATGCCATCAGCTGCACACCTGAAACCAACAGGTCCCTGCCCAGTAGTAGATGGCCACTAACACTATTGGGGTTGGAGTGCTTCAGAGCTTGCCTAACAAGGAACCTACCCTGCCATGTTTGCCCTGGCCTGGGGGCACCCACAGCCAACATCCCCCACCCAGGTAAAACCTCTTAGCGCACAAAGTCATGATTCAGAATCTGTACTTACCCCCTTGTGGCTGCTGTGATGCCTTCAAGCGCCCATCCAAGTCCAGATAGGCCATCACCAGGAATCGGAACATTGGGGGTCAGGGTACAACGGGCACCCCTTCCTCGCTGGGAGACCAGACCCAGCTGAGCCTCCGTCGTCTTCCTTGCCCATCGGCGCAGGTCCTCCCACCGTTTGCGGCAGTGGGTGCTCTGCCTGTCAAAGACCCCCAGGGTCGAGACCTCCTTGGTGATGGCACACCAAATACCCTTCTTCTGATGGGCACTGACCTGCAGGAAAAATACAGCAGAAAAGGGATTAGTCATACCTTCCGGACTGTCATACACATGGCCCACCATATCCCTTCCATCCCCTTACGCACATACACTGACCACCATAACCACAGCACTCTGACCAGGACCCCTTAGTCCCCCCCTTCATAAGGCTTACACACACAGCACTCCATACATTCATGGCCCACGCATCATGCTCATAGTGTACTCACCTGTTTTGTCTGAAGGACCATAGAGTAAAGTGTACAGGGGTTCTGAAGTGAAGGCAGGGGCCCTTTCCCCAGATACTCGAGCCATTGTCGCTTCCAGACACAGGTCACAGCAGCACTTGCAGTCTAGGTCCTCTCCTGTTGAAGGTCAGGTAGCAAGTGAGGGAACAGATAGAAAATGGCTGTCACGATGGTGCGTACCGTCATTGCCGGCGTACATCGCCATTGGCTCCTGAACCCCATAGGGCCTAACGTTAAACAATGCAAAGTTGCGCGGCGGTCATCGACCGCCGACCGCTGCAGCGCACAACACCAGTGGAATTACCTAATTTCCACTTGTCTCTCCTCACAGGTCAGGCAGCCGCCATTTCAAGGCGGCACAGGCCATGGCACCTAACTGCATCACAGCTGGCATTGGCACATCAATTGCCTCTCAAATTCACATACTGTTTCTGTAAAGGAAGAAATGCATCATTATTTCAACATATGTGTGAATATGACCCTCTGCTCACCGGTTTTCTCACTAGACTTCAACCGCTGAGGATGAATATGAGATTGAGACAGCCCCCCGTGTACAGATCCCTGGTGGACCTGGCGACAATGGAGGACAGATACATTATTCTGACCTACAGACTTCATAGGGCCACAATCCAAGAACTGTGTGCCCAATTGGAGCCAGACCTGATTTCAGCTATCCACCAGCTCACAGTGCTAGTGCAGGTCCTGTCAGTGCTCCATTTCCTGGCAAGTGGTTCCTTCCAAACAACAGTGGCCATGGCATCAGGCATGTCACAGCCTATGTTCTCAAACGTGTTGACCAGAGTGTTGTCTGCCCTGCTGAAACACATGTGCAGCTACATCATATTCCCCCAAGTGGAGGATTTGGCCACAGTGAAAGCTGACTTCTATACCCTGGGACATATCCCCAACATCATTGGTGCCATTGATGGTACACATATAGCATTTGTCCCCCCCCCAGAGAAATGAACAGGTGTTCAGGAATAGAAAAAGCTATCAGCCTCTGAATGTGCAGATGGTGGGTTTGGCGGATCAGTACATCTCCCATGTGAATGCCAAGTATCCTGGCTCTGTGCATGATGCCTTCATCTTGAGGAATAGCAGCATTCCAAATGTGAGTCTCAACTCCAGAGGCACAGAGTGGGGCTAATAGGTGAGCCCATGGTCCCCACCCAGTTGATGTAGGTATATGGGTGTGGGCTTGGCCCTAAGAGTGATTGTCTGTCTAACAGGTATCCCTTGAATATTTGCAGGTGACTCTGGTTACCCAACCACTCATGGCTACTGACCCCAGTGAGGAATGCCAGGACAAGGGCAAAGGAATGTTACAATGAGGCACATGGGCAAACAAGGAGGATAATTGAAAGAACCTTAGGCCTCCTGAAGGCCAGGTTCCAGTGCCTCCATCTGACAGGTGGATCCCTGTACTACTCACCCAAGAAGGTGTGCCAGATCATCGTTGCATTTTGCATGTTGCACAACCTGGCCTTGAGACGCTAGGAGCCTTTTCTGCAGGAAGATGAGCCTGAGGGAGGTCTTGTGGCAGCGGTGGAGCCTGTGGACAGTGAGGAACAAGAGGCAGAGGAAGAAGATGTGGACAACAGAAGTTCACTCATTCAACAGTACTTCCAGTGACACACAGGTAAGACACTGTAACTTCACTTTCCATTGCAGTTTTGTGTTGTACATTGTACATGGCAGCCTGATTTTCCATATTCTATGGTCACTTACTGTACCCTTTGGCATCTCTGTTTTCAAATCTCTGTGCCCCACTCTTGCTCCTGTTCTGTTTACTGCTGCCCACTACAGGTCATACCTATACATGACTGTACAGTTGAATTTCAATGTTTACAGCTTGTTAAACAAATACATATTTGAATCAAATGACAGACTCCATACTTGTATTTGTTCCAAAGGTGTTTATTTATATGCTAATAAGTGGAGGGGGTATTGCAATGGGCTGGGTTGATGATAGAGGAAAGTCCAGGGTAGAGTCCAGTCTATTGGTATCACAGGTGCATTGTCCAATGGAGCATAGGAAGGGGAGCAATAGCAGTTCAAGGTGGACAGGGTAACAGAGTGGGACAGAAGGGTGACAATCAGGAGAGTCTTATTTCCTGGCAAGGGTCTTGGCAATGTTCTCTGGCTTGTGCCTGGATCGCAGGGACCTTTTGCGTGGTGGTTCTCAATCTGCAGGGGGAGGGGTGCTGGTGGCCTGTTGTTCCTGTGGCGGGGCCTCCTGTCCACTAGCGCCGGCGGAGGAGGAGGGCTGCTCTTCGGTTTGGCTAGTGTCAGGGGCCCGTTGGTGTGCCATAGCCTCCCTCATGGTGTTGGCCATGTCTGCCAGCACCCCTGCAATGGTGACCAGGGTGGTGTGGATGTGTCCCCAGATACTGTCCCTCCTGCAGCTGATGGGTCTCCTGCAACTTGTACATTATCTGGCGCATGGTCTCCTGGGAATGGTGGTATGTTCACAGGATCCCTGCAAGTGCCTCCTGGAGAGTGGGTTCCCTGGCCTGGGCCTGTCATCCCCCTGTCGCACAGCAGTCCTCCCAGCTTCCCTGTTGTCCTGTGCCTTTGTCCCCTGAACCGTGTGCCCACTGCCACTGACCCCAGGTCTCTGATTGTCTTAGGTTTGTGGGGTTGCCTGGGGTCCCTGTAGTGGTGGACACACTGCTGATTGATATGTTCTGGGGACAGAGGTATGGGCCCCCTGGGTGGGTGCTTTGCTGGTGTTTCCTCAGGGGGGATGCCCTGTGGAGGGTTGGGACTGTGGCACGGTAACCGACTGTCCAGAGGTCCCTGATGGGCCAGGTTGGTCACCATGCTCCAGGCATGCAGATCTGCTGTCATCACTGTGGGTCTCTTCTGTGGGGGGATTGGATGTTGGTGGCACCTCTTCTCCAGTGACGTTGAGTGGAGGTCCTGTGGAGATGAAATGCTGTGTTATTGTATCTGTGTGTGCCATCTTGTGCATGGGTATGTTTCCCTCTATGGTTGTTCTTAGCAAGGCAGCTTTGGCTTGTATGAGTTGTGATTCGGTTGGCTAAGTGATGGTCAGTAGTGTGCATGCTTTGGTGATGGGTGTCCATGCAGGTCTGTGATGGGTGTCCATGCACTGGTGTTGCATGCAGGGTGTGGTATTGGGATGGGTGGGTTGTGATAGAGGGGTATGTGTGAGGTGATAGAGTGATGGGGTGGGGGTAGGGGTAGGAGTTTGTGATGACATGCAGGTAGGGTGGGGGATATAGTAGTAAATATTTGACTTACCATAGTCCAGTCCTCCTGCTACTCCTGCGAGGACTTCAGGATGCATGATCACCAAGACTTGCTCCTCCCATGTTGTTAGTTGTGGGGGAGGAGGTGAGGGTCCACCGCCAGTCCTCTGTATGGCTACCTGGTGTCTTGCACCTACGGAACGCACCTTTCCCCGTAGGTCGTTCCACCTCTTACTGATGTCATCCCTTGTTCTTTGGTGCTGTCCCACGGCATTGGCCCTGTCCACGACTCTCTGCCATAGCTCCATCTTCCTTGCAATGGACATCTGCTGCACCTGTGATCCGAATAGCTGTGGCTCCACCCGGCTGATTTCCTCCACCATAACCCTTAGCTCCTCCTCTGAAAACGTGGGGTGTCTTTGTGGTGCCATGGGTGTAGTGTGAGTGGTATGTGTGAGGGTGTGTGGGGTGCTGGGTTGGGGTGTGTGCTGTGAGGTGCGTGGATGGTGTACAGGTGATGGTGTTCTGTGGCTCAGATTGAGTGGGTGCTCCTGGCTTGTCTCTCTCTCAGTTGGCAATATTTTTTTTCGTTGAAAGGGATGGTGGGTATTGTGCGTGGGTGTTTTATATTGGATTGGGTGTGTGGGTGTGGTGTGTGTATGTGTGTCGGGTGTGTAGTTTGAATTGTCCAATGTGGTATAGTTTTGTTAGTGTATTTTGAGCGCGGCGTTGTGTACCGCCAATGAGTGGTGTGTCTGTATAGTGGCGGATTTCTCTGTGTGGGTCATAATACTCATAACGGTATACCGCCGCGGTCATGGTATCTTGGCAGCAATCAGCACGGCGGTCGGCGGCATTTACCGCCAGGGTTGTAATGAGGGCCATAATGTGCCATGTTACACAATTGGTTTTATCAATGCTTGTTGTATCAATGCTTGTTTGCTAATGTGAGCAGGTGTAGACATGTGTTTCTAATTGGGTGTGGTGACTCATCTCAACTGCTTTCCTGATTGACTATAAATAGCAGGATGAAACATGCCTCCCTGCTTGGCTTTGTTTTGCTTCCTGATCTCAGCATCCGACTTGGCAGTCCAGCCCCTGCTTTAAATTGTGTCATTCATGCCTGTGTTTCAGATTTGAGGAATTAGCTTTTTGAAGGGTTTTTCACACACAGAGTGAAACCAAACCAAACTGTGCCACCCTAAATGTTTGAACCCAGAGTTAACATTTGTATTTCTTGGATTGTTTTTGTTCCTTTTAGTTTAAACCTATGCATGCAGGAAAGCTATATGTGATATGTTTAATGCCCTTGTTTGTCTTTCTTGTGCATGATAAGTGCAACCACAGTTCTAATTGTAGTGTGCAACAGTGAATCTCTGTGAAACCAGCCCTAGTGTTGCAGTACTTATTGTTATGGTGCTCAGTTTGGGTTCTTGGTACTGCAGTGTTAGTAATTGTGCCAACAGTTAGTATTATCTAAGAAAATTGCTGGAGCATCCCATTGTTCTTATACCGCTCCTGTGCCCATATCAGAGAGAGAGATTCAGTTTCAAGGAAGTTGAGTGCACTAACTCCACTATCACTCTATCAACAACGACCTCCCCCCCCCCCCGAAGATACTACAGGGTGCCTGGCTGGACCGGGAAGACGTGGCAGTGTTTTGTCTCTTTCTCTTCCACTCCTCCTTTCCTTTTGGGACACCTGCTGGGGTTTCTGTGTCCACCAGGAAGTGCCAAGAGGTGTTCCAGGATGTTGGGGGGCATACCATCGCCCCTGCAGACATCCTGCTTTTCAGGTGAGTGGCCCCCGTCTTGACATAAAGCCAAGCCACAACATACAGGGCTGCCTGGGCGATGGATTCCTTAATGGGTACTTTCAAAGGTTTAGCACAGACTTTACCAGCTGCTGAGGATGCTCCATCTTTATTAGATTTAACTAGGGCCCTAGCCGGATTACAGAAGGAAGTTCTTTCCTTAAAGCAAGAGAACCTAGAGTTGCACACTGAACTACAGCGGTATAAACCACAAGACACCCCCTGAGGAGGAGTCAAACTAAAATAAAGATCTCCAGTATTACAGGCCCCTCGGTTTGACCCATCTAATCATGTTCCTAGACCCGATTCAGGCCCAACTACTTCCACCACACAAACCATGCAGGTAATGGTCAGAACACCAACCCCTGTGCCCTTAGCTCCTCCAGAAATGTTTTTGGGAGATAGTGCCAAGTTCAAAAAATTTCTTAACCAGTGCCAGCTCCAGTTTTTGTGTCAGGCAGCTGCATTCCCCAACGCTGGTGCAAAGGTAGCTTTTATTATCTCTTACTTGGGAGGCAATGCAGCTAATTGGTCTATTCCGCTGGTGAAGCGCAATGACCCTATACTGTATGAATTCAACCGGTTCAAGAAAGCCTTGCGGAAACCAGTGCAAGTCAGTGACAATGAGTTGCTGAATTTGTGCCAGGGAAACAAGGATCTACTGTCCTATATCACCTCTTTCAATCGGTCGGTGGCAGAGACTGAGTGGCCTGAGGAGAAGAGGACCTCCCTCTTCTATCGTGGCCTTCAGGACGATCTCAAGGATGTTCTAGCCCAAATTGTGGAACCTCCTATGGAGTGTTCTGAGTTCATTGACCTGGTGGTACAATTGGATCACCGCTTGAGTGAACGTGAGGAAGAAAAATTCTGGGGTAACACACGCTTAGTGGTGCTCAAAACTGAGAAAAAGGAGTCCACCATTCCCACTCATGATACACCTGAACCCATGCAAATTGGCAGAGTGTGGGCCCACTACCTAAGAAGAGAAAGAACGTAGAAAATAATTGAAACTGTGTTTATAATGCGGTAAGGCAGGGCATTTTGCTCTGGAATGTCCTAACAAGCCTACTGCTCCAAAGAAATCCATCAGATAGGTAACAGGGCCTATATTCTCTCTTCCTGACCAGGCGAAAAACTAACTGGCTTGATAACTTCTGAGACCATTTTATCGAGCGCTTCTTTCAATATGGTCTCACATCTTCTGGCTAATACCACCAGTCCAGTACATCGACATCTAACTCTTATTGTGACGTTAATGTTGTCCCCTCGGGTTCGTAAGGTCATTCCCATATTGCTTGACTCTGGCTACCGGAAACTTTTTAGACTTGTGTTTGGCTAAAACCCTAAATATTATGACTGTCAGAAAAGACGTCCCTGAACCGGTCAGAGCCGTGGAAGGCTCAGAATTGTCCTCCGGGCTTATCGTTTATCAACAACACCCTTGTCCATGCTTTGTGCAAACTACCATACAGAACAAATTCAGTTTCACCTCATAGATACCCGAGTATTTGGAGCCATTCTGGGGGTACCCTGGCTTCAGTTACACAATCCCAAAATTGACTGGGCAGGAAGGACAGTGACATTAGACTCTAAACATTGCTGGCACTCCTGTTACCAAGACAAACCATTACTAGTGATACCCTTGCATTGTGGGTCCACACATAGTACGACTATCAAGCTGGACGACACATTGGCCATTCCTGCACCGTATAAAGACTTCCATGATGTCTTTAGTGAACAGAAGGCCATCCAGCTGCTGCCACGTAGGTCATACGATTGTCGTAGAGACTTGATTCCAGGGGCAACGATATCATATAATAGGGGGAATGCTCTTTCTGAGCCTGAGAATTGATACCTGCGAGACTACCTGGATGATCAATTGGCTACGGGTTTCATTTGTCATTCAACGTCACCAGTATCGTTGTGATTGTTCTTCTTGCCCAAGAAAAATTGGGAGCTGCGCGCCTGCATAGATTATCAAGCAGTGAACAAAGTGACCATAAAAAATTGGTATCCTCTTCCGTTGATCCCGGTACTGTTAGATCAGGTACGTCAGTCGACCATTTATACTAAACTCGACCTCCTGGGCACCTACCACTTGATCTGAGTGATGAAGGGGCATGAGTGGAAGACGGCGTTCCAAACTAAATTCCGACTCATCGAGTACACAGTGATGCCCTTCGGGTTGTGTAACACTCCAGCAGCGTTTCAATTTTTCATCAGTGAAGTGCTGCAGGAGTTTCTGGATATCTGTGTAGTGGTCTACATAGACGACATTTTGATCTATTTGTCTTCCACTGAGGAACATATAGGGCATGTGAGAGCAATTTTACAACGGCTTCGTGAGCACCATCTCTTCGCCAAGCTGGAAAAATGTGTTTTTCGCGCTACAACTGTAGAATTCCTGGGATATCTGATCACTCCCGATAGAACTTTCACGGATAGGTCCAAGGTACAGGCCATCATGGATTGGGTAGCCCCAGGAACCATCAAGGAAGTGCAACAGTTTTTGGGCTTCGCAAATTTTTTTCAGAGATTTATACCCCACTTTTCTACCGTGGTATCTCCCATAACTTGTCTCCTACGAAAGGGGTTTAAGGTCTTCTAGGATGCAGAAGCTGAGAAAGCCTTCCAACATCCTAAAAACACATTCACTGAAGCACCCATTCTCCATCATCCCGACCCAGCTCAGCCATTTTTCGTGGAAGCAGACGCTTCCCAAATGGCAGTGGGTGGTGTCTTGTCCCAGCGAGATCCTGAGTCTGGGCATTTCCATCCAGTAGCTTACTTCTCAAAGAAATTGCTACCCGTAGAGCAAAATTACATAGTGGAGGAGCGGGAACTTCTGGCCATAAAGCTTGCCTTCCAGGAATGGCGTCACCACCTACGAGGAGCTAGACACACCGTAACTATTTACACAGATCACCATAATTTACAGTTTTTTCAAGTGACCAAGGCCCTGACACCTCGTCAATTAAGCTAGCTTCTATTCTTTAACGCGTTTGACTTTGTAATCACATATAGGCCCGGTACTACACAACAAAAGACAGACACGTTGTCTAGGATGGGTTTCTCCTCTGATGTTGCACTAGAACAGGTCAGAAGCATTATACCCCCAGAACAAATCGTGGCTGTGTGCACTTCCCAAGTGTTCAACTGATGTGTATGAAAAAGAGGGTTTACTATACCATGCTGATCAGTTTTACGTCCCTAACAAAGAATTACGGGATACAGTGTTACATTGGGGGCATGATTCTGTCCTTGCAGGTCACCCGTGTGAAAAAAAGATGTTAGATCTCTGTCAAAGATGGTTTTGTCGGCCCACAATTGTGCAGGATGTCAGAAGCTACGTCCAGACTTGTTCCACCTGTGTACGGGCTAAAACCCCACATACTCCAGCCACAGGATTGGTACTTCCCATGCCAAATCCGATGGCCCCTTGGCATACCATAAGTATGGATTTTATTTCTGATCTCCCAGCTTCAAATGGACACACTGTCATATGGGTGGTTGTAGATTACCTAACTAAAAAGGCTCATTTTGTTCCATTATAAGGTCTCCCTACGGCTTCCAAGCTCTCTGATTTGTTTGTCCAACAAATTGTACGGCTTCATTGGTTGCCCACCACAATTGTTTCTGATCGTGAGCCCCAATGTATATCACGGTTTTGGCGTAGCTTTAGTTCCTCTGTCGGTATGGACGTCTGCTTGACCTCTGCATATCATCCACAAACAGATGGGCCCCAACATTCACAAGAGTCCCATCACTACAGAAACACCATAAAGAGTTACAGGAGATTCAAAAACAAGTTCAACACCATTTAAAACTCTACCATGCTCAATTAAAAAAACAAGCAGACAAAAGAAGGAGACCTGCTCCCTCTTATCAGATAGGAGATCAGGTGTGCCTCTCATCACAAAATCTCCATCTTGCAGGATCCAGAAAATGAAACCCCCAATTTCTAGACCCCTTTCCTGTTGCCAAAATCATCAATCCTGTGGTAGTAGAACTGACATTGCCAGATGATTTCAAGGTACACCCCGTGTTTCATGTGTCGTTACTCTGTCCCTATTCCCCTGATACCCGCGATGCCCCACCACCCCACCGGTAAAAGGTACATGGGCAATGGGAATTTGAAGTGGCCAGAATTCTTGACTCCAAGCACGTCCGTGGTGCTCTACACTATTTATTGGCTTGGAAAGGCTATGGACCTGAGGACAATTCCTGGGAACCCGCATCCACAGTTCATGCTCCATGTCTTACAAAAAAATTCAATCTCCTGCACCCTTCCAAGCCCTGCCCTTTGAGAGGGTCCTTGGAGGGAGGACTGTCAGGAATCCCCAAAGTGCCTCCTGCATTATCTGTCAGCATCCCCAGGGATTAGGGTTAAATCATATCTCTAAGAAAAATGTAAAACGATTGGCAGCGGGTTCAAAAGGAGAAAATGCACCTATTCCTTTCACCAACTTGTATATAGTCCTTATCAAGAGAAAAACAAATATTAATGTGTGCACAGATCACAGTACCTGCCACCAAGGTATTAACTCAAAAAGTTATACAATAATAGAAATTTTGAAAGTGCACCACTTAAAGTAGAGCAATTAAGTCCACTTAGTCTGTATCATCACAAGAATATCTTCTCTTTATTAGGTTTTCCTTGAATGTAAAAACAAAACATCCAACGCATTTCGTCCTTATCAAAGGACTTCTTTAAGGCTGCATACTGTGATCAGGTTCTTCTGCTCCACTGTCGCGTTCCTGCTGATGCTCTTCTTGTGGGAGAAGCTGAGGCTCAGGGAAGCCATCTTGGACTGGAGCCTTTGTTTCTGCCGCTGGTGGTCTGCCTCCTCCCCGGCTAGTGAAAGGGCGTTCTCAGCCCCTCCATGCAGCGGCACTCGCCTGAGGTGCCTCTGGTCCGCGCGTGGCTACCTTATCAGAGAGAGGCAATGCAAGGGGCTAGTAGAGGCGTGGAGTGCTTCCACTTGCGGTTCCAGTGGCTCGAATCCCTGCCAAGCAGCGCTGTGTATAGGCTCTCCCCAGCAGGTCCACACAGACAGGTTCTTCTCTGATACCCCTTCTACACGCCACTTAAGCACAGGACTGCCTAGGTGTCCCTCCTCAGCACTCAAGTGCTTTTTTTCACTGATATCACATCCACGCAGTGCTGAAACGCAGCATCGGATGATCAACCGCTGGTTAGCAGTGGTAAAGTGCCCAGTGTAACAAAAAGAGTAAAGTCAGAGTCCAGCCCACATCAACAACCTGGGGAACAGAGGCAAAATATTAAGGGAGACCATGCCACGGATGAAAAGTCTAACATGCTCCAACTGCCTACCCCGCGTGGTCTGTTGTGAAGCCCTTTCTCCTGCCCTCTCTTGTCTCTGTCCAGCCCCTACCCATCAATTATGTCCTCCATGATCTTTTGTGCATGCTCCTGCCCCCTCCCTCTTGCCCACCATGGCCATTGTGTTGCCACTAACCCTCTCTCTTGACATGAATGGCCTTCCGTGCTGTCACAGCCTCCCCACCTACCCTGTGTGGCCAGCTTGCTGCCCCTGACCCCCTCTCACCTTGTCGCCATTGTCTGTGTGTATTCCATTGTAGTCTTACTGTTGCCCTCCATAGTGTGTTGTTTTCAGTGCCGATCCTGTCTGCCCTCCATGGTCAGCTGGCTGCTCCAGCACTGCCCCTTTACCCTCTGCCCTCCATTTTCCATGTGCAGGCCCCTATATCCTCCCTCTTGCCTTGTCTGATCCATTGTTGTGCCCTTGCCCCCTCCCTCCTGCCCTTCATGGTCCACTATAATGCAACCTTCCCTCCTGTCTGTCCAGTATGATCAGCTTGCTGCCCTTGCCTCTTTCTCCTCTGCTCTCTGTTGTCCATGTGCAAGGCCCTGTTCTCTCCCTATTGCTTTCCATGTTTTGTTGTGCTGCACTGCCATCCCGCTTGCCCTGTGTGGTATATTGTGCTGCTGCAACCCCTGACATCTGCCTTAAAAGGTCAGTTTGGGGCTCCTGCCCATTTCCCTCTTGCCCTCTGTTATCTGAGTCTATGGGGGTCATTACAACCCTGGTGGTCCAAGACCGCCAGGGCTGTTCTGATGGAAACACCGCCAAGAGGCTGGTGGTGCTTCCCATGGCATTACGACTGCGGCGGAATCGCCGCGGTCGCACCGCCGGGGCTGGCGGTTTTCTGCCACAATGGCCCCAGCGGTTTTAATCCGGCAGGGCAGCGCTACTCGCAGCGCTGCCCAGGGGATTACGAGTCCCCTACCGCCAGCCTTTTCCTGGCGGATTGAACCACCAGGAAAATGCTGGTGGTATGGGGAGTCGTGGGGTCCAGGCTATGCAGACAGTGAAAAGCGCGATGGGTGCAACTGCACCCGTCGCACAGCCGCAACACCGCAGGCTCCATTGGGAGCCAGCTCCTGTGTTGCGGCGAGATCCCCGCCGGCCCAGCGGGGATCTCCAAATGGCCGCGGCGGGATTGTGGCCGCATTGCAAGGTCGTAATGAGGGCCTATGTCTCTTACCCCATTCCTCCTGCCCTCAGTGATCCAATCTACCACACTTGCCAGCATTTTGAACTGGGAAAGAGGTAGATTTGGGGAAAGAACTGGGGAATTGATTACCCCATTGACTTACATGGAAAAAGAGGAGATTTTATGCAGGCAACAGAAACATTAAAGACCCTTTGGGCTTAAAAACATAAAAACCTGCCATTCACTGCAATGCATTTCAATGGGTGCTGTTATGAAAAGTGGTTCCAAGTTGACTGCCATCACTTTCTGGTTGAACAGTCAATCAGATCTCACCATTATACCTGTGCTTAGGCTCCGCCCAGATATTTATATTTCTTTTTTTCTTTAATATATCAAAAACTACTGAACGAATTTGCACCAAATCATGAAAAGCACGCTTTCTAGACCAAGAACTAGCTTTCTGCCACGTTTGGTGTAATTTCGCCCCGCGGCTCTGGCTGTAGTCATGTTTAAAATCCCTAGAGGAATTAACATGGAAAACTCCTTTTTTTTGTTTACCCTCCTTTTTCCTCAGTCCCTGTTTGATGAATCACCCTGAAACTTAACATGCACAATAAGGCACAGTAGGCATCTTTTTTGGAAACTTTTGTGAAGATTCATCAAATGGTGCCAACTTTATAGGCAAGTCAAAAAACTATTTTCCTAAGTCCTAACAATAATTACTCTCTGACGACCAGTAGTAGGTAAGGTAATATATATATATATATATATATATATATATATATATTACGTTATATATTATGTTATATTTTTACATTTCAAATATATTACTTTCTATGAAAATATATATATTTCCATAGTAACATGCTTTAATAATTATATCAAATAGTTTAAAGTAAAATATTTTTATGAATTATGTTACGCTTTGTATACATACAAATTTTCATTATATTAAATGTATATATTAAAATATTTAGCAATTTCAACTTTAAACTCTATACTTAAAAAAACAATATTTTTGTATGTTTTTAGATGATTTTAGTGTCAATGATATATTTTCCGATAGTTTATTTTACTTAACATTATAAGTATATGAGCACAATGATATTTTTGACACAATGTTTGCAAGCAATATTGTTTACCACAATATTGTGCCTGTGATCCGTAATTTCTCTACAGCAGCATATCCTGCATGTGCTGATAAGACAAATATGTTCTGCTTTCACTTTGTGTAATCTTTAGTCCATTCAGTCCTATATCTTCTAGCCTACTTAGGCACTCACCCTTGTCAGACATGGCTATTCCTCTCTTAGATGTTGGTACCTGAGGTGATGGTACTTGATTTACCTACCTCAAAAGTACGAGACGTCAAGCGTGCCCAGCTAGAATTTGAACTTGTGCCGTGTAGGGCACACACAGACTAAGAGCAAACACTAAAGTATTGGGCACATAATACAGGCCATGGTGCTACCAGTACTCTTGTTTGCTGAGGCTTTCCTAATCTTATCACAAATAAAATACTTTACGAAGATCTTCTAAACCTGTGAAAAATGTTCCATCACACTGCACAAGTCTAGTGTTAACCTTTCCATTTTAGATATGGAGCTGACTGTTTACAGCAGCAGCTGCTGCCTGCGTGGCTGAGGTTTTGAAATACAGAAGCAGCAAGTTAGGACGATTTATTAAACAGGGACAATTAGCTTTAACACTTCCTAAGAGATCTGATATTCTTTTATAATTAATTGTGCCATAACATGATTTTATGGAGTGCCAGCAGGAGGGAAATGAACAGCACAAATCAATAGGTGCCTACAACATAAATCTTTACACACAAACGAGTAGCTGGTCACACATGCTGATCACACATCTGTGCGGGATGAATCTGTAATTTCCCACACAGATCGCTATCTAGTTCCCCCTTTTAAGGACTTTCCTTTGCAAAAATAAATCTCGCTCTGGGAGCTGTGTATTCACAGACTACAATACAGTGCAACTGCAAATGTTGCATATGTGTTGTTTTCCCGATAATTCCACCAATTTACTTTTCCTTTCCCTGTGTTGATAGACTGTCTCCCAGGAGAGAGTCTCCGGTTACTCTACAAAGAGTGCCAGAAATGCATTCGACATTTCAGATTATATTTCCGAATATATCCTTCAAAACCATGCATGGTGTGTTTAAACACCTATCAGCTGACATCCATCCATCCGCGATTATTTCCTTCCTTCCTTTGGATTTCAATTTCACCATGTCACCTTTCATTTTTTCTCTTTGCCTTTTCTTCCCTTACCTTTTCTTCCTTATTTCCACTCTTCCTTCCTCTTCCTCTTCCTTCTCAGTGCCATCTGCCCATTTTTCTATCTTTTCATCCTGCATTACTTTTCCTTTCGTACCTTCTTGCTCTTCCAGTTCATATCTGGGTCTGCCTTTTTTAAAATATTTTTTTCTCTGTATTCAGTTCTTCCCTCTTGTATCAACCCTCAGCCCACACCAGTCAGCTCTTTCATGGCATTGGTTTACAAAGTTAATTATGAGCTTTTGTCTGCTGGTCTACTGACAAAAGAGGCCCCTAAACAGCCAGCTGCCAGCCCTTCAGACCAAGTGCCAGCCCTCTCTGTCAACAACCAGGGGCGTAGGAGACAATACATTTCTGGTGGGGACAGCGACAGCCTTGGGCACTTCTCAATTGACCCTATACAAATCGCCTATTGTTTGCGAAATGCAGGCTCCTATAAATGTTTTCAATCATATAGTCTGGATGTGAAATAGGGAGAAAAAAAGGCATGTTGTCAGTTTGAAAGTATGTTTTATTGTTATTCACATTCACAAGGTATTTAGGCCAAATGTGAAAAAACATGTTGACTAACCTTGCATCTTCATGCACCAAGGAAATAAAGGTAGGAGGGAGAAAAGGAAGAACATACCTTTTGTGCCCGCACCGTTTAGGCCTCTCACCTCATGCAAATTGAAACCGCACTAGAGATATCAAAAGCGATCAGGTACAATAATTGTAAACTGTTCTCTGAAACCATAGTTCTAATAACACTTCCGCTCCTCTGTGCGATCTTGGGCAGGTCAGCTCCACATCAGTCAAAACTGGGAGCATTTAGACTGAAGAAGTTCTTGGTGTTACAGACTATTTAATATATAAAATTCTGTGATTCCTGTATAAACAGCAGTCATTATTTTCTATATGATCGGCTACTTCTGATGCATTAAGTCACCAATTATAAAGAAAAGATGTCAGGACTCAACTAATATAAGGTTATTACAGTCCAGGTTTGACTTACCTTCTGCCAAAGCCAGCAGCCAAGGTGAAAGGCAGGTCAGGACATAAATAAAGCAGCTGTTTAAAGCAACAAACGGAACGTTGCTTTTATTTCTTCTGTTCTATTTTAATAGCTTAAAATTACAGAAGCTATGCACTAAGGCAGTGATTTTCAACCTTGTGACTCCTGAGGACCTCCACTGAATCACTACTGGAAGCTGGTGACCCCAATCAATTTGTATAATTTAAATTTCAAACATTAAAACAGTAATTCACAAAAAATACACAAGCAAGTTCACACCAAAGAAATACTTGAATTACTAAAAATCGAATTATTTTATATTGAAAAAATATCCAAGAATCAAAAATTGTTAAAGGGAAGCTTGGCGCTGCATCTCAGGTGTCTAACTTTTCCATGTTTGGTCTTATTTAGGAAAGCTGAATCCTCAGGTCAAATTCTACATTTCCCAAGTGATTTCTGTTTTAATTTTTTAGGTACATAAGATCTGAAAACTTTTTTACATAAATATGTGGTGGGGAAAGGAAGTACACCATAAGGGCCTTGCAGCTCTCCATAGCCTCTCTGTCATGTATAATTAATTTGTTTAATAGCACCTCTCATACCTGTGTAAGGTGTTGAAGCATATAAAATACTGTTCTTTGCATGATACACATTCTTTGCAGCAGGCATATTAACCACTTAGATGAGTCAAAACTGCCACTAGACAAATCCCCTACCTCTCTCCCACAGGTACATTAATCACCAGAGTTATCTTGATGCTTTTTATTTTTGCCCGAAAGCCCCTGGTGACTGCTAAGAAATGGGAGTGGAGAGGCAGGGGGATGAAAAATGAAAAACAAAATAGCTGCTGTCTCCCCTCTGTCCTCCTCTCTTCCTGAGTCCCGTCAGCATGGAAGAACTCAGGCTCCTAGACTCCCCTAAGCCAATCAAAACGCTGCTGTTACCAGCATGAAAGCAGCATTGTGATTGGTCTGAGCAGCCTGGTTCAGCACTCAGACAGGAAGTGGAAGCCTGTTCATGTTCTCCACCTGGCTGTACAATATAGCCAGGTGGGGAAATACTAAGGGCCTGATTTATACTTTTTTTAGCACCACATTTGCGTCATTTTTTTATGCAAAAGCATTGCAAACTTACAAAATATAATCAAACTTTGTAAGTTTGCGTCACTTTTGCGTAAAAATGACACAAATGTGGAGGACCCGCTGCTGCTGGATGTACAGGGAACTTTGAAGTGCTTTTTAACCTGCTGCACAAAGGAAGCAATAAATATAAAAACACATGTGTTTCTACATGACCCAGCTGGAGAAGTGCCTTTCTGCTGGCCTGGGTTTGTGGATTCCCTGGGAATGTGTCACAGACCCTCGGTGGCCTTAGACCGCAGGCTGGGAACTGCTGCACTAAGGTTTTAAGTGGCTTGTGGGTAAGTTGATGGTGTGGTAACATATGGGCTATTATACCCCTTGGCGTAGATGATAAGGATTCTGCAAGGGATCTTGGAGTTCCATACTTTATAAACAAGCATTGGCAAAGCCAATAGGTTTCATCTATGCTGAGCTATTGGCTTTACTAGCGTGTTTTAACTATGTTGTAAATTAGTATGGCTGCTGTTCAGCATGGCTATAAGTTAATGGCATAAAGGAGAATGACATGTCATAAAGTGTTGTCGGTTAGTGTGGCATAGAGTGTTGAGGACTAAGTAGTGTGCAGTAGTGTCAGAGTGGAGTATAGTGGAGAGGAATAAAGAAAAGTGCAGTGGTATAGAGTGGAGTAAAGTAATGTGGAGTGCCATAGAGAGAGCTGAATAGGGTGTCTTTGAGCATAGTACATTGTGGTATAATGCAGTAGCATGGAGTGGAGTAGCGTGTCGTAGATTGAAGTGGAATGGAATGTCATGGAGTGGCATAGAGTGGAGTAGTATGTCACAGAATAGTGTGGAGTAAAGTGTCATGGAGTGGTGCAGAGGCAATTGTGTATGGAGTCACAGAGTAGAGTAAAGTGTTGTATAGTGGCACAGAGTGGAGTAAAGTGTTATGGAGTAGAGTGTTGGAACAGAGTATTATGGAGTGTAATGTAATAGAGTGAAGTGTCGTAGAGTGATCTAGAGTGAAGTGGTGCAGAGTACAGTGATGCAGAGATTGGCATAAAGTTCATTGGTTTTTAGTAAAGTGGTGTGGAGTGCACTGGTTTAGAATAGAGTGCACTACTCTAGTGGTGAAGAGTAGAGCAGTATAGTGGAGTGGTACAACATATATTACAGAGGCACAGAGTGCAGTGGTGCAGAGTACTGTGTCGTAGGGTGATGTGGTGCATGGTTGAGTGGAGTGCTGCAAGATAGAGTGGCATAGTGTGCAGTGATGTAGCATAGAGGGGTGTAGAGTGTAGTGGCACAGAGTACATTAGTGAAGAGTGCAGTAGAGTGGCACAGAGTTGAGCGGTGGTGAGTAGAGTGCTGTGGTGCAGAGCCAAGTGGTGTAGAGTTCAGTGACAAAGTGTACTGTTTCAGAGTAGAGTGTCATAAAGGGCAATGGTATAGAGTAGAGTGGCATAGAGTGCATTGGCGTAGAGTGCAGTTGCATAGAGTACAGTGTTGCAGAGTAGAATAGAGTGGCGTAATGTGCAGTTTTGCAGTGCAAAGGGGATCATAGAGTGCAGTGCTGTAGAGTGATGTAGAGAGCAGAGGTGTTGAGTGCAGCGGTGCAGAGTGGAATAAAGTGGCGTAGAGTAGAGTTCTGCAGTAAAGTACAGTGGTGTATAGTAAAGTGGTGTACAGTACATTACCGTAGTCTACAGTGGTGCAGAGTAGAGTGGACTGGAGTAGACTAAAGTGGAGTAGAGTGCATTGGTGTAGAGTAGAGTGGTACGGAGTAGAGTAGAGAGGTGCAGAATAGAGTGGTGCAGAGTAGATTGCAGTGGCATGGAGTGATCCAGAGTAGAGTGGAGTGACATAAAGTGGAGTATGCATAGTGTGGTAGCACACTGCATTACAGGCAACACACGTTCAATTGAAATGACCATTACATTTGCAAAGACATACAATTTTACTAATGAAAACACACAGCACACAAATGTTAATGTGTGGAAATGTCATTACCTAGTGTATTGATTTGTTTCCATCATCTTAAAATATTTGTTTCCACTACACTTACATTCTTAAGTATCTGCAAATGTAATTTGAACACCAAGTTCCATGGGAAGGCAGAGCCTGTAATTTGACCTTGGTCTTTGAATGCACAGCAAGTGAGACAAGATAAGAACAATATTTAAAAGCCTGTTTACAGACATTGAGCACTGGAGGAAGGATACAGTATACAAGAGATGCTCTACTGGAGGGACAAACACAAGCGGGACAGCCTAAATCAAATACAGCTAGCAAATAGAAACCAAGCAAATGTAAATTGCAAAGCCAGATGTAGGCAATGGGTGCAATACATTCCCAGTGAAGCTTTCCAAGTGTACTCTCAATGAGTTTAGCAAACCAGACAGCTTCGATCTAATGAACTCAGCCTTCAGCCTAGTTCCTATATATTTTTATGGAACTCCTCTGTGACTGCGACAGTCAAACCATATCTTGCTATTTAGGGCCTTTTACACATGCTCTTATGGGCCAGCACTGCTGTATTGTCATGTAACATTATGAAATATGTACAGATTTATGCAAATGCATTGATACGAACACTGTATTTCTGATGCCTGGTTTGGCTATCACCAGGGCCACTAGAATTATGAGATTGTGTGCTGCAGTGTTTTTTGCATAGTTATGGATTTGCCGCATTTGCCACAAAATCTAATATATGCTGCATAATCTGCAGATTTACACAAAAATGGTTCAAAAGTTACTAAAAGCGCAGCAAAACGACTTGTTGGTGCACAGTACAGGGCCCCTTAGCAAAAGTTGACTGCTAACCTTTCTTTTGCTTGTTGATATATTTAGGTGTTCAGCTGGTACTAATGAAGTACAACCTAAGCCCAGAGAGTGTTAACAAGTGTAACAATGACAAAATAATGAAATAATATCACAAAATGTGTCATATTATGTTTCATAATTTGCCTCTTCTGCCTGCATAACTTAGTCAACCCTGTCACATAATTCGGCCCTCCTCTGATGCATAATTCTAGTCACCCTATCACCAATGTCTCATCATGTAACTATTATTCTTTATTTGCCATTTTTTTCTGTCTCTACTCATAAAAATTGAAAATTAATTAAAAAAAATTTAATAAAAGTCAAATGAGAATGTTAAATACAGAAAAGATAATATCCTTCAATATGCTTAAGTATGTGACAAGAACAACAACAAATCTAATAGCGCTAGGCAAACTGCCTAAAATAAAAAGTGGCTCCTCCCTGTTAGCCACGCTGTAATCCAACCTTTTATTACTTAAATAAAAAACATATGGCCTGATTCACAAAGATAAACTTACATATTTGGTCTAAATTTAGATCAAACGTCTAATTTTACGATTTTGGGGAATTCACAAAGGGCATTTACAAGTAGCATCTTTACATCTGCACTTGGGGCGGATCTCCGTTATGTGTAAATGTTAGAAATCTCGCCTTCCCTGTTTCTGTGAATTGTGTGATCCTAGGCAAGCACAAATACTCAGGACAAGTCCTAAAAAAAAGAAGTGGGGGGACTAACCAAGTTAGGCAGTATGCAAGTGACATCACAACGCATGACATCATGGCGTGTGACATTGCACTTGGCATCACAACCCATGACCTCAAAGAAGGTGGCATCTATTCTTAACACCTCAAGACATATGCTTAGCAGGTCTATCATGAGTATATTTGAGTGCTTTACTATATTTAACAAATGGGATTTTGCTTTGGGGTTGTGCCAAAAAAGTTAGGCAACCTTGACACAAAATCTGGGCCTCAATTTATACATTTATTTTTTAGAGTCTCTGCCACCAAGAAATTAGCATAAGGGAGAAACGTGACAGTAAATAAGTTCTGCTTAATTGTTCCAAAGTCTGCATTTTAAAATATCTTGTGGGGGTTATGGCATCTGCTGAAGAGATCTTTGTGTGCCCAGTATATCTCAGGGAATAATAATAATGTGTATGATGTAAAGCGCTTTGACACCCTGCACTGGATTAAGTAGCGCTATAAAAGAATTAAAACAAAATAGTAATATTTAAATTATTATTTGTGTAAATACTGGGTCAGACCAACACATCTGACATTCTTACCTTCATACCTTTCTCTTATATGCAGGGACTGAACAAAGTGAAAACCATGTTTCTCTTAGATACCTGTGAAGTAATAGCAAACTGCGTGCTTTTGTTTCCTAAATAGCAGCTAAGTGTGAGGTCAAATAGCTTCCAGCCTGATGCCCCCTTAATTTCACCCTTTATCCTGGGCCAGCAGAAATTTACAATCCGAAAGCGCTCTTTAATGCTGCCCAGAAGGAATCAAAGCGCTTCTGAAAGTGGGGGCAGGCACTTCTGAATATGTCAAAATATATTGGGATGAAATGATACTCCAAGATAGAGGTGAGAGGAAAAATTATTTTGTCCCCCTGTCCCCCTACCCCCCATCCCCCACACTCCAAAATCTAGTGGGATACATCCCCTGCTTCCCCCACACTTCCTACGTACATGGCTAACAACCCTTCCACTTTAGCTGCTGTTGTGAGGGATTTGTGACGCCAATGAAAGAAGAGCCTGGGTCAGTGATCGCCATTAGAGCGATTCGTCCATAAGGAAAAGGAGAACATGGAGTGCGTCCCTGGTCAGAGCTCGGGGGTCTGGGCTTCAACCTCTGACATGTATTAAGTTCATTCTGTGTATAATAAAAGTGATGAATTGCATTTCATTACAAGCCTGTCACCTTAATGGACCAATAAAATGATAACGCATAAAGGGCAATCAATACAGAGTACACCAATTCTCTGAGATTAATCATGTTGAAATTCCAAGCGGCCAGTCAAAGAATGGGCCATAAACCCAACTGAAATGAACGCAGGATTTGAGAAATACTTAATGATCAGCTCCTTCAGCCCTCAGGGCTTGGCAGTAGTGCAATCTATTCAGTGGGGTAGACTTGTGTGATGGGGAGTCTTATATTCTGCTTCGTTAAGGAGAGCAAGCAGTGATGAGAGCCCCTCCACATCATTCAGCCATAAAGCTCGGTTGCAAGCACCTGCTGTCTTTAGAAATTAAGGCCCTCATTAATAACGAGAGACATATATTGCATCCTGATTGAAACACGTGCATTAGACAAAACGTATGTCCCACAACGCTACAAGAGATACATCAATCAACCCATGAGTTTGACATGTCGGCGTGCAATGTAGAAAGGTATTTGCAAAGCTAAGCCTCACCAAATAGTTTATTTTATGATTGGGGTGGGGCGGCAGGCGGGTTTATTTTCCATAGGGGAAGAGGAAATGTGCCTTCAAGGTGTTACCGAGAAGAGACAATGACCAGACCTGAAGAATGCAGGGGAGGGCTTTAGATATATGGAACATATTTTTTTCCAAGAGGGTGGCAAATATACTGTACCACGACATTTCCATGTGTGGAATGTACACATGCACATTCTTTTCCATAGGCTCTGCATGAGAGGTCACAGCTTCACAGAAATACGTAAGAAATGTCAGTTGGAAAGGTACTTATAGGTCTGGGTGAGTAAAATTCTTCTGTTCAAACTAGTCATTCATTGTGTCAGATTATGTCAACTAGTCCTTGATATACTGTGCACGTGAACATACTGTATAGGTGAAGTTTGGTCCATCTAGATGACTTCTACATTTAATAACAATTATCTCATCGCTCGGTGGTTCTGTTTGTGCGGCTATTAAACAAAGGCCTTTATTTCAACTATAATGTGAATTTTTATGCAGCACACCTGAAATTACCAATACTGTGAAAATCAGTAAATTTGTGGAGCCAAATAACTGTGCCGAATTACTTTCTGAGTTTTATTATACTGAAAGAGGAAGTATCAGAGACATTTCCTATTAACGGATTTGTTTCTGGAGACCAATGCTGCTGCCTGGACCAGGTAAACATACGGGGGAAGAACATCGAGAGCGAGCAGTTATTTTGCATCCAAAATTACCAAACAAATTGAAATATGCAATTCAGGCAGTAACGGCTGTTTCCGGCAGAAGCTGGAATACTCACCACAAGGAATGATCGTTTAGGACGGCGTTCAAATAAAGCAGAGAGCTACAAAACAGCAACGAAAAAATGTAAATACTGGACTCAAAATGCCCAGAGTATGGCACTGTAGTGTGCGCAATTACTTTTCTCAAGTATTTTGGGTCGAGAGGTCTCCGTTACAGCAAATTGGTGTAAATGGGTTCAAACCGCGCATGTTCCATTATAAATATGAGCGCGCGCACACACACACACAAATCATATTGTTTTTACAGGCAGTCCTGAAAGGAAGCATATGCAATGCTTTAATACTTTAAGATCTTTCTCAGTACTTAGTAGTAGTAGCAGTATTAGAGCAGATAAGGTGTATCTTGCTCGATGGAAATGATATAATGGAATAAAAACATGAATAGAGGAGAAAAGATGTACACATGTAGACAACCACCAAAATATAAATCCTTCTGTTTGTACCCAAACTACAGCAGAAGAAGCAGGAAGCTTACTTTTACAGGCAGGTCGGTTTCTTCATCATCTTCCAAAATTAAAGGGCACTTTTGGCAGCTGTACCCAAAAGAGGCTGGTCACAGCAGCCGTTTTTGCATTGCTGTGCACTCCCTCCTTCCCTGTGCAGTGAGAGGGATGCTTAAAGCTGCATACTGTCTCTATGCCGAAAATTAATACCCAATGGCCCGTGAATCTTAAAGTGGCAGGAATCAGATTGTGCCTCCTTCCACAGAATGATGGGTGAGAGGCATGTATCAGACTGGGTCGGATATCATGAGAAGGCATTCGTGTTAGCCTGTCCCACAGTGCGGAAGGGGGCCACAATGCCCCAAACACTGTGAATGTGGCATCTAGGAATGAGTGCAGAGGTCCCTGCGACCACTGCCCTCGCACCAGGATATCCCCCGCCTGAATAAACTGAGCAGGACAAATGTATACAGCTTTCATGCAAAAAAAGCCACTGAGATCACAATGAGAGAGAAAGACATCGAGTATCCCTCTTTGGTTGTGAACCGCAAAGCTTTACAATGCCTTTATTGTGATTTATAACCGCCACAGAAAAGGAAAAACGCCATCAGATTTGTGAGAAAGTAAGTTTTTCGTTGGGATGGATTGGTGTCCATCACAAGTGATAAAGTCACTCTCTTGTTAGCTCTCGTCAAAGATTTCAGTGATTTAAACACCTGGTAGCTGTGACACAGAGCAGAAAGGCTGAACCTGTGTAAAGTATTTACACATACCAAAACAGTTAAAAGTCAAAAACTAAACAGCATGTTACACACCTCTACGAGAAAGTCTCCTCTGCTTTAGGCTTGCACATCATCCAGAGCTGGATGTCCAGCACATACCATAGGCTCATCCCAATCAAGGCTGAAATCCTTCTATTTGCCAAGAACAATAAACAAGATGTACTAGAATATGGCACAATCGCATGATTCCTTAAAGCTTTGAATTCAAAATGTAATTGAATGCCAAGTCACTTGTAATCACCCTGGACATCAATCTCACCCTCAAGGAATACATTGTCAACAAATGTTAAGACAACCTGGTATCAGCTGTCTTCTAAATTAAGTCAAACCATTTCTTCTAGAAAGTGAATTCAGAACTGCTGTGGATGGTGGCAACATCCTGCTCTATGGCCTCTCAGATACCATAATGACGCTTTGAGGGGTATCCTACCTGCCAATTGAGGTCTCATCCAGGGCATGATGAACTATAATCACATCAACCCTCCCCCATCCTTATGGAACTCCATTGGCTCCCTTTGCAGGCCTGCACCATCTTCAAAACCAGCTGCATTGTATAAAAACTAGACCTACCAGCACACTGTTTATCTTAAAGAAAAACTCCCCACTTCTGGTGGATCACAGCATACCCAGAGCCAGGACACCATTAGATTGTATACTAAGAAGTGTAAAAAAGAAATAAAATAGACAGCAGGTCTTTTCCATCTATGCACAAAGCATCTTAAAGAACATCCTGGTATCCATGAGGACTGGCCACCTGCTGCTCCAATTTACAAATGAGCTGTAGTCTCACCTCTTTAATGAATGCTACATCACAGTACATTAACCATCCACAACCAGCCTTCTTGCCTTGTTCATTGGCTTCATTCTTGCTGTTAACCACACACAGTGCTCTGCTGACTTTTGGCTAGGTTTTTAGTATAAAAATGCCATATTCTTACATGCAGGCATACAATCAAAACCCACTTCAATGTATAAAAACAGAGACGATTGTAATAAGTAAACTGACACCAGAACAACAAAAAGCCAATAAGGGGAATCAGCGATATGAATTTGTAAAACTTTGTGAAAAAGCACCAAAAAATAAATAAAAGTGCTAATTATAGTCAATGGATGCTGTAGACTGGAACCACGGTGCAATTTCAGACTGATCACGACAAAGCATGGGTTGAAAATACTAGGTGGATTAGTCCCCCTGAAAGTCTAGAAGTCAAAAAGTTTGAAGATTGTTGGAAATGGCCCTTTTTGCAGGGTCATCCCCAGTCTTTTTGCCTCCTTCCTCCTATTTTTTCTGACCTTTTTTTGTTGGCTTTAGGACTCTAGGCACTTTACCACTGCTAACCAGTGCTAAAGTGCATATGCTCTCTGTGTAAAGTGTACTGTTGATCGGTTTAGCCATGATTGGCATATTTGATTTACTGGTCAGTCCCTAGTAAAGTGCACTAGAGGTGCCCAGGGCCTGTAAATCAAATGCTACTGGTGTGCCTGCAGCACTGGATCTGCCACCCACATAAGTAGCTCTGTAATCATGTCACAGACCTGCCACTGCAGTGTCTGTGTGTGCAGTTTTAACTGTAAATTCGACTTGGCAAGTGTACCCACTTGCCAGGCCTAAACCTTTCCTTTTCTTACATGTAAGACATCCCTAAGTTAGGCCCTAGGTAGCCCCAAGGGCAGGGTGCAGTGTATGGTTAAGGTAGGACATATAGTAATGTGTTTTATATGTCCTGTCAGTGAAATATTGCTAAATTCGTTTTTCACTGTTGGAAGGCCTGTCCCTCTCAGAGGTTATCATGGGGGTTATCTTTAAATCTGCTTAAAGTGTAGATTCCCTTTGGGAGCAGATGGACATGTGGAGTTTTGGGTCTCTGAACTCACAATTTAAAAATACATCTTTTAGTTAAGTTGATTTTAAGACTGTGTGTTTCAAAAAGGCCACTTTTAGAAAGTGAGCATTTTCTTGCTTATACCATTTCTGTGACTCTGTCTGTTTGTGGATTCCCTGTCTGGGTCAGTTTGACATTTGGGCTGGTTGCACCTCACACTAGACAATGACACAAACAGAGATGGGGTGTAGTCTGCATTTCCTGATGAGCCATCTGTGCTAGGAGGGAGGGGAGGAGTGGTCACTTACACCTGAAAGGGCTGTGCCTGTCCTCACACAATGCAATCTCCGACCCCCTTGTGAGTGTCTGGGGCCAGGCCTGGGCAAGGCAGGATTTCACATTCACAAGAGACTTTATTTTGAAGTAGGCCTACTTCAAAGGAGAAATTGGATATAAGAAGGGCATCCAAAACCACAGACTTTAGAAACACTTCTGGAAACAAGAGGAACCTCTGCCTGGAGAAGAGTTGTAGAGCTGAGGAAGAAGAGCTGCCCTGCTTGTGACTGTGCTTTGTGGAGCTATCCTGCAGTTGCTGCTTCTGCCAGAGTAAGAAGGCAAAGACTGGACTTTGTGTGCCTTCCATCTTGAGAAAAAATCTCTAAGTTGTTTGAAGTCTCAGGGACAGCAAAGACTTCTCTCTGCCAGCACCTAGAGTCTCTGGAGAGACTCCTACTCTGCCCTGTGGTGCTCATCCAGTTCCTTGGACCCTGAAAGGAGAAGCTGGCAGCCTAAAGACAAGGAAATCCACGCACAGAGCGCTGTGTGGGGAAAAGATCGACGCAACTCCGATCTGCGGCTGAAGAAACGGTGCGCCGCCAACTCCGCAGCTGAGAAACGACGCTCACAGGAAATGCGACCGAAGAATTGTCGCACGGAGCAGGAGAAACGACACGCAGCATAGCTGACGGAGGCTGGGAGATCACAACCCGCGCTGCTGGGTTTTCGGATCATAGTGCATCTGGATTTTCAACTGAAGTACCGCTGTGCGTGGAAAAACAACGCAAGGCCTGCCCGGACCCGAGAGTGCTGACCGGATTGACGCATCGCTCTCCTGCAGAGAGAAGAAACGATGCGCCCGACCCCGCGAAAGGAGAAATGATGCACGATCCCGCTCGTGAGTGGAATCAACTTATCGCAAACCCTTTTTGATGCTCACTCGCCTGTACGGGGTTATTTTTGACATGCCCAAGGTACTTTTTCTCGCTGACAGCGTTAGTGTGTGTTTAAAACTACTTAAAGACTCTTTTTGATTTTTAATTGGTAACTTGATTTGTGTATTGTGGATTTTTGTCGTTTTGTTTTTGTTTTGTTTAGATGAATATTTCCTATTTTTCTAAATTGGTGTTGTGTCATTTTGTAGTGTTTCCATTAAGTTACTGTGTGTGTTGGTACAAATACTTTACACCTAGCACTCTGAGGTTAAGCCTACTGCTCTGCCATGCTACCAAGGGAGTAAGCAGGGTTTAGCCGAGGGTGATTTTCTTTTACCCTGACTAGAGTGAGGGTCCTTGCTTGAATAGGGGGTAAAGACCCCATTTCTAACAAAGATTTTTTTAAGTCTCATAGGTCTGAAGAAAAAGATCTGAAAAGTTTCCAAACTTTTTTCTGATGCCCAAACAACTTCGGAAGTGCACTTCTAAGGCCCCTAGGACCTCAGGAGGTCACTTAGGTCCAGATTTATGTTAAAGATTGCGCATTAAGAATGCTGTCCCAAATATACCAGTGCTGCACCACTTTAGAAAGGCAGAGGTGCACCATATTTAGAGGAATACAGCGCACCCCTGTGTTTCCCCCTGCGCTGGTGCTAAATTAAGCTGCCTAGGGTCAATGCGGGCATCCTTGCACCATAGTGCAAGGGTGTCTGCATTGAAGGGAAATATTGTTTATGTGCAGAAAGGTGTCTCTTCCTGCACATAAACAATCTATAATAACGATTTGGCACTTCTATGGGTGCTGCAAAATGCAGCACACATAGAAGTACCAAGGCATCATTTCAAAAAATTGTTTATGTGCAGCAAGGTGTCCCTTCCTGCATGTGAACAATCATCCTTGGCATGAAATGGAATGCAGCCCAAATAGAAAAAAGTAAATAACACAGGAGGAATAAAAACATTCCTCCTCGTCTTGTCATTCTAATGCCACCCCTGTGTGGGCATTAGTTTTTGGCACTACCTCAGGTTTACAACAACTCATAAATCTGAGGCAGCGTCAAAAGCAATGGGTGTTGCAGGGAACGCCCACTGCAACACCCATTGCACGCTCCTCTGATGCAGAAAACTGCATCGAAGAGCCCATATTTTCAAGGAGGTGTAACGCCACAAAAAAGTGGCATTACACCTTCATGTAAATATGGAGCAGTGCTAAATATGCCTATTAGAATCTCATAGAGGCCAACAGCAGAGTGCAGTTCAGGTCCAACTGTTACTGGTCAGCTGTACACTTTAGGAAAAATTATTTTTTCATCCAGTTGTGTCACTGTAACCACACAGGAAGTCAGCCAGCTAACACTTGAAATTTATTTCTTAGTCCTGAGCACAAATGAGAGCAGGTCCAGCTCTTCTGGTTTCCTCCCAGTTCTCAAACAGCAGGTACAGTCCTGCTTCTGTTCTTCCACAGACCCAGAAAGAATTTTGAGAAGGACTGGGCGAGGGTTCAGCCTTATAGGTTTACCCATCTTCTGGGTTGGGGACCTGCTAAACACCCCTCCCTGATAAATGGAGTAACTGTTCTCAAGACCTGGCTTAACTACTTTTTTTAGCAGATCGTGTCTGCTTCACTGCAATCAGTCTCATAATGAAATGATGTATCATTGAAATTTTAAAACAACCAAAGTCTTCAGCCACACTAAACTTGAGCTTTGAAGTTGGAAGATGTCTAGGGAAATGGAATATGGAAACCACCAGCAAACACCCAAACCTTACACTAATAATCCAGTGTTAAGCAGTCCTTGTTCCCAAAATAAACCAGGGCAAAGTTGGGGTCCTTCAGGAACCAAGCAAGAGATGCACAAGAACAGTCCTGGTATCCTGTTTGCTCCCCTTCAAGTGTGGTCCACATAGATCTCTCAGGCAGGATTTGACATTGTAGTGGCAGTAGAATGGAAGCCCCTCTCTCTTCTGCTGTGCTCAATTAAGATGTTTCTGCACATTCTGATCAATCACTGTGACCTATTGTTTCCCTTGTCATACTAGTTGTTGAGACTATAAATGCTACAATCCATAGGTCACATTTAACTTTCAATGCCAAGGAAACAGTGTCTACACCATATACCATGGTCTCATAGGAAAGATTATTACACCAATAAGGCGATGAGGCAATTAGATATCTATATGTCTTAGGGGTCATAGCACTTACACCGGGCACTGGCCAATAGTGCCCCAGTGTGCAGTGTCTAAAACCTAACAATAAAATGCAGGGACAAATTGCAGTGACCAAGCAAAGAAATGCATTTTCTCACAAAATTCTATAGCTGCTAAGTCTTCAAGAAACGAAGTGGTGAAAATTAGCCAAATCTATAGGAAATATTGGGCCATATTCAAAAAGGTAATTTTATGAGTTGGTGTGACTTGCAGTATTCCTGGTTTAGACTTGTACATGATATTTTGCAAACGGGTCCAGCAAAACTGTAATTCCCTGGATTGATCACACTGTGTATCTGTAGTGGGCAGATCTATGTCCAAAGAGTCTAGATACCAAAGCAGCTTGGAACATAAATTTGGAGCCTGGCAAGTTTTACTGTCTTGAAGTCTGTGATCTTCTAACGAAATCTAAAATCGTTAAACTTAGTTACCCACAAATGATGTAAGGTTTTCACAGACTGAAAAATTGAAATTGTGTTAATCAGTGGCTATGTTTGCGACAAGAAGTCTTTATGACTGCTATACATTTGTTTTACAGAAGTAGTTTAATCCAGTAGTTCCAAAAATGCATACAAACCAAAGATCTTTTATAATGCTCTCAATTTCAAAATAAGCATGCATCTACTACAAAGTTTTAAGATAATCACAGAAAGGTCACCTCCTTTGATTAATTTTTACTCAAGCTTACAACACTAATTATTACCTACGGTAATCTTTACGATGTGGCAGTGTCCCTCTTGTGTTAGCTGATAAACGTAGAAGCATAATATCGAATAAGTGGATGTGTAAATTAAAAGCACACTAAATATAATGTAAACATTAATATTTGTGTTGTGAAACCTAAGAAGGGAAAGTGGTTTAAACGACAGACTCAAAAATGTACACTGGGTTTCCTGTCCTTGGAGGCGTATGCTTAGCTTGACAACATTTTTTATATGCCAGTATTGTCAGTTATAGTCTTATGCTAATTGTCTTATTTTTGTAGAGATATTTTGCATGTATTTGGATAGTTCAGAAGAGGTAATTTCATCAACTACAGTTTCTGTTTGACTCGTTTTTTTACTAATACTATTTCTACATCATTGACCTTGGTGCCCTCCGATAAACAGTGTAACTGTGCAGATGTTGAAGATGGATGTTGACGGCTCTGCTTTGCTCACTCATTTCAGAAATGTGGGGATATAAGGGCAAGGCCAGTTCATGTTGTGATGCTATGTTGCGTGCCATAAAGGACGTCTGAATCCCCGATTTATTTAGGTATCAAGGAACATGAGGTCAGTGGTGTAACATTAGCACCCTATCAGCCCCTGTTGTGCGTGGGGGAGCCTGAGCTCCATGGGGCCTCAAAGCAGCAGCAATCACGCACTATGTGCTGGTCAGCACTGCGCACGGGTGGGGGGCTCCTGGCCGGAGAGCTCCAGACTGGGTCAGGGGGGTTAGGAGGAGCCCTACATGCAGTTTGCAGGGGGGTCCTTCAAGATTTGTTACATCACTGCAGAAGATGCTCTAGTTGCGGACCAAGGTGTCCCCTTATAACAGTATGCCTTTGAATTGCACTTTTGGTTTTCTAATAAAGAGTATAATGCACATCAATCAGAGAGCTAAGGCCAGATATGTTTTGAAATACATAAATCTTAAGCATATTATTTTAGGTATACCGAGGGAAGTACACTCTGTCTATGGTACCTAAACTGACTTGTTTAGTTACTCGCTCTATTACCAAGTCAAAAATAAACTGGGTTGTCTTTTGGACCAATTTGTATCATATAGTTATCATTAGCACCTAAACTTCGAAGGCTCGTCCATGTCCGAGCAAAAGCACAATTGCGCTTTGTCTCACATTTTCCTACCTAAGGAGTATAGAGTACCAAAGCCAAGTGATGAGTTTAGCAGGAAAATGTCATAGTAAGTAAGCAGTTGCTCACTATGATAATACTTCTGACTGATTTGCTCCTAGACAATCGATATATACACACAAGATTCATAGCCAGAAGCTGAGATGAGCCTCATTACAGTTCACAACCCACATATCAGTGTACTGTGTTTCCTCAGTAGCCGGGACTGAAAGTCACAGAGTGCACCAGCACTGAGGGACATGCTGCTGATGAAGACATTCTTCGAATCTTTGGCTCTCCTGTGTGGTGGGCTGAATGTTAAGATCTACAAAGAAAAAAGAAGGGGAAAACATAACTTATGTTGCTATTGCGTTGTCCTGGATATTTAAAGTTTCCCCCTTTTAAAAATTATTTTAAAGTTTGTAATCCATGATAGTTTTCACTGCATTTTGAAACATATTGTTAATTGTTCAGGTATGCACTCATGGAAAGTGGCTTGAAAAAATGTACATACTGGCACTTTCTTGCTGTAAAGTTGTTGCAAGTAATGAAAATGGCAATATGTACACCTATAATTATGTGCTTGCAATGGTTCCAAACAACACGTATTGATAGTTTTAAAGGAGGAGAGGAATCATAGTATTTACAGTACATAGACAGACAGCCACAGACATAGGGAGAATTGTACTCTGAAGTGCAAAACAGTACTACATCATGAATAAAACATTTTATAAACATGAAGGAGCTGGATCTCAACTTCTCAATGTTGTATCTATTTTTCTGTGATCTAGCCATGCATAACATTTTTTGAAGCATAGTGAAACCGCTTTTTTCCCAACATTACTCATTTTAAAATATACAATAATTAATTCACTTTGAATGTAGTTACTGTTATTACTGGGCCATATTTACAAGGCCTTTGTGCCTCCTTGCGCCACATTAGCATTACACTAATGCTGCTCAATGTGGCAAAAATCGCCACGCCATATTTACAAAGTGGTCACAGCATGCATTGCACCACTTTGCAACCCCTTGCACCACATTATGCCTGCGCCAGGCACAATGTATGCAAGGGAGGAGTTCTGGTGTTAGGAGGCCCGCAAAAATGGTGCAATGAAATCTACAGGATTTCATTGCATCATTTTTGACGTAATTTTTAGCGCCTGCTCAAAGCAGGCGTTAAGAGGACACACCCATTGAAAACAATGGGCCTCCTTGCACTTTGCTTCACTAGTGTCAAACTTTTTGATGCTAGTGGAGCAAAGTGCCACTATATCATCAAAAATTTTGATGATCTTGGCGTAATGTGCGCCATGGTGCACAATATTGTAAATATGGCACACCCATGGTGTCGTTAGGTGGCGGAGGAGGCACAAGGAATCGGGTGAGTCAGCGTAATAAAGATACATACATTGTCTATCATAATATGGCATTTAACTTTAGAAAAACAATTGAAAATAAACTACTCAATTCCTCTAAGATTTGGTCCAGTTGAAAAAATCTCATTCTGAATGTTTTGCTATGCCTTCACTAAGTGGTGTTACTTCTAACTTAATAGACGACATTTTTTTCCTAAAGAGTACATGCCTACCAAATCATACACACTAGCTCCACTCTGTGTGGTTGGCAGTGTATGGTCAAGGGTGTATCTAGGTCAGTAAGATTAGAGATTGTGAGTTTCAGATTCTCCAGCAATCATGCTGGCATATGAAGTTAAAATACATTATACGAAAAGCATGAGGCGAGCTTAAGGGGTGGTGGAAAGTGAGAGGAATCTAGATTGTTAGGGGTAATAAGTGAGAGAAAACACATTATTTTGTAAAATTGTCAACATTTTTGAAGACTGAAAACAGAAGAGGGAGAGTGGGTATTCTTTTTTGTCTGAATGTATGTAACAATTTCTGGTGAAATCCAACAGACCCATCACATACCCATCTGCAAGCATGTGTACCCAACTGTTAGCCAAAAAATACATTTATGAAGGGAGTGTAACACACCAAACACCCCGCCCCAAAGCTACACCCCTGTGAATGATCTCTTTTCTAATAGCCATGTATCTATGTTTAATTTATTTTATAGGTTATTGACCATGTTCTGATGAAGTAATCACTCCCTTCCACACCAAAGTGATAAGTTACACTGGAGTGACTTTCAAAATGAGATTCAGAGGAATTAACACAGATGTATGTGAATGTAAGCACTCAAATTTTTTATTTGAACCCTACAGTGAAGTTATCGTAGAGCACAACACAGAGGATCAACTGATAGATGACTTCTGCATGTGAAACTCTGGGACAGATTTACCATCCTTCCCAGCAATGCAACGCAGCAGGCAAAAGAATCTGCACTGCGTTGCGCGAGAAGGAGGGAACAGGAGAGTGCCATATCTGCAGCGATATTGCTCTCTCTTCCCCTTTCTTTCCCTAGTGATGACGCTAATTTCTGCTGCCGTGTGCCACACACACACCGATACGCCTTAGTGCAAAGGTATGTGTGAAGGTCTAGCATAGGTTTTGTACTGGAAGGGCAGCCTTCCTGTACAAAATACTAGGCCTAGACAACTTTCAAAACTTTACCTACTTTGCATGTCTGCTGCACAGTGCCGCATGCATGCAACATAGAAAATGAAAGGGGAAATGACAACATTAAATTTTGACGCAAAACCCTGTCTTACATTTTTAGTAGACAGGGTTTTGCATCAAGAAGGGTGGGTGGTTGCATGGAAATGCCCATGTAACGCCCCCCTGATGCAAAGTAATGCAAAGCAGTGCCTCATACTACTTTGCATTACTCTTTGTAATTTTGCAGCAGAAAACAAGCGCTGGAAAGTAAAGAATAGAAAAAAACGTTTTCTACTGGTTTGCGTCACTTTCATGACATAAACCCAGAGCAAGATGTTTGTAGATCTGCCATTCTATGTTTTACTCTGCATGTCAGACGTTTTATGAATGTCTTAATTTTAGCTCCCTGTACCGCTCACCAATTTCCATAAAAAAATCATTAACAATAATTGTTTTCTCACAAATATAGTTCATCCAAGCCCAGCAGCTATATTAACATATTTCAGTAGGTGACATCTCTTTCGAATTCACCATATTGTGAGAGCACCAATAATGATTTATATTGTGAATATAGGATGTTCTCATCATTTTTATATACTTATTTTTGTGAACCCGCACATCCATAGCAGGTAATCACGGCAATATATTTCATTAAAAATAGTGGTGCCTCATCACAAAAAGCAGTAACACATGTATGCTTCAAATAACTGTCCACTCATACAGTACCATGAAAAACACACCATCTGACAAATAGTTTTGTGAATTGCGCCCCAGTTCTGAAAGTCCGATTTAAAGTAGAAAGCACATCTGAGGAGAAGGCATTCCCAGGTAGTTATTGATCAGTTGCAATATGGCCCTGACTTTGTTATTCTACTGTGGCTACATTCCGTCAAAATGTACACGGGAGCAACCTCTGCCTTGGATAATACTGTTTAATTACATCACTCAAATGTTCAGACACCTACATTGACTTTCTTTACCAGTCAACATTCGGGGCCCGCTGAATCTACACAGCTCATTATACATTTTGGATATGTAGAAGATCTTGAGGGGGCAAGTGGTCAATAAACAGCTGCTATTTAGAGCTAGAACATATCAGAGAGCGTTTATTGCTATGATCTACTGTTTAAACCTAGATGGACTACCCATGCTCAAACCTCTACAGAGGGCATTGAAAGATAAGAGGAGATTTAAATCTGGCTGAAGAGTGTGATAGCTATACATTTTGCCATGGGTGTGTTCACTTACTGTTCTATTAGTCTTGACTTACTTATGCCTTCCAGGAGTAAGCTAGAGTAGTGCCAAAGTAAGCCACAACACAGTATTTGTGAATCTGGTCCAGTGTGTGGTCATATTCTGTGTCTAGCAATGCATTGCACAACTATGAGTACCGCTTGCTAGAGTGCAATATTGAAGAAAGGGTGAGCATGAAAAGAAGAGTAGGTGGGATCATAGATTGTGGGTGGGATCATAGGTCTACATATAGATGGGTGGGATCATAGGTCCACATATAGGTGGGTACCACACACCCGAACCATACCACCTTGACACTTCATAACAGTCTCACACAAAATGTCTAGACATTGATGGTGGGAAAACAACTGACAATTTAGTTGGCTTAGAAGTTATGGTTGGTCTAGAGTGTGAGGGTAAATCAACCTGTTTTTAGAGGCAAGACATACAATAAAACATGTTTAAGATTAGTTGTATTTCAGAACACCAGCTTGTACACTGCTCAGAAATTTCAGTAAGTAGTGGTATGTGTGGTACTCACATTGTCTATACACTGAGTCTCATCAATCGTGGCTGACCACTTGGAAAAGGGGTGGGGTGTGGGTGGAAGGGGATAAAACAAAAATGAAAAATACATTTTAAAAAACTTACCTGAACGTCGTCGACGCTCTCCGCCACTCTCTGCTGCACTTCAGGCTCCCAACCTGCCCTGCGGTTAATCATGGCACTGCTCAAAGCAACGTTATGATTGGCTGGAGCGCCCTGATTGGGCCCTTCAATGCAGACTGGGAGCCTGATATGGCTCTCTCCAACTCGGCAACACAGTGCTGGGTTGGAGAGAGCCCTTGTGCGCATGTGTGTTTCACTGGCCTGAGACGTCCGGCCACACATACATGCACACTAAGGGGAGTGCTCTGTGCACTCCCCTCACTGTTCGTCACCCCATGGCCCCGTCCCCTTTGAAAATAAAGCGATAATAAACTTAGTTTATTATCATTTTATATTCAAAGGTTTGCAGCTCCTGCTGCAGGTGAGGGGTCAGGGAGTATTGCTCCTCTGCCAAAGCGGTGGAGCTGCCCCTGTGTTTCAGCAGTAGTGTTAGGCCACTCAGGAAGTTGAGGAAAAACGAAAAAGAGAGCATGAAAACAGGGATGGAGCATAGAAAGAGAAAGATCAAGTTAAGAAACAGAACAGAGGTGTTAAAGGAAGAAATAAGATCCCTGTTATGAGGAAAGTGAATCTAGGACAGTGAGAACAGAGAAGAGGCACATATACCAAGCATCGCTGGCTAAGGGGTATATAGTATCAACTTGCCCATTTAGAAGGCAGTGACAATACTATTTAATGCTGACTCCTTTTGGTGTTACTTTTCGGCTCACTGAATAAAATAACTGTTGTAACAATTACATATTCTGAAATGAATAGGCGAGACTTTAATGTAGTGTCTGAGACCTACTGGAAGCCCTCTCATATGTGAGCTGGTTTTTATTGAGTCCTACTCTGCTTTACTATAAAGTACATGTTTATGTGGGCTGCACAGGTGGTGCATTCCGTCTTGGGATGTGGCACAGAATCTCAGATGGATTTTTCTCTTCCATCTGCCATCCAGAACTGATCAAGTGTGAGAACACGCGTGGCTAGACAGACAGGAAATGTGGGTTGTACAGTTTATCTGTCATACAGCACACTGTGGGTGGCACCAGGGCTGTCAATCATGACTCTATCATGCAGCAACTAGAGAATGCTTTCAGAAAACAACAGCAGGGTGTCACGACAAACAATAACTTCGCTGCCTAGTACTCCTCTGCCTTATCTTTGCATACAGTGCTCAGCATTTCATCATGCATCCAGGTCCCTGGTGAAAAAACTCAAAATTCCTAATGAGCAACACTTCACCAGTCAAACATTTGTTTTCTAAAGCTAAAACAGCAAAAAAATAAGTAAACAGGATGTTGGCAAAATATTATGAACATATCTACGAACAAGTTATTTTAATACAGCTAGCAGGTGGAAGTTGAGTTGCACATCCTAAATGAGCTTTCAAGCTAAAGAGAATGCTTTGCTGTATGATAATAGTATGTACGATCATGCTCAGCATAATTATTAGTCTTGATTATTGGATAGTATTCAGCAGTAATTAATCCGAGTTGATTGTTTCTGGTTGGGGGCAACTGGCACACATTTTTGGAGACCAGCACTCATATTTCCTCATAAGACATTTATCAAAAGCATGAGATGGAAAAACGCACAGAGGGGAAAGAGGAAGAAAGAGAAAGATATAAACCCATCACAAAGGGAGAAAGCAGGAACCTACATGGGTGGGATAAAAGGCAGGGAGTATCAGGTAGTCATGAGGTGGATTTCAGACTCCACAACCTTGGTATTAGGCGCGCAGTGCTGGTCATTGGCTTCGCAGCAGGCTTTGGGCACTACCACTTATTCATCTGCAAATTAAACACTGGTAATCAAGATATTTGTATTGGTCCTGAGAGAGAAACTTCTATTAATAAATTAGTGGCATAGAAGTAGCAAATGGCAGCTAAAAAATCTGTAGTTTCAAAGGACTAACAGAGAAAATAAAGTACAAATGAAAATGTACATGTTTACAATGGTGGTGGACAATTGTGCCTACCTTAGTACTTTGACATCACGTTTAACATGAAGACATGCATTTGTATTTTGAGTGAATTATTAATAAATATTAACCTGGAAGGATTGTTTGGGAATTAGTTGGGAGGCAAAAAGAGGCTCAAAATTCGAAAGAAGAATGAGGAAAGTAGAGAAGACACTAGCAGAAGCTAGGTGGGATGCAGAGCAGAGAGGTGGAGAGGGAGATACATTATATGCAGTGAAGCTATTTCCAGTAATTACTCAGGAAGGTGACAGAAGTGCCAAAAAGAAATCTGAGGAAGATACAGAACATAAATTGGTTGAAAATAAAAATGTAGTAGATGTTGAGAGTGATTCAGATGATGAATTTATAACTCAGTGTAGGAGGAATGTCCTCTATTTAGTGTCTAAAGCTCGGCACGCTGTGCAGGGAGTCCAGGCAACCACACCTTGGTTTACAGAGGTAAAAACTAGATCACCTAATGCTCTAATTTTTAAGTTAGCTTGGTCGAGCAGTGAGGCCAATCTTGGAGAAGAGCAAATCATTTTTGTACTCACGGCATCAATCTTGCAACTCACACAGTCAAAGGAATAATTCAAGACCAATTTATACACATACTTCAGATTCTGTTGAAATTTTTAAGACTAAGATTATCAAAATTGGTTAAGTGCTTTTTAAGATATGAATTTTTGAAGTTTGATTAAAAAAAGTATTTTGTGCATAATTACTCTCCATTGGAATCAATAGAAGATAACATTTAAAAAAACATATAAAATCGTACAGTTGGTTTAACAAGTTCTTCTTTTTCAGGTTGGTCGAGATCTTCAGTGGGCACACTGTGCCAGCTGGAGAAGTTCAGGCAGCTCCTGGTTCCAGCAGGAGCAGTGGTGAAAGGTCTCTGGAGCTGGTGCAGGGTCACTGTGGGGGACCACTTGGAAAAGCACTGCACATGTAAGCTTAAGGATGGTTCCTTGGGGTCTCCTTGGAGTGTTGAGGTTGCAAGGGATGGGGGATCCTTAAGGCACAGCAGGTTCTTAGTTGTAGGGCACAAGGAACCCGGGTGCAGAGTGAATGTGTGAGCCAGTAGCTGTGCGCAAGGATGCCCCATGGAGCAGGAGATAAGTTGGTTAAAGGGTCTTTTGCAGGACAACGGGGGCCCTCTGGTGGGAGGTATAGGCCTTTTCTTGGTCTTTTTTAGCCCTGGGTGGTCTGGTTCTCATTGTGTTTGATGTTAGCTGACCAATACCTAGGATATTAGTATGGTTTGACCACTGGAGGGAGCAGTGCCACCCAACTTGGCACACTGGCAGCATTTGTCCTCGCACTCAATGGCATATTGTTTGGTCCAGCTGCGGATTCTGGTTTAGGAGTTATTGGCTGGTTAGTGAAGTGACCCTCACTGCTTTTCTAGTTACTTGCTGTTATAGAGTGGTACCTCCGCTCTGGAGGGAGTTCTATGTCTATTTTCAAAGCCTGGGGGTCCTCTGGTGTTCTTTAAAGATTTTCCAGTTGTCCAGCAGCTTCTCAGCAGTGATTGTCAGTTCTTGGGTGCAGCAGGCAGGGTTTGATACCTTTTCTTTGTTGCAGCCGGTCCATAATTCTTGTGCAATTTTCTTAATGGTGGTCTCCTTTTGTCCGTCACATCTGAATTCCTGGTCAAGGGATGCCCACTAAATGCTGAATTTAGTGAGTGTTTTAAGAGGAACCTGGCAGTGACCAATGGGTCACCTACCTCTGGGTGGCTATACCCACTAAAGTGACCACTTCTTGTGGGGAGGGTCAATTACCTATCCCTGATTGGCTAGTTTCCTTCCATCCAAGATGGAGGAAAATGAAATGGCGTGCCCATCTCACAGGCCACACCTTAGGGTGGTGCATGCCAGGTGGGGGCCACTCCTCCTACTCTGTTTGAGTTTCCCACAGTTGCTCCTGCCAAAAGTGGGTGCTTGCATGGGGCTGGCCATCTGCTGCTAGCAACAGGCCTGGGGGTTGAGGTTCAAAGGCGGTTAGCCCTTTGAAGCTCACCGACAGGGCAGTGCACATTCTTGAGGGAGGGGATGTTGGAACCTCCACCCAGGAAGGGCTTTGTTCTACAAACCAAAGAGACAAATCTCTTCCCCACGGTTTGTAGATTGAATGCCGGGAGATGGCAAGCTGGATAGAGTCAGTCGGCAACCATGCCAGGGTAGTAAGCTTTTGCAGGTGCCCCCTGGGCACATTTATTGATAAATCCAATACTGGTACCAGTTTCGATTTATCATTCTGAGTTGTTTGAAACCAAACAACCCAGGGTTCAGAGTGGCCATCATATAGCTGGGAAACTCGTATTGACCAATGTCCAGTACATGTATTAAAATGGCTGCTCTGTTCACTCACTATGTCCCAGCTTAGGCAAGGACACAGTGGGGGCATATTGCTCATACAGCTATGCCCTCACATATAATATAGTGCACCCTGCTTTAGAGCTTTTAGGGCTGAAACACCTGCCAGAGGGGTGTCATATATATAGAGTATGCAGTGTATGGTTGCCAGAACACCCAGACAGTGTGCTATGTCAAGTTTGTGTTTTAGGCTTGCACCAGGACACCCAGCCTGCAATAACAGTGCTGGGAGCATCTGTATGCATGGCCCTAGAGTGTGGCAAAATTAGCGCTGCTGCCCTTAGGGGCCTACCCTTAGTACCCCATTCCCTGGGTATCTAAGTACCATTTACTAGGGACTGACAGTGGTAGCTAAAGGTGCATCCAATTGTGCCAAATAATAATAGCAGTTTTAAGAAAGGAGCTGTGGCCCAGTGAACCTGGTTAGCAGGGGGCATGGGCACTACAATTTCTAGGCTACATCATACATCAGGCAAAAAGTGGGGGCTAACCGTGTCAAAAAAAGGCTTTTTCTCACACTCAGTTGTTGCAGAATCATCCCCTCTACCATAGAATGCAGTTGCACCAGTAAATCAGAATGTAGTCCCGAGTTTTGCTACAGTTCCAGTTGCACAAAGCCAGGATTAGAAAGTTCCATGTGTGCCTATTGCTAATGTTGCGCAGGTGCCAGCAGTTTATCCAACAGTTCCTAATGTTAACACAGTTGACAATGTTGTGGTTCCAGTTATGCCACAGCCAATTCAGAATGCAGGAATGATTCAGGTTGAGTCCGCTCCTAACATACAGACACCTGCACAATTTGTGAGTCAGAGTCAGACAATGCCAAATCAGACTTTTTGTGCAGTATTAACTGGACAAAGCTGGACAAAATAAAGGATTAGTGTTTCTGCAGAATCAATTGAATTTGCCAGGACCAGAAGCATTAACATTTCCTGTAACCATAGGTCCACTAGTCCTGTTGTATGCCCAGGGTAATAATGAGAATGGCCCCACGATTTTCAATCCAGTATCAGCGATGAATTCATCTTTTGAAACTAATGTAGAAATGGAGAGACTGAGTACTTCTGTGCCAACCTTGACCCCTATGAATTATTTCGGCTCAAATCAGACACATAATGGAGTTCGTCCATTAATTGGTGTGACATGACCCCATGCTCATTGGGATCATCTGTGATGACTCTAGAACAGGCTATAAGAGCCCTGTGAAATGTGCCATGGGTTGTACCCCGAAGCAATGGTGATAACATTAGTTTACAAGGATTGGCATCCCAACAGTTGACTGAACAGATAGATAATTTGAGTGGAACACCAGCTTCAGGAAATGCACCTGAGGGAAAAAAGACATTGAACATGGCTAGATTAAAATTGGAAGCAAATGAAATGATTGAGGGAACACTTGAATTAGGCAGATTAGATTCTTATAATGAAAATGAACTGTGATTCACGTGCAAAGATGTTACTCTTAGAGCAGGACACGCTTACAAGATATTGGCTAATTTGGCTGAGAAACATGAAATCAAAATGAATAAATCCAAGCAACTGAAGAACAGTTACAGATTAGAATTCAATTCGAAAGACATTGCAAACATGAGGTTGCCTGAAATGAAAATTCACATTTAAGAGTTGATTCAAAGCATTCAAGCACGAAGAACATTGTATAATTGGGAAGGCAGATGGGCAAAGAGATCAGAAGAAAAACCCAATGCATCTTCAAATGATGTACAGCAGGCTGGTGGAGCTGTAAAAATGATGCCAATGAGAGTAATTCTAGGAGGGATTTTTGTTCATGTCCCTTTGAGTAGAAGTGACATATCGTTTACAAATGATTACCCAAAGTTGAGGGAGAAACCAGTGGAATGGCATCAGCAAACAGAGAGGTTTTTTAAGCATGCACAGTGTTTGTGGGAAGATCTGAACAATTTATTTGAGACTGTGGTTCCAGCACATTTGTGGGTTGAGTGTCAGAGGAGTATTGTTTGGCCAATGCGTGAGCCACCAAGAGATGTAGTAACAGGAACACCATCTGAAGAGGTGGTGAAAAACTACTTCAAGGTGACTGAGTTTCTGCAGACTAGAGTTTCCCCTAAAGACATTGATTGACAAAGGATTGACAGGACATCTTAGGAGGCAAAGGAGTCTGTTCATGCTTACTACAAAAGGGTGCTGAAAGCATTCAGACAATACAGGGCCACAGAAATTATTGAGCCAAGAGACATGATTCATTTTGTGTTTAGATTTGTTCATGGATTGAAGCCTGAAATTCACAGTATGAGTCAGAACCATTTGATTTGCTGGTAATGAATGTCAGTTGATGAAGTGCTGCAATGCACAAAATACTGTAGTGATGAGACTTATCCGAACAAGAAAAGGTTGAAGGAAAAGGCAATGGTGATGCAGATTAAATCTGCCCAAGCAGCAGGTATGAAGAAATCTCAGGGTGTGGTGAACGTAGGAGGAATACAAAGGGATGCAACAACAGGGTAATATGGTGCCTCAGTTCAGAGGTTGTGAAGTTTGAGTGATCGGAATTCGAATGTTGCTGATGTTCAGAACATGAAGAATATGCTGCCTTGTCATCTGTGCAGAGGTGTTGGACATTGGAAACAGGAGTGTTCTTTTAATAATGTAAATAATTTGATGTAAGGTGGTGGTGTTGCGCAGATAGTTGGCAACAGTCAGTTTCAAAGTTAGAGATTCCAAAGGCCCGACATCAAAATATGAATGTTTTTACAGGAGCATTCCAATTGCAGGTTTCTCAGCAACAGGTACAATTTCCCTAACAGCAAATTCATGTCCCATAGCAGATACAGATTGCCCAAGCTCCAATGCCACAGCAACAGGCAATTGTTCCTCTGCAGAATGTTAACTAAGGAGTAAATGCAAATCAATTAATCACACAATACTCATTGATTGATTTCAGTGATGATGAGGTGAGTGAAGAATGCATGAGTGAAAGTTCAGAAAAAGAATATGTATTTGCTACCTCATTGAAGGTAGGTCAGTGTGGTCCTTATGTGAATGCAAGTGTAATGGGTCATAATGTTTAATTCCTGGTTGACACAGGAGCAACAAGTTCCACTATCGGATCTGCAGAAGTCCATAATATGCTCCTTTCAGAACACTCCAGGTGGTAGGAGTAGCAAACCAGCATTTGGTAAATCCCATTACAGAGCCCATTACAGTTAAAATACAAAATTTTGAGGGTTACACTGTTCTGTTGAAATTCAAACAGGTAGCGATGATGAGACTTCCAGCCAAACTGATGAGATGTATCCTCTCATTACTTTGTTTCGTGCCATGACAGTTAAGGACTTGCCTGATGAATTGCAGGAGAGAGTAACATTGAGAGTTTGGGATCTCTCTGGAAAGATATTGGACTTATTTGAGGTGTTAAACCAGTCAAAGTAAAGGTGAAACCAAATGCAGTTTTCCCCAGAACACCACAGTATTACATAACCCCAGAAAGTGATTGAAGTTATTAGCCCAGTAATTGCATATTTTGTTGAGCAGTGTGTCTTAAAAGAAGAAATAGGCAACCCATGTATTTCACCAATTATGGATCTGTAAAAGCCAAGTGGGAAATATTGCATAGTACACAAATGCCTTCATCTGTGCATGAAGGGATAACTTATTTTACCGCTAAATTATGGGATTAGTTGCAGTTTATTATTAACACGGTTGGATAACCAGGAGTACATTCAGTATTTTTACACCAACTACAATGTAGTTTTCTCTTTTGTTCCCATTAATCCGCATTTGAGCAGCATTGCAAAAGCTAGAACCATAGATATTGTGGGCGGTTTCTTTGAGCCTACACTGACTTTTGGAACATCATATGCACACAGGAATAACTTAACTTGCATTCTCACACAGATAGAAAAGGAGTTCATTAATCAGGTAGATGACAGAAGAAAAGCAATGAAGGAGAGGATAGATAAGGATATGGTTAGTAAGAGGAAAGCAGTTCACATCACACCTGATACACAGGGACGCTTAGCTTTAGATTAGCAGCATGTGGGAAAGCTTTGTGTATTTATAGGCCGCAATCAAAAGCTGACAATAAGTTTGTAGGAACAAGTGAATGCAGATGTGTTCCTGTTCAAGAGTGTATGGGATGTGATGCTAAATGAAAAAAAAAACACTACCTGGTGTTTATTACATCTCTGGTAATAACGCTTATTATAAATTACCAAAAGACTAGTATGTACATGCTATTTGGGAGTGGTTTTCCTGAAAATGGACCAAGTGGACAACATTGACAATCGTGAAGGGATTGAGAAACCTAAATTGAGATTTAGAAGAGGAGCAAGTGGTTCAGAAATTACAGGAGACATATTTGGAGCTTTTGTTCCATCAGTGGGAGTGATCTTGAATGACAGAAAGATAAGGAAATGGTCAACGATTGTAGATAAGATGTTAACTGATTTTTCAGGTGCAATGCTTCTAATGGACACTGAAATGGTTGTGGCAAGGTCTATAATTCTTCAGAACTGCCTTGCGTTAGACATTGTTTTAGAAAAAGAGGGCAGCGTCTGTAGAGTTTTGAAACTGCAACACTGTTGCTCTTAGATACTGAATAACAGCAAGGCGATAAGGAAATACTTATCTAATCTGACAAATCTGAAAAATTACTTGAGTGACCTAAAAGAGACAAATGTTTGGGTAACAATAAACTTGGGAAATGGTTTTGTGAAGATGATCCTGAAACCTTTAGCGATTGTTACAGTGTGCATAGTTTGTGCATTTGGATTCTACAAAGCTTACAATTTCTGCAGAAAACAAAGAGCAAAAAACAGAGGAGGGAAGAAATGGAAATGGAGAATATGAGAGGCAGGTATTATCAGACAATAAAGACAATTGACAATTATCGCAAACCTAGGTCTATGAGTTATCAGACTATAAGGCTTTGATTTTGGCTCATTGTAAATGAGAACAGTTCTTTTGTGATGGCATAGATTTCCATCAGAGGAGGGATTGAGAGAGACATTTTTATGAATAAATTAGTAACATTGAAGTATGGCAGCAAATAAATCAGTAGTTTCAAAGGCCCACCAGAGAAAATAACGTAGAAATGAAAATGTACATGTTTAAATGATGGTGAACAATTGTGCCTACCTTTCGTATTTTGAAATCACGTTTAATATCAAGACAAGCATTTGTATTTTGAGTGAATTATTAATAAATATTAACCTGGAAGGATTGTTTTCAGGTAGAAATAGTAGAAATAAAAATGTATTATTAGTATTGAATGATGATTAAACACACTTGTATTGAATTATATGACTTCCATTAATATGCGAATAAAAATATACTTTCATATTAATTCTAACATGTTGTGAGTAATGTTTGGAATTAAATAATTTGTTTTGCATATATGAAATTTAAGGTGCGCAATAGGTTTATTAGTGTGTTAAATGTGTTAGTGTGTCCTATGGCTTCCTTGACTTGACTAGGAATGAATAAGAAAGTTAATTTTGCAAGCAGCAATGGAAATTCACTTATTTTTGATGCCCCCCTGACCTGAAGTATTTTCCTAGGCTGCTAAAGTAGTGTTGTCTATTGTATTGCAGGAGAATAGCATGTTCGAAATTTAGCTGTTGTAACAGTATTTGTTCTAGCTGTTGAATCAGACAGGAAAACACAAAGCTCATGTGAAAGAATATTAGTTTAGTTTCTTGTGCATCTTGAGAAAGGAACTGTGAGTAGCAAATTATTAGAAAATGTAATGTTTTGGGCGGTATAGTATGTAGTCACAGTATGAACAGTAGACTTTTACTGAGAAGATTCTTAAAAGTATCACAACTTAGTTGTGCCACTGCTTACCATTGGATGCTAAAATCAATACCCAGAGTGTGCCCACATGAAGGACTAACAAAATGGATTTTGTTTATTTCAAAAGAGAAGATCTTTGGAATCGAGGGCACTCTTCTTCAGTCTTCTCTCCCTGCTTGGTACTGTTTGGAACTCTGTTGGAGTTTGTCTATTCATGTTTAAGTCTGCTCACGCACTCCTATGCTCTGAGTAACCTGATGAGTTTCCTCATCTTAGTTTAACTGCCCTATTTTGTTTTGTTGTTCAGTACTAATATGGCCAACTAATTATGAACTGATGATCTGTCCTATGTGCAGCCCATGTTCTGCACCATCCTGATGCTGCTATCAACTGACATTGGAAGAAGGTGACCGTTCCTGTGAAATCATCCTGTATGCTGTCCCATGAGGAGAGGTATAACTAAATGTGGTGTCTTGTTTCCTTTTTAGCTTAGTTACTTACACCAGCATATTTCTAGAGTGAGGTGCCCCAGTTAGATTTTTTCCAAATTATTTTTGTCTTCCTTCAATTTTGCTTTTGCCCACATATGTTAGCCTGTTCCCACACATGCAAGTCCCAATTATGGTTAGTGTTGGGAATGGCCCAACACTGAAATTGATTGCTAAAACTGTATTTTGATGATTTATTAAAGTCACCATCATCTGCTTTGGAAATTAATAATCATGTGCATATTGTATTGTTGCTAATCTATATTATTATTTTGGAGTGTCTAACAGTATTGATATTTAGTAGGTTGAATCTTTTCAGATGTTTTATTCAGCCTATGGTTTTCATGTATGTCTATAATTTGTTTTTTTGTACCATTTACGTGAGAATAATTTTCGGATTGTAAAAAGCTTTGAAATTCTACTCGGTTTGGAGTTTTGATTTAGTATCTTGTTTAGTTTATTGTTTATGGTATAAAGTCATTCATTTGTGATTGAATGATTCTGACTACTATACTCTTCACCAAGAGTGATGTTGTCTCACCCCGAGCTCTGGTGGTAGTTAAGCCCACAACTGGAGATTAGGAATTATCCAGGGCCCCAGTGCTCCAGCATTCCAGGTGAATTGAAGGCCCAAAGGAAAATTGATGCGTCAATAATTTGTATATAGTAACTTATTTCCTACATATTTCTATTTTTTTATTTTAAACACCTCCCATCCTATATTGAAACAGTTTATCTCTCCATAATATTTGTCTGCTTTTCAGCCGCAGCATTGTATTGTCATGTGGTTGAGATTTTGAGGATGAGCATAATCTCTCAAGCTTTGCAGAATGACTTCCTCTAAGAAAGAAATGAATCGTGATATTTAACATTTTGTTTTCAGTGTTTTTGTAGGTTGATATTTACTGCTTTCTTGAAATTTAGAAAACAGACACAGTCATGTTTTAAGTCGGAAAAATCTGTTTTTTATGGTTATGGACTGTAAGTATTTGTACTGAGGGAAATTGGGACACGTTATTGTTTACAAAGGCTAAATGCCGAAACACATCATGTGCTGCCACATATCGCTGGATTGTTTCCTAATGAGTGGACGCCAGTCTCAAAAATATATAAATAAATAATTAAAAATCATGTAAATATGTTAACATTATTTCCTAAGGGGTACTATTTAAAGTCCTTGCCTCCATTATTGTCCATGTGAGTGTATTAATTGTTCCTATGTGGTGCTAGAATTTCTGCACATCTGGGCTGTTTAGTGACCTTTAGAGCTAAAGTTATTTTAGAAGTGTGGTTAGTGAAAACCAATGTTTCACTCCTTTGTGGGAGTGTGTTTCTATTAGCCTGTTACTCTCTGAATTTCCCTAAACTTTTCCCATTTTTTAGTAATTATTCACCATTTTACTACCACTCTGCCTAGTCCCTCCGACGCTCACATTTAAAATGTATAGTTGCATGTACAGAGATCTCTGTCTAGCTGGTAAATATCTCTGCACTGAAAAGGTAGGAGATGCTAAGATCACCGCAAGTAAGTTTGTGAAAATCATTTTGTAGTATTTGAGTAATACTACCATCACTTCATATACCATAAAATGCAGCTTGTGAATGGACCCAACAGTGACTAGACATTATCCTTTCACAGATGCATACAACTTACTGTGGTGGTCCTGGTTTGCATGCTGCTAGCAAGGTACAACATCCAGGGGACTACTCTGGTGGGAAACTTGATGTATTCTTTTGGGATATGTCACAGGGACAACAAAACTGGAAAGGATATTGGAAGGATGGGTGAGCTGCCCTGGTAGCCCTATTTTGCCAGATTACATCCTCAGTTTTTCAACAGCCTCTTGTGCAATTAAAAAGATCTTCATGATCAGCTATTCTTAACCCTGATAACGAGTGCATATTACAGATCGTGACCAATCTCTCATAGGCAAGAATTTTGATTTTTGTGATCTATAGTGTAAAACATAAGACAAGTTGAAAATGTTTCCAGTCATCAAACTGAAATAAAGGCAAAAGGTGGCCATCAGCTCCAGGCCAAACAATTACTGTAGAAGGGGAAGCCAGTCTATATCACCTCAGAGTGCAGCAACTGCACCCTAAAACCTCTAAAGCTGTAGCATCAGGGCAAGTTTTAAGAGACCCATGAAGGATTTCCCTGAGGTTGAAAGGAATTACAGTAGTCCTGCTGGATTAGCGGTCCCAAAATTAATTTCAATTCAACCTTTATTTATAGTTTTATTTTAAAATCTTTCAATTAAAGTCGATAAAGGCTACTTTAGGGAGATAAGGAAATCAGGTTTTTCTGGAAAAAACAATAGTCTCACATACATATTACCAATCTACAGCTAATAAGGAACATGGCGGATGGCCTTACCTCATTTTTTACTTTACTTTCAAGCTTTTTGATAGATATCATCCTTTGACTTTATAATGATAGAACTTTTTTATACAATTTTTTTCTTTTTTCTTTATGTAATACGTAAGGAGGCAGAAGTCTAGCTTCTGGCCTATTTAAAATTATCAACACTTGCAAAGAAGGCAAGATATAAAGTATTGAAAGACATGGTAGCATATAAAAGCCTATTTTACATGAAATATGAGATTCCGGATTGCCATAAATTCATGTCATTATTTGATTGTACAAGTATGGGCTTATATCTGCCCTTATAATTATTAAGCTCTGGAATCAATCGGGGTTCAACGTAATAGCTGATTTTATTATCAGTGATTCATGGAAGACCTGGGAAGAAACTTATTTGCAGTGTTTGGGATGTGGGGCTAGACTATGGTTCAGTTTTGCCCGAGTTAGCATATTTCTCAAAGATTATTTTCCCTTTTTATTTATGTGTTTTTACTCAGTCATTTTCAAAACTTTAAAAAAAATTAGAAGGAGTTGGATGCTGGTGAAAAGTACTTCAGCAAATTATGCAGCATTTCTTAGCATCCCTTTCAGCGTTATTACTCAATCTGTTTTGGGACACGATGCTGTTATACGGATTTCGGTAGATACCTTAAATCTTGAGCAGGTTGTTTGTATTGCTGTTTTGGCATTTTAAAATCATAGGCACTATGGAGGTAATTTAGGGGTCACGAGGGGTCTCAGCTATGACACCTGGCTTGCCCTTTGCGACCTGTGGCACTGCCTTTGTGACACCTGGCCTCAGAGGTGGCAAATTCAGTGCCAGAAACACGGTGGCAGCTCTTCCTTAAGAACCTCGGTTGAGGCTCCACTTTCTTTGTTTTCAGTCAATTTGTTATGGAACTAATAGTGAATAACAGCATAATATTCACTATTTGTGTAATAAAAATGGAGTCCAATTAGCTGGAACATGCCCTTCCATGGCAGTTGAAGAAAGTAAATAATGCTTTCAAAAGGATGTTGTTTGTGTGCTTACAGGTGAGAGTGTGTTCGTGTGAGAGACAGTGTGCGTAAGTGTACATATGTGTATATGTGTAAGTGTGTGTGTGTGAGTGAAAGTGGAGGTCTAAAAGGCATGTGATGTCACTTCTGCTGCTCCTGGCATTTTGGTGAATTGACGTCCATGATAGGCATTGTAGGAAGTTGCCTCTGTATGTACTATTTCAAAGTAGGAAATAGCATGCACAGAGTCCAAGGGTTCCCCTTAGAGGTAAGATAGTGGCAAAAAGAGATAATTCTAATGCTCTATTTTGTGGTAGTGTGGTCGAGCAGTAGGCTTATTAGAGGGTAGTGTTAAGCATTTTTTGTACACACACAGCCAATAAATGAGGAACACACACTCAAAGACAATTCCAGGCCAATAGGTTTTTATATAGAAAAATATATTTTCTTACTTTATTTTAAGAACCACAGGTTCAAGATTTACAAACAATACTTTAAATGAAAGGTATTTCACTCAGGTATCTTAGGAACTTTGAATCATCACAATAGCATGTACAGTTTTGGCAAAAATGGCAATAAGCTATTTTGAAAATGGACACAGTGCAAAAATCAACAGTTCCAGGGGAGGTAAGTAAATGTTAGTTTCACAGGTAGGTACAACACTTACAGGGTTTAAAGTTGGGTCCAAGGTAGCCCACCGTTGGTGGTTCAAGGCAACCCCAAAGTTACCACACCAGCAGCTCAGGGACGGTCAGGTGCAGAGGTCAAAGTGGTGCCCAAAATGCATAGGCTTCAATGGAAATAGGGGTGCCCCGGTTCCAGTCTGCAGCAGGTAAGTACCCGTGAATTTGGAGGGCAGACCAGGGGGGTTTGTAGGGCACCAGGGGGGACACAAGCAGGCACAGAAAGTACACCCTCAGCAGCACAGGGGTGGCCGGGTGCAGAGTGCTAACAGGTGTCGGGTTTGTAATAGGATTCAATGGGGAGACCCGGGGGTCTCTTCAGCGATGCAGGCAGGCAAGGGGGGGGGCTCCTCAGGGTAGCCACCACCTGGGCTAGGATGAGGGCTGCCTGGGGGTCGCTCCTGCACTGGAGTTCGGTTCCTTCAGGTCCTGGGGGCTGCGGGTGCAGTGTGTTTTCCAGGCGTCGGGTTCCTTGAAGCAGGCAGTCGCGGTTAGGGGGAGCCTCTGGATTCCCTCTGCAGGCGTCACTGTAGGGGCTTAGGGGGGTCGACTCTGGCTACTCACGGGCTCGCAGTTGCCGGGGAGTCCTCCCTGTAGAGTTAGTTTTCCGCATGTCAAGCCGGGGGCGTCGGGTGCAGAGTGGAAAGTCTCACGCTTCCGGCAGGAAACGTGTGGTCTTTAAAAATTGCTTCTTTGTTGCAAAGTTGCAAGTTGGTTGAACAGGGCCGCTGTCCTCGGAAGTTTCTAGGTCCTTTTAGATGCAGGGTAGTCCTCTGAGGCTTCAGAGGTCGCTGGACCCTGGGGGATGTGTCGCTGTTGCAGTTTTTCTTGAAGTGGGGAGACAGGCTGGTAGGGCTGGGGCCAAAGCAGTTGGTGTCTCCGTCTTCTCTGCAGGGCTTCAGGTCAACAGTCCTTCTTCATCTTCAGGTTGCAGGAATCTATCTCCCTTGGTTCTGGGAGCCCCTAAATACTCAATTCAGGGGTGTGTTTAGGTCTGGGAGGTTAGTAGCCAATGGCTACTAGCCCTGAGGGTGGCTACACCCTCTTTGTGACTCCTCCCGGTGGGGAGGGGGTCACATCCCTAATCCTATTGGAGGGAATCCTTCATCTGCAAGATGGAGGATTTCTAAAAGTCAGAGTCACCTCAGCTCAGGACACCTTAGGGGCTGTCCTGACTGGGGAGTGACTCCTCCTTGTTTTTCTCATTATCTCCTCCAGCCTTGCCGCCAAAAGTGGGGGCAGTGGCAGGAGGGGCGGGCATCTCCACTAGCTGGGATGCCCTGTGGCGCTGTAACAAAGTGGGTGAGCCTTTGAGGCTCACCGCCAGGTGTGACAGTTCCTGCAGGGGGAGGTGAGCAGCACCTCCACCCAGTACAGGCTTTGTTCCTGGCCACAGAGGGACAAAGGCACTCTCCCCATGTGGCCAGCAACATGTCTGGTGTGTGGCAGGCTGGCAAAACTAGTCAGCCTACACTGGAAGTCGGGTATGTTTTCAGGGGGCATCTCTAAGATGCCCTCTGGGTGTATTTCACAATAAAATGTACACTGGCATTAGTGTGCATTTATTGTGCTGAGAAGTTTGATACCAAACTTCACAGTTTTCAGTGTAACCATTATGGTGCTGTGGAGTTCGTGTTTGACAGACTCCCAGACCATATACTCTTATGGCTACCCTGCACTTGCAATGTCTAAGGTTTTGCTTAGACACTGTAGGGGCATAGTGCTCATGCACCTATGCCCTCACCTGTGGAATAGTGCACCCTGCCTTAGGGCTGTAAGGCCTGCTAGAGGGGTGACTTATCTATGCCACAGGCAGTGTGAGGTTGGCATGGCACCCTGAGGGGAGTGCCATTTTGACTTAGTCATTTTCTCCCCACCAGCACACACAAGCTGGCAAGCAGTGTGCATGTACTGAATGAGGGGTCCCCAGAGTGGCATAAGACATGCTGCAGCCCTTAGAGACCTTCCCTGGCATCAGGACCCTTGGTACCAGGGGTACCAGTTACAAGGGACTTACCTGGGTGCCAAGGTTGTGCCAATTGTGGAGACAAAGGTACAGTTTAGGTAAAGAACAATGGTGCTGGGGCCTGGTTAGCAGGTTCCCAGCACACTTTCAAATCATAACTTGGCATCAGCAAAGGCAAAAAGTCAGGGGGTAACCATGCCAAAGAGGCATTTCCTTACAGGCATCCTCCAGTAATCCTCTTGAATCTGAAGGGGCAGTACTGAAAGGGGGGTGAGCAAAGGTACCTTTAGTGAGAATGTGCTAAGGTTTTAAGGACTTCCTATATTTCAACAAATTTGGTTCAATCTGTAACAATGATGGCATCGAATTTCACAACAACTACTGGTCTAAAGATTAAAATGTTTGGCCATAGCCACATCAACTGAACCCATTGGACAGTTTGGACATTTTCAAGTTTGAGGGTTTATGCCCAAGACACAGTTTCTTCATTTTACATGCTACTGAACAAGAAGATGGTGTAGAGCAGCCAGTGCTCCGTAAATATTGTTGTTGCTTCAGTTTTAATAATTGTTTTGTAACAGTTTGAATGAGTTGCAAGTTACATATCGAAGTTTTACAGAAGCCAGATTGATGCACTGAGGTTTATCTTGGAACAAGGTTAAAGACAGGCATTATCAATATTTTCCCTTAGGCCATTACAGGATGCATGGCATGAACCACTTTTGGGCAAACAGCAATTGGAGCCAGTCAGTAGTGCCATTCAGGGATGTCAGATCAGTTGTGACTTACACTGTGTGTTAAGACAGGCCTCCAACATGGTGATCTATATTCATATATTACATGTTAAGTATCTCACCCTAAAGGAGCATTTTTCTGAGCACTTGATGGAGAGTTTTGTCCTTGACTGTCATTACAGAAACAATGCCATCTTAAGTGACATCTGGCATGTCACAATGGTTTCCCATATGGTGAAGTAAGGAGGTGGGCTGTACAGAATATCCACCGGTACAGAATATCCACCAACCTTTGGAACATATTTTGTAACTGCTCCCCTCTAAATGTTCCCTACATTAGCTTCCTTAGTACCTTCATCACTTAGGCCCTCATTACAAGTGTGGTGGTCTTAAGACCGTGGCGAAAGCGTCATGGTCGGACCACCGGTACCACCACATCCCCCATGTCTGCCAGCTTTTGCATGGCGGTTCCACTGCCATGCAAAGGCTGGTGGAGACGGGGTGCTGGGGGCCCTATGGGGCCCTTGCACTGCCCGTGCACTTGGCATGGACAGTGCAGGGCTCCCCATGGACAGCCCCGTTGTGCTTTCACTGCCTGAATTACAGGCAGTGAAAAGCTCAACGTTGTGGTGAGTTTCCCGCTGTCCCAGCGGGAAACTTGTAATAGGCCAGGGGGAGGAAAACTCGATTGGCGGTGTTCTAGCCCAAAGCATTTTGCCTGCCAAAACTCATAATGAGGCCCCTAGTCTTGGGCGGATTATCTAAGTTATCAAAGACTTTCAACTAAACCTATCAATCAAACAGCAGAATATGAATTGGAATGCACATGTAGCTCAATGTTGGCTGCCACTACTTCCTATACAGTGCTGATGCCCAGTTAAAAACTAACCTGCAAAGCTTGTGAATTTGCCTGATGAAATAGACAATCCATGAAGCAACTCTAAACAACTTCTCCAAACACCTAGACTAAAAGAAATTGAACAAAAAGCCCGCCTTCTAAAAAAACATAAAATTCACAAGAGGCACTAATTCTTCAGGGAAGAGATTAATATATTTTTATCACCTAATTAATTACTCAACTGAGGGATGTTGATATATTTGTAAGTAGATGTGGAATTCACTTTTCAGCTGATGCTTGGTTTGGAGAGCTAAGTACTTGGCAGTATAAACTACGTTTTAATGGATTTGATCAACATCTTGTAACCCTTCATTATATTTTTCACTCCTTTGTCAGAATTAGAATTTAGGGTGGCACTTACAGATTGGTGTAGTGGGTGAACCATCATAAATTGGTGCTTTACTGGCCACACCAAAAGCATAGTTCCCCTTCCTCGTTTAGAGGTGAGGAAACCAAAGCAGTCTGCTTATGCCAGTGGAAACCTTTGAATTGACAGCCCATCTGACTTAGGGCAGACATTTCAGACCAATGATTGCTCTGCCCTATTAAGGCAAGGGCCTATAATTTCCTGCCTTCCTACTGCCATGCCAGTTACGTCAACCAAAGGCAGGGAAATAAATCAGTGGGCAAGTATACAGGGAGAAAAATCCCAACACATCTAGGACATTGCTTCTCTGTTTTCAAAAGTAAACTGCTGCTTTGGGAGTTTATTTGTGAAAAACAAAAGAATCTTGCTGAGCATTGCCAAACCAGCCTTTCACTTGACCCTCAAAGTTTGCCCATTACTGCTCTTGCAATCTATAGATTGTATTACAGCAAGTTGTTCCCGGTCAGGCATACAGTGATCTACATCAGGGAAAAAGAGGCCATAACCCACAGTGACCTGGTGGGCTGACGTGCTGCTCACACAGCTCTAAATTAGTCTGTTAACTTTTACACCAGAGTCATTTAAGATTGTGAGTATGCTTCTTTGTTATTTCCAATTCACTGGCAATCTACTTGTACTGGACTCTATTTTTAATGGGCCATAATAATTGGGACCAGCGGGTTCTGTGAGGATTTTGGGTATTTTTTAAAGAGGTCTTTCAATAAAATGAACTTTGACATATTTTAGGTATTTGATAATAACATTGCTGAAGGATATGGTGTTTACAGGTGTAACTACTGAAGAGCTTAATCCCTTGAAAGGTATTCCATAATAGCCTGTCTGTGGTTGTAGAGATTCACTGTTTAAAAGTAAATTTTGTTTTGTACGCACTCTGTCCAGTCAAGCAACTTTTTAATTCTTTCCTAAATGTAGATATATAACAATGCCCAGTGATAGAAAGATGGCAGAGGCTCACACCTAATACCAGAACACTGGGACCTAATGATCTAGAAAGAATGGTGACTGGCTGGCTAGAACCTTCTGGTTGGACAGTCTGTGAAGAAAGGGATGGTAGCGGAAATGAGTGGTATCAGAAGATAGAGAAAGCCCTGGTTGTATTTATGTGGTGTTCAGAGTTGAGTCGCATGTCACCTGTCAATAAAACAGAAATGAGTTGTGAATTTGGCTCATTGGTTCAATTGTGTTGACTTTAACATAATTAAATCATCCATGTAAAGAGGTCCCTAAACACTCTTAATGCATAACCCATTCTAAACTATTTCCTGCCTCTAGGCATGTGTTTCTCCTCTCCAGCTTATTGAGTTACTGTAATGCAGTTCTGAATGCCATTAAAGGTATGTGGCTTGGTCTCTGAGATAAAGGAGACATTTACAATTGGTCAGTCTTAAAACAAATCCTCAGAAATGTGTTCACAGTTAAATTCTCAATGATTTATTGCTCATTATCGCTTTTTTGTCCAGATCATACCAGTTTTGCAATTGAAGTACTGCACATCATCAAATGATTTTCCCAAAACATAAATATGTATTATTCCCAATAAGTGATACTGCATTTAGAAACCATTATTTAGAGTTTCCAAATAATAATAATGCAAAAAGTGATATATGGCATCTGATAAATCTTATACATTAGCTTAAAGTTACTATAACATCTTGGTGAGGTTTCATCCCCCAACACTACTATCAAACCTGTAGGTTTTATTACAGACTATTTCTCACTATGAATCCTCATGTCAACAAATTGGAGTACACTGCAAAATTACATCTCTACCACTTAAGGACAATAAAGCACCTCCTGCCCCACATTTAATTGAGAACCCCATCTCATGTACGGGTTATAACCAGAACAATCTCCTGCACCGTTATCCTGGGTGGTCTTACAGCATCAACAGTATCCTTTCCATGCCACAGCGTGACTCATCACTGAGGAAAACAGATACATCTTTCCAATCATAGGATATCTCAAATGGCTCAGGCTAGAGGCCAGAATCAAGTTTAAAACACAGTGCCTCACTTTGAAGGCATTTCACCTACATGTATTCACCATCCTAATAGATTTACTGCTGGTCTCAGGAGGTGTAAAGACAATCCAGAAGCAAAAGCTATCTCTTCCTGGTTACTTCAAATATGCATATGCTCTCTAGCTCTTAAACATTCCTTCTCGGGTTCAGCTCCCAACACTTGGGACTTTCCACCTACACATCTGGGATTAGCGTCTGACATACTATCCCCCATAAAAGGTCTCAGAACTCATCTTTTCAGAACCTACTTCAGAGACTCTGGATCCTTAAATACTATGCTCTGAATGGGATTCGCGAGTATACCACTCAGACCAATAATGCAAAAATCTTGATGTTTTGCCTGTGAAGTTACTATCTCTCACCATTGTACCATCTATGCTCTCCATCCCGGTGTCCCTTTATCCTTTCTTTTTCCACCCTCCTCAAGAACATCTCTGCTGTTTTAAGAATTGTTTGCTGTACTAAAAGCCATTTTCTCCATAAAGCACTTGAATACCGATCAAAGACCTGATGCTATATAAACCTACTAAATAAACAAATAACAATATAATAAACATGATGTGTAGTTTAGAATAATATTATTCAAAACACTGTGAGAAATTAGGTTGTTGGTTCACTGGGTTGTGAGCTCTGGTCAAGTAGCAACCACATACCTTGTAAGGGTGAGGCACAAGCCAACCCTAAATTAATCTGTGCTCAACCCTCTGCTAGCTTAGCACAGAGCAGTCATGCTTAACTTCAAACAGCAGTAAAGTAGATACACCACATAAAAAGGATCCCATACCCATCTAGGAAAATAGGACTTGCTTTAATAAATACAACAAAACCAAAATGACAAAAATCCAATTAGTAGAACTGGAGATATTCAGTTTCAAATACTTGAGTAAAACAAGTGCCAAAAAGCACAAAGTGTCACTGTGAATATCTGGTTGTACCAGACCAGGGCAAAGTCACAAGTTCAGTCCAACCATGATAAAGAGCAAGTTGACTACAGGGGCCAGTTGGGCCCACTCAACAAAGAACCTTAAATCCTCGTTTGCTGAGTGTTGTGAAGATCCGTGTTGAAGATGCATCAGCTCCAGGATGCAGCTAGGCTGTGCTGCAAGGGTCTGCATCGTCATTGAGGATCCTGATGATGGGGCTTACAATGCTAATTCCAGTATCAAGGCTGCAGCACACACTCAGACCAATGCATCAGTTCTGCAGAGCTGCGATGTGGAGTCTGAAGTTGTCATCGTGGCTGATGCCGACAAAAGATGTGAGGGTCCGTGTAGAGGATACATTGTGCAGTGGCGGTTCTCTAGGCATTTCGCATTGCACCAGCGATGCAGGTCTTTGTGAGGGGTCCAATCCACACAGAGGCGGAGAAGAGTCAGTTCTGCTTAGGGTTGCACCACACAGCAAAGGAGATTCGTCAGCTTCACAAGATCTACAGAGGCTGACAGAGTACCTTAAGCCCACTCCCAAGGGTCCAGGACTGCAGTGGCACTACTTGTCTGGGTAGATTCACAGATGGCAGAGTCCAGGTGCAGCTGCAAGGTTGTTGGAAGCCTCTTATGTCTCTGAGTCTTCAGATCAGGAGGCCAGCCAACTAGCCCTTGGGGTCACTCTGGGTCCCAGAGATGCAGGTCCAGTCCTTCTCACCTAGACAAGAGGGCAGCAAACATCAAGTAAGCACAGCAGGGTAGCAGTTCCTTCGGGGCAGCAGTATAGCAGAGTGGCAGTCCTTGTAGCAGCATAGCAATCCTTCTACCTGGTAGAGTATCCACAGGTCCAGTAGTGTACTGAAGTAGTGTTGTCTGGGGTCCAGTATACACACTTAGTTTTGCATTTGAAATTAGCAGAACTGCCAGAGGCACGCCTTTGAAGTGCATGGGTGCCCTGTCTTCCTGGCCCTAGCTCCAGACTACCTACAGGGGTATGCAGCCCATAAAGTGGAGACAGGACACAGCCTATTCAAGTGTAAGCAGGATTTGGGCCCAGCTCCTCCATCCCATCCTGCCAGTGATGGCCCATCCAGTCACACCTAAGTTCTCATGTCAACTTTCTAAAGGTAGCATTTTCAGAATTGCAATATGTATCCGATTTTACCATAAGGTAGGATTTAAAATCTTTAATCCAGAGACAACAAAAATGAAGGGGTTACCGGTTCCTATATGGAAATTACACTTGTAAAATGCTATAAGTAATTTCAATGTTATCCTATGGGAGTGGTAGGCCTTGCAATAGTGTAAAATGAAATTAAGAGTTTCTCACTATCAAGACATGTAAAACGTACATGTATCTGTTCTACATTTTAAAACAATGCACCCTCCTCTCTGGGCTGTCAAGGGTATGCCCCTAGGCTGACTACTATGTATTAGAAATGAAGTTTTGCGCCTGGCAAATGGTTTACTTTGCCTGGTGGAAATGGCAGTTTAAAATTACACACACACACAGGCAGCAGAGACAGCCTGAGACATGTTTAGAGTGCTATTTAAATTGGTGGTACAATCAGTGCTGCACTGCTACGAGTAGCATTCAGTTTACAGGCCCTGGGTTCATCCTACGAAATGCTTTGTGGAGCATGCAAAGCTCCTTGAAACAAATTATGTCTTCTATCAGCAGAGAAGGAGAAATGTTCTTGTGTTATTTATTTTGACTGCCTTGTTCTGAAAAATGTGCAGCTTTTTTATCTGGGTTTTCAAAGACAGTTGTGTTGGCACTCCAATCCTTCCTCTATTGTCAACGATCCTTCCTCTATAATAGTGGACGAATCTTTTAAAATCTATTACATTTGGGGCCCACTTTCATGTCTACTGACAGATAAGGGAAAGTTTGGTGTTGTATATGATGACATTGCTCTTAGCATTCTCTAATCAGTTGGGTACGCCATCTGGGTAAATGTTCGGTAAAATGGACAGTAATGTGTGTGCTGTACATAAGCTGCTTACATTCTAAAAACCTTACTGCATGAGCTAAACGATGATACTGGCTTATGTGGAGAGCTATTGTGCCCTCAGTTGATTTATGCTGGTCAGCATTGATTCTAATGGCAATATTCTCAACATTGTGAATATTCAGTTTTGAAAACAGAAGATTAGCAGAATTAGCAGAATTGTATGTAATATCTTGGCATTTTGTATGCTAATATCATGACCTCAAGACATAAACTATGGGTCCCCACTACTGAATGAAATGCAATCTCTTACAGATATCAGTATGCTTAAAACTCTTTAAATGAATCAAAATAGCTCTAAGTTCAACAACAGTTTCTTTGACAGTTAGAGAAAAGTGCTGGTTTGAAGATTCACCCAAATTGTATGTCATTACATAGTAGGGGGTTGCTAATACCTCCTCAATAGGCTACAGTACAATAAACAGTATATGATGATTGATTTGACAGGGGACAGTGGTTTTACACCTGTATTCCTTACATTGGCTTCAAAGGCTTGACTGTGTAAATTCCTTTCAGTTTTCTGTAACTGGGATCATTCTCTTTCCCCTCAAAGCATGATGTAAGGTTTTGCATTTTTGACTTGATGAGAGACTGTTTGCTTTGCTATTGGTATCCTCTGCGATGGCATGGTGACTGCAAATTAAGATGGGGGTTTCCTCTTTAGGTTGTCTACTTCCTCCTGGGCATGATAATCTGCACCTAGCTTCCAAGAAAAACCCTATAACAGAAGGACTGAGACAAGACACATTAACACTCTGCCATGTCTCAAGATCTTCCAGAATAACATGTTTGGCTCCTTGGAGATCCTGGCTTGCACATCTCATCACACACAACTCGAACCATTTGTTATGGGAGAACTGTGTCATTCCTACCATTCCTCTGCCCTACTAGTAGTTGAAGTAATGTAAAAAAGCACAAATGTTCACTATTACTCCTCTTGAAAAATGTATGTAAACAATCACTGAATAGGGTAGTGAGATTAGAGCTATTTAAGGATAAAATTTAATTAAAAAAACACAAGTATAGTGTAGTGCTCAAGTGCTTGTGTGAGCATGAATGACAAAAAAATCAAGTAGTAACAAACAAAAGGTCAAATACACAATTCAAAATGAATAACTTTGATGGTCCTGTAAAATCTAGCAATCACACCCTCAATGGCTGAATGATAATTAATTTGGACACAATAAAACCTTCATTATTTTGACTCATTATGACATAAGTCCCTGAATTATCGTCAGGGACAAAAGGACCAGTTTGGAGCCTCTCTAAAATCAAAAAGACCATGAAAATCATAACCAAACTGAATTCACTACGATTTCAAGAAAAAGTGATTATTTTAAAGAAATGTGAAACAATAACTTATGGTTGCCTTACATATCAATGCTGGTTGTGAGACCAAATGGATCTCATCTACAAAACTATGCAGCAAATATTTTTATTTAAAAAAATGTGAGATAATATCCTATAGCATTAGCTGGAGGATCAAACAATTAAAGTTACCTACTAATAGGAGCATTTATGTGTAAAGTAAGCACTAATTATAATCTGTATCTCAAACAATTTTCACAAAAACATAAATGGAGAATAAGCTAGTCAGTGCAGTATGACAGAAGAATTAACCAAACCGACAAATCTTCCCCAGAAAGCTACACACCATTCAGACCTTGGTGGCCAGAATCACTCAACCTCCCACGCCACACTCACATCACACCATACCTGATGGAGCTCCACTAGTTTTCAGTTCACAAACAATCACAATTCACACTCCTCATCCACACTTTCAACGCAATACATAACACTGGCCCAGCATACCTCAAAAATTGTATCTTCTTTCACAAACATTTTAGATACCTCTGTACATCCGGCATCCTACTTGCACAAATCCCACAAATACGGAAAACCAGATCTGGTGGTCAAGCCTTCTCCAACATTGAACATAAAGCATGGAACAACCTGCTTCTACACAGAAGGGCCTCCTCCTCACTTCTTGAATTCTGCAAGAAGCTGAAGACTTGTTTTTTTTAGTAGTCCAACTAGGCCCTAGGTGTGTCTAATCTCACACCTGCTCAGCACCAGGGTACACTCATGGGTGATAGTGAGCTCTACAAACCATGCATACCACATCATGTCATACCCAAGTAAACCTATATCTTCTATGATTGACACTAATTAACTTCTGGGTCTGTGGCAATTCTCAAAAAGCAAATAAAAAGCCTCTAAGCAAGGTCAAAAACAAAGAGACGAGTTATTGCACCTCAGTAATATTCAACTACTGCATACAAATATGGTGCACAGTATCCTGCCAATGCATATTTACTCCAGGAGCTGGATCTTGACTGTTGCATAACACAAAGGCTCACCATTTTATCACAATGCACACCACTAACCAAAGAAATTAACAAAGTTCAATTGCATTTGTGACATGTTATTTTGAAAACAAATCACAGTTATAGGTGTAGTAGTTGTGTGTTAAAATAGTTTTTAACACATTTTTGTAAAAATGAGGTGTTTGTCTTTCAAAGGAGAGTTCTACATCAGGCACTTAATCTCCATCTCCGTAAAAACACAACTATGAATGTGTCCTTTGTGTAATGTAAGTGGTGTTCATGTAACGCGCTCTTATACCTTAGGGCCCAGGTCATGCTAAAGAAAACAAAATGCAAAAAAACGCCAGAAACAAAACACATTTGTCTGACATTGTGCATTGTAGCAATCCGATTTTGAATCTATGGTACGAGCACATCTCACTTATCAATGATCAAATCTGATTAATACCCAAATACGTATTTAACAAAAATGGTTTAAAGTTCCCCAAAGACAAACACAAGGAAGTAAATCTCTATTAAGCGAAAAATATCAGGATATGCTGTAGCTAAGAAGTCTTACCGCGCACTCAATTAGAAATGCTTAAAAATTATATGCTAAAAAATTACCGACATGGTATTGTGTTGTATCAATATAAAAGGTAAAAGGAGATATTTAATAATGGTAATAAAATATGATGATGGGACTATTTCAATCGTGTAAGTAATATATTGGGCACAAAAATGCTGCAATGGAACAATGCTAAGATTTAAACTTCTCTTGCGTGAAATATACACATTCTGCCAGAGAAACTGCCATTCGGATTTTGACATCACGTCATTGATGGGAAAAACAACCACATGACATGACACCATTTACAAAACAACTCGAGAAAATAGCAAATTATTAACTTAATGAATCATATGCACATTTTGTAAGAGTTGTCCCTAAAGGATAATAATGATGGAGTCTTTCCTAACTCTTGTTGATATCTGAATACCAACCATTAATCCTCTCAGAGCCATGATTCCCAAGTAGACGTTCTGGGAGGTTTGGTATTCAGGACAGACCGCTGACCTAACAAAAATCATACAAAACACATTTTCATAGGGAGGGTGGGAGCTCCTGAAGGAAGGGGGCTTGGAAAGAGACTGATAGGGGTGTAGTAACAGGGCAAATAGTATTGTATACTTTTCCATGTAATGCACAAAAAATAGAATAATAAAATCTGCAGAGTGAATTACATGTCGAGCGGGTGAGCATGAGACAGTCTTTGGGGGTTATTACAACTTTGGAGGAGGTGGTAATCTGTCCCAAATGTGACGGATTTACCACCAACCGTATTACGAGTTCCATAGGATATAATGGACTCGTAATACGGCTGGTGGTATATCCGTCACTTTACCGTCACTTTTGGGACGGATTACCACTTCCTCCAAAGTTGTAATAACCCCCTTTATCCTTTGGTGACTGATAAAATGTGCACCTCTAACAAATGTGAAATTATGTTTGAAAACTTTATTGACGAATCTTACTTCTGGAAGGCCTGAATGGGGGAATCTGAGTCAGCCACATGTCAATTTTGCAAGCAGGCATTAGTCCTACTATGGCTTCTAAATGAATACTACCGAACTATTTGTTATAGTAGGCAGAGTTATGAAGGGCCTGTTGTTTTGAAAAGCCTGTAGGCCTGAGACAGAACAACACGTCATTGGTGCTACTGTGGTGTGTCACATTATTTGGCGTGGAGCAGGCCAGACATGTACTATTAAAAGAACGACCTGACATCTGAGGGAGCTAAAATGGGTACCATTAATATGTGAAGCGTTACTATTGGGGATTGTGGACTTGTTAAATACCTGTACCATGCCATATGTGAAATATTCAGCCAGCCTGGCTTACGCAACAAAGCTTTCCGCTCTGTTATTGGACCATAATTATAGTGGTTCTCTTGTGGTAATGAAAGTTTCGGGAATGTTGAGATCTAATGGATAGAAAGCCATGCCTGGCAGAAGATGCCACCAATGACATTGGTCCGCTTAGCGGCTATGTAAAACTGATGTAGACACTTCTCTTTGCCAACTGCAACAAAGGGCTACCTTTGCTTTCAATTTGAGACAATATGCTACATTAGAGGCAAGGAATTAGCCTTGTGCATAGCTTATTATTTAATGTGATAGCTGGAAGTAGAAACATATTCCACTGTTCACAAAACTATTCGGCAGGCTGACAGTGCTAAGACCTTCCGTACCTGAATCATCTTGAACTTCAAGAGGTTTTGAGATATCAAAATATCATAGAAATTGAGGTGGTTTGGAACCCAAGTCTGTCGGTCTTGCTTTATGCTCTCTATAGTTGTTTCTCTTTATAACTTAAAGAGAAACCCAGAAAAGCTCCTCGTTCTGCAGTCTAGGGTGCTATAAACACATTTTTCTTGTCTGTCAGGTCAATTGTGCAATAAAATAAGTGCTGTTCTGCTGTAACAAAGATATGGACATTTGCATTAGAGCAGCTTTCAAACTTATGCATATAGTGATTAGACCTGCAGAGCCCAGAGAGAGCTATGCTGGCTGTTTGAGCTTTGAGCCCACTTCCCATTACTATGAAGTAGCCTGTTATGTACTTTTGTGCATAGCATTGAGTTCAATGTAGCCTCTAAACAACTATTTCATAAGAGCAACTGATCCTTGCAAAAGTTAGAGCTCTAAAAATACCTAAATAGGATACACCAGATGGCTCAGTGGTGGGCAGGCCACCAGGTCAAGTGTTTCCACTGGTAAACCTACAGAGGCTCAGCCAGTGTAAACCTTGGTGGCTCCTACACGTCTACGTGGGGTGGTGGAAGTGAGCGTTTAGCAGGGCTGGGCCAGTGCGGATTGACAGCCATGCGTCCGACCTACTTTTCACTGTTTCTCTTTGGAAGTTAGGGTTAATTTAATAATGTGCTTTCCCATTATAACTTTTGAATACCTATCCCGTATGTGTTTATTTTTGTATTTCACTTAAACCTTCTATAAATGCAGGAGTTCCTTGATGCTTTAACCGATTTTTCAAACTTGACTCATATGTATCTTTTGACGACTGTCTTGCTATTTCAGCCAAGCTAACAAAGGTGAGACTTTGGCCCTTCACATCAAACATTTGGCTTCCCTGTCCCTACAGCCTAATAGATGAAATCCCGAATCCTTGAATTAAAATTGTGCTCACCCATTCGCAATAGACACAAAATGTAATTTTGCCTTTCTGGAATGTCAGATTCACCTAATATTTTAAAACATAGCTTCTGTTTTTCTACTCCACAAATACATAAGAACAATGCTGGGGTTTGATGGATGTTTGCCAGGGTAAACCTTGGAAGTGAATGAGGGATCGGGGATATTGCTATCAATGCTGCAGCCGGTACAGTGGCACCAGACACCAAGGACTGACCAAGAGCCCAACAGATTGGGTAGGTGCTGTCCTCGCATGCTTTAGGGTCCATGATATCCTTTCTTCTCCCCCGGAGGAAATGGAAAATCCGAACTCTGTTTCTTGAATTATGAGACATTGGAGTGTTATTCATGCAACATAATTTGGTGAAGTTTTTACCATTGCAGATAAATAACTTCATGCGTGAACAGTGTAACTTTGATACATTCATTTTACAGAAATACGGTGTTTGTGGATGTAAATCTATGCTGCTTTCTACTTTTATCACTTTCTAGTAAAGTATAGTCTATAATATGGCAGAGAGACATATCTAGTTTAATGCACTAATGACATAATGTAGTGGGTAATGATGCTTTTGGTGATAAACAGATATTGTATGTCCTGGATATAGCCGCTGATAAGCTGCATGGGTAATGATGTTATACGTAGAAATATTGCAACAGTTGAGTAGACAAGTACAATTTAGAAAATAGAAAATGTGCAATCAACGAAACTGTAGCAACAGATTGGGATTGAATAGAAAGACGAGGGTAGAAGAGCTAAGTAGAGAAAACGCCAGTGACAGAATGCAGATTATTAGGTATTTGGAGATATGATTATAATGATCAAGTTGGTAAGCGTCAAATTCATTTTACCTTACTAACTATAGAACTTTTCCCAGGTGCATATGTAAAGTATATTCTTCCCATAAGAATTTCAGTGACACAGATTATCTTTGAGAAGCAGACGTAATTCTAGATTTGCAGTAATTTCCAGCTGAGAGAAGTTGTATGCCTTGCAGAATATCCTTTTTGAAAACGGAACATATTAACATTTCAATATGCCTAGCTCATCATGCCATTCGTGGTACCGTATGAAAATTTCACTTGCTTGAAATGTAGCTAAAAGTGAACTCTAAGAGCCCAATTGATTGCAGGTCTGTAGAGAAGATTGGGAAAAGTCAATTTTGCACAGCCACTAATTCATGATAAAAAATATGCATGTGCAAAATGTTCTTTGTGTGCACAGATCGTCTTGCTCATTTACATCTGCCCCCGCATAAACGCTGTGCTCAGTCTTAAGCCAAGGGATGTGCAAAAGCAGGTGTTCTGTGGATGTGCTCTTGGCCAAGTCCTCTCCTGCTGCAGTTCCTGATTTTCAGTCTGGATTTTCAGTCTCTGAAACTCCCACCGAACATTTCGCATGGCTATTTTCACTATCCTAAATCTTCAGCTGTTAATTTAATAATTCGGTCACACAAGTTTTGTTTGATCAATCTCAACACCCTTTAAAATACGTTCTTACAGCTTTGACAAGTAAAGACCCTGGCTAAATCAGCATCTACCAAAATGTGATTACATGTAGCTAAAAAAAAAAATTGTGAATTTCAGTTCATGTTTTTGGAAATTATGGCCTTCTCCTGCAGCTGATATGATCTTTGTGTCTACTAGTTTAAGTAAAAAATAGCCACATTGTATTTGACATGGCATTTGGCGATTTTTGCATGTCTTTATGAGGGTAGTTCAATCAGTCAATCTGTATTTTCTAAAGTACGGCTAATCACCGGTGGGGTCTCAAGGCGCTGTTTGTGAGCATTTTGTTCAATCAAAGAGCCAGGTTTTGAGGGTCCTTCCTGAACTGCTTCAGTGATGAGGTCTGTCTGAGTTTTAGACTTATCGTGGTCCTTGTCCGGGCTGCAAGATAGGAAAAGGATCTTCCTCCTGCTGTGCTTTTTCAGGTCTTTGAAATGGCTGCAAGGGTGAGCTGGGAAGAACAGAGCTGTCTGTTGTTAGGTAGAAGGCGATGAGGTGATTGAGGTATGCCGGTCCTATGTTGTGTAGTGTCTTGCAAGTGTGGATCAGGAGTTTGCATGTGATCTGCTTGTTGACTGGGAACCAGTGTAGTTCTCTGAGGTGGGAGGAGATGTGGCTGTTTTGGGGGACATAGTTCAATTTGCTATTGACAAGTGCGTGGGTGACTGTCTTCCTCATGTCGTAGGGGATCCAATTGAAGATCTTTCCAAGGAGTTGGAGTGTGTGGCGCAGATGAGACGTATTGACTTGGGGCGTCATGGATAGCGAGGGGTCCAGGATGATTCCCAGATTGGGTGAGTTGTCTGTGGGAGTGAGGGCATTTCCCAGTGCAGTAGGCCACCAGGATTCATTCCAGACAGAAGGGGTGGAGCCAATTACGAGGATCTCAGTCTTGTCCAAGTTGAGTTTGAGGCAGCTGACTTCCATCCAGGCGGCGACCGCTCTCATTCCATTGTGGAAATTGTGTTTGCTCGTTACAGGGTCAGACAGGGAGAGGATCAGTTGGGTGTTGTCAGTGTAGGAGATGATGTTCAGCCCATGTTGTTTGGTGGTCTTGGCTAGTGGGGGCCATGAAAATGTTGAAAACCATTGGGATGAGTGATGATCCTTGGGGAACCCTCCAGCATGTATCTTTTAGTTCTGACATGAAACTCAGCAGTCTGACACTCTGTGTTCCTCCGGTGAGGAAGGACCTGATCCATTCCAGTGCTTTATCTCTGATGCTGGAGTCATGGAGTCTGGCACAGATGGTGGAGTGGGAGGTGGTGTTAAATGCGGTAGAGAGGTAAAGGAGGATGAGTGCGGCCATGCCTCTGTGGTCTAGTATGGCACGTATGTCATTGGTGGCTGCTAGAAGTGCTGTTTCAGTGCTGTGGTTGTTCCTGAATCCAGATTAGGATGGGTCTAGAATTTGGTGTGTCTTGAGGAATTTGGTGAGTTGCTGGTTTAACAGCCTTTTCCGTTACTTTGGCAGGGAAAGGAAGCAGAGAGATGGGTCTGTTGTTTTTTTCAGCTCCCTTAGGCCGGCAGTGGGTTTCTTGAATATCGGGTTGATCTCAGCGTGCTTCCAGTCTGATGGGAAGGAGGCGATCTCAAAGGATCGATTGAAAGTTTAGCAGTGCTCAGGTGCTATGTTTTCACTGGCCAGGTTGAAGATGTGACGAGAGCACAGATACGAGGGCGCTCCCGAGTGGATGGAGTTAATTGGTCTTTGGGTTCCCTCTTTGGTGATGGGGGTCCAGGTGTTCAGGGTCTAGTATGGTGCTGGGTCCGTGGTGGTATTTGTGGGCAGTGCAGCCGGGTTTTGTTTCTTGAGGCCTTTGTAAATGTTCTGGATTTTTGGGTGGAAGAAGGTGGCGAGGTGTAAAGATTTACACTGTTATAATTCTGCTTAGACCCTCTTAGGGGGGGTCACATATCATTTTGTAAACTGTAATTATATATGTATATGTACCATTCTGACTATATGTTCAATAGTTGTCATGTATAGGAAACTGGGTTATTAGTTGTGTGGCCTGCACAAGTAATAGGTTCACAACGCCCTTACTGGGAACCAAGCACCACATTGTAGCATTTGACTCTCTCATGATAGCTAGGCAGAGAATCCACGGCCTACTCAGGGGAGGTGGTGTAGGCTAATAATCACCATCACAGCATGCAATAATAACACTCAGTAAATGGTTGTCCAGTCGGTACTTTTTTTTTTACAAAAAGGAGAAGTATATTTATTACACACACACACACTACTAAATACTATGAAATAATTGACAAATATGTACACTGACAGATGGAAATACCATAAATGACATTGTGTGATCACATGTAACCCCCTAAATAATACATAAACAATTGTTTCAAAGTTTTTAGATGATTATAATGTTTAGAAGCAACATATTGACTATCTTGAATCAACCGACCAGTGATACAGAATATACAATACCAATCCAAATTAGCCCGTGCAATGTTTACGGAGTGGCCATCTTGTAACTGTATTGTGGATAGTGCATCAGTTGCTTTTCAATGATGACCAACACATTGACTCTACAAGGGACGGCCATGTTGGAACTTCAAAACAAAAATAGACAATGCACTATGCTTCAATGTCAAGAAGTCCCCTTTTATGTTTAATGTTTTATAAATTTTATATCACAAATGTATTTATGCTGCCGCACTATCCCTTTTTTCCACATTCATGATTTTACTATATCTTGCTTAGGCTTGTTCAGATTGTGTGTGTTTTATTGTGAATTAGTAAGTGGTTCACAACAAGAATGAGTCAGTGGGTGGATGAATGGATGCATGAGTACAAGGATAAGTGGCAGAGTGTGTAAAATAGATTGATTCAATGCCTTAAATCACCACTGACTGAAGAGGTACTTTTAGCTGTAAGTCAGTCCTATAGCATTGCCAATGTTTTATTTTGGTTTTACCCAAGAGTGATCTATTTCCCCCAAGGGGAAGTCTCCTTTCCAACCCCTCCAGCTTCAAGGCTGTTTTCTTGTCCTTCTCACAATGGGAAGGGATTTACTTCTACCTCTGACAGAAGTAAATCCGTGACCTTTTTCAGGATTTGAAATTGTCAGAAAATGGTTTGTGAATATCCACAAATACATAAGTTTGTGAATGTGCAAAAACGTCCAGATCATTTCTTCTATTGAAAACCCACTTCCCACCTACAGTAGTTACAGATATTGAAATCTCCATAAATAAATTCATGCCCAAGTACAAAACCACTTTCCTAACTGATAATAGTGGTTTAGTTTTCATTTGTAAATCTTACTTTTTCTGCAAGTTATTCTTTACTCACACTTGGGGCCTCATTTACAAGAAACTAGTGCTTCGTGATCGATGCACCAGATTTCTTGCACCTCTCTGTCCCCCCCAACGATGCCATGTGAGTGTTGTATGTACCATACAGTGCTCCATGGCGCACAGTGTCCACAACTGTATCAGAAATTCTGACGCAGCTGTGGCGCTAAACCTTAGCATTGCTGAACTGGCATCAAAATTGTTGGCACTCATTCAGCAATACTAAGGGGGGCTCACTGCAAACAGCACAGCATCACTGTAATGCCTACCCTGAGGAGGCATTAAAAAGGTTGATGCTGTGATAATGCACAATGGTGCAGTCAAATTGTGTAGAATTCACTGCATCATTTCTGCAAGTTTTTGCTGCGTAACGCCTACCTTGCATACATTATACCTGGCGCAGGTATAATGTGGCGCAAGGCTGTAAAAAACTGGTGCACTGGTACCATTGTGCCAGTTTGTCAATGTGATGCTGTGGGGGGAACTGTTTGCGCAACTGAATCATCAAAAATGATCAAAAATGATGATGCTACCGTGGCAAAAAATCCTTGTGAATGAGGCCCTTAGTTTTAAGAGTAAGTCCCAAAGTATGCATTTTGCACGCTTTCAGGAAAGTCTTAAAAAACATTTGCTAAGCAAATTCATCATGAAATTTAAGGGGGAATGCCAGTGCTTAATTTGTGCTTCTTATTACCGGTGCTGTGCACCGGCACTTATTTGTGAGGGCTGGGGCTTATTCTTCTGCCTCAAACATTTGCTGCGAGCAAAAGACACATATGGGAAAGACAGAGGAAGGGAAAACTAAAAAGCGTCATAAAGGGATAAAGTAGAAAGTTGCAGGATGAGCTGAAGGGGCAGGGGTGGTCGTAAATGGATTGAAGAGGCCAGAGATGGCTTCAGGATTACGCTGCCTCAGTACTCAGTGCTGGCAGATTTAATTACAGCAGCCTCGTGTTTAAGAGAAGGGCTTTGAGCACCGGCACCTCTTTATTTACAAATTAAGCACTGGGGAATGCAAACTCATTAGTAGTATATTACATTTTTATTTGGAAGTAGTCATGCAAGGGGCTTTCTTTAGAATCAGTAAATCTGTTTGTAAAAACTATAAGTATTTCAGAATTAGTGCTTGCAATTTTTTGCATGTGGGTTTTGTAAATAAGCATGTAATAACAACGTGCGATTTAAATGCAAGTGTAAAACCCACGTCCAAAACTGACAAGTGAATATTTGCAGATATTAAATCTTGTATGAAGGCCAGCAGCAGAAAAGGAAAGAAATCCTAAAAGTCAGCTCACCGAAAATCTTTGGGGAAATGGAGCATAACTCACAAAAACAATATTTAAGAATATGGACACCAAACAGTATGAGAAAATAAATATAAACAAATGCTAGTAAATCTACAAGTGTGAAAACCTTTCAGACTTACATCAATCCACAACACGGGCACAAATACATCAAACAACCACTTGAACACCAAAAGGTATACATTCTACAAATAGGTGCAACAAATTGTCTCAATCACAATGCTTAATTTCCACAGGTGATGCTAGGAACTGGAACTTTTTGTTTCATCAAATGTTTTCACCCAGCGCATGACCGAGAAAAATATACAAGAGAGGGAGAAGGAGAAAATGAAAGATAGGAAAACAGTAACAAAAGGAAAGAGCAGAGATGAAAAGGAACCTGCAGGAGAATGATAAAGAAGCTAGCAGAGTGGGCTGAAAAATAAAGAGGCATGTAATAGAAACAAGCATACGCAGGCCCAGCATCACTCAGCAGCACTAGTGGTGATGCCAGAAGGTTTAGGAACGTTTTTAAAAATAAGGGAGTAATTTTGTGTTAATCTTGTGGTGTGAAATTACTAGTGATGTGACTATGTCACACATAATCCAGAGTGATCTGGGGCAATAATGCCTACCGCAAGAGCACAGGAACAAAGCAGGACCAGCTGCTGATGTTCGTGGTTTGTTGCATTTAGCGCTATTTTCTTAATGCAAAATGCATCCTAGCGCCAGTTTTTGATGCATGGGTGCATTTTTTGCTAAGAAAATAGTGCTAAATGCACGGTTACACTCCTCATATAATTCTATGTAATCTAGCATCATTTTGCTTTGTTTTTTTGTAATTGCTCTAAAGCAAAATGTGTAGATTGTGTCCACCCCTAATTGTAATGTCATATTTTAGCTTACTTGAATATATATTACTTATTTCCTAGTTATCATTCCTAAGTAATCAATATGGTTTCATAGAGTTTGATATTTTGATTTTTTCAGTTATTGTTTTAAACAGTAAACAATGTTTCACTGATTTGGAGTATGTGAAAGATTAGAATGGCTTGTTTGAGTATTATTTAAAAATATTCAACAATGTTTACAGAGTATATATAATCTGGAATGAAGCATTTTTAGAGAGGAATTTAGCTCCAAGGACTCCAGGCTAAGGATTGGTGTGTGGTAGCTGTAAACAATGTGATCATCTGTCTTTTCGAGGACAAGATAGACCCTGAGATCCACAGACAAGACAGCAGCTGTCTCCTTATTGAACACTGCTTCTGAGGTTTGGAAAAGGTATGTCTGTGTAGCCCTTCTGTGAAGCTTGTGCAGGCCCCTTTAGTGTGAGGGTCAGCTTAGTTAGCTGAGGTAAGGAAAAGGTTCCAGTTATCAATGTAGAGAAACCATTAAAAACGACCTTAATGTTCCAATATTTTTGTTGTTCTGCTTATTAATAAATATTATTGCTACTTTCTAGTTGATTTTTATAGTCACTATTCATATTGTGTGCCTTAGGATAGGATTTTAATTTCAATAATCCCTAAAAATATTACCTGCTTCCTAATGTTTGTGAGCATGTCAATTCATGATTAAAGGTGGTACATCAAAGATTCACACGTAAGGTATGAATATAACAGAGATTATACATAATTTCCTTTCTTAATTGTAATGTTAATTCCTAAGGTATAAAATTCATCATACCAAAAATTCAAAAGTTCACTGAGTGCAGCTCCATTTTTCTTACGTCCCTTGGCGCACCCCTGACACCAGCATATGTGCCCTGTATCTAAGATCAGCGCACCATGGTGGTAGTTAGGGAAGTAGCGTCAGAATTTTTGACACTAGTTCGGAGCTTTGCAGGATTAGCGTAAAATATGAGGACGCTAATCCTGCAAAGCCCATTGCGGCCCATTGTAATCGAGGGCATGGCTCGTTTTAACACCTGCTCTGAGCAGGCGTTAAAAGTGCAGAATACAATGACACAAAGACATCGCTTAGATTTCTTTGCGACATTGTTTCTGCCCCCCTAACTGGGGAACACCCCCTTTGCATACATTATGCCTGGCACAGGCGTAATATAGCACAAAGGGTTACAGAGTAGTGCAAGGCGTTGGGCCACATTACTGTAAAAAAGAGGATGCTAATTTGGTTCAAGGAGGCACCTGGGGCTCCTAAATCTGCCCCTAAGGGATATATATTAGTGGGATCTTATAAATTTGTAATCACTTGAAAAAGCGTTTGTGGGCAGTTTTGAGCCTTGGTGATTTTTTCTGAGAAGATGAATGCTCTGGAAATACATCAAATTTTGTGATAAAAACTTTAAAGCTTCCTTATATGTTATTATACCAGTTTCTGGGTAAGATTTGTGCCAGATATTTTCCAAATGTTTGCACTTCCTTTTATTTTTGTGCAGCGCCTCATTGAACCATGGTGCCGGAAGAAGTTTTCTGTGAGGATTGATTCGGGTCATCGGTAGCTCAGCATCATTTGATTTTCGGAGCCAGATATACATTATACTAAAGTCAGCCTCTATTGCATGACTCAGAGCTAATCTCCAGCATGGAGTTTAAGGCAGAAATGTTGAGTTTAGACCAATTCCTAAATAGCAAGGATGAGCCATGATCCTGATTACCAGGGGTGGATTAAATATAAAAAGAGAAAAGGACTCCATAGTTGTAGGACCATAAAAAATAAATTGTGGAATCAATTTGCATGCCCTTCAAATTCTTAAAAAGGGAGTCATGTAGATGACCAGCCCTATGAGTAGACTCACAGTTAGTCATCTGGATCTCTAAGGCTTTGAGATCCTTTACCAAGGTGGAAGCTAACTTACAGTCCTCGTGATCAAGGTGAATGTTGAGGTCACCTAGCACCGTGAAATTAGCACATTTTCAGACATACGGGTAGATAAACTCCGAGATGCGGGAGCTCCAGTTACCCACCAGTTTAGTGGGTGCTAGATTAAGTCTCCAGACATAGCAAACTTGCTTGATAATGTCAGAGATAACAGAAAAGCCTCACAGTCAGGGATTTCTCACCATTTTGCAACGACAGTGCGCTTCAGAATCATCACAGTTCCCCTTCCCATCCTATCCTGGCAATCAAGTCTAACAAAGCAAAACGTTGTGGGTAGGGCAGAAATTATATCTGGTACTGACACATAGTTAATCCACGTTTCGGTTAGAAAAAGAGGGGCATATTTATACTCTGTTTGCGCCGGAATTGCGTCGGTTTTTTTTACGCAATTCCGACGCAAAACTAACTCCATATATATACTTTGGCGTTAGACGCGTCTAGCGCCAAAGTCCATGGAGTTTGCATAATTTTTTAGCGTGGACACCTACTTTGCGTTAATGATATGCAAGGTAGGCGTTCCCGTCTAAAAAAGTGACTCCGAGGCATGTGCGCCGTATTTACACTCCCGGGCAAAAATGACTCCCGGGAGTGGGCGGGTAAAAAAAAATGACGTCCAGCCGCTTTTGCGTCGTTTTTTAGCGCCTGGTCAGGGCAGGCGTTAAGGGACCTGTGGGCTTGGAAGGAGCCCAGAGGTGCCCTCCCATGCCCCCAGGGACACCCCCTGTCACCCTTGCCCACCCCAGGAGGACGCCTAAGGATGGAGGGACCCATCCCAGGGAACATAAGGTAAGTTCAGGTAAGTATTTTTTTTTTTTTTTGTGGCATAGGGGGGCCTGATTTGTGCCCCCCTACATGCCACTATGCCCAATGACCATGCCCAGGGGACAGAAGTCCCCTGGGCATGGCCATTGGGCAAGGGGGCATGACTCCTGTTTTTGCTAAGACAGGAGTCATTTCAATGGGGGTTGGGAGTCGAAAAAAATGGCGCAAATCGGGTTGAGGTGATAATTTTGCCTCAGCCTGACTTGCCCCATTTTTTGGCGCCCAAGCTCCATATTCCCCTACGCCGGCGATGCCTGGTGTACGTAATTTTTTTTTACGCACACCAGGCAGCGCCGCCGGCTAACGCCGGCTAACGTCATTGAATAAATACGCGCCCGCATGGCGCTTCAGAATGGCGTTAGCCGGCGTTAACTTTTTTGACGCACAACTGCGTTGGCGCAGTTGTGCGTCGAAAAGTATAAATATGGCCCAGAGTGTCTGTATTATAACCAACTAAAAAAATTATCATTTCCACTTGATGTTTAACTAAGGAATGACAGTTAATCCTGAAGAATTGATACTTGACCGATTTAGACTGTGTATTTGCATTTGTAGTGGGTTGTAATGGGAAAGGGCCCGTGGTACTGTTTTCCAGTTTACAATGGTGTTTAAGAGTTGTGCAGGGATTAGCAATTCTGAAATAACAATGGGCACATCTATCACTGTTAGTGTCCAAGTTAATAAGAGAAAAACAGACAGCTGTAGCTATATGACAAAGAGCATGTAAACACAAAGCGGCATGCTCTAACCTGCCTGGGTTAAAAAGGCTAGGATTTTTGGCCCCGGGGCCCTTTTAGTCACGGACCGTTGCACATAGGCTTTCTTTTATGGTATTTTAGGCTCTCCAACAGCATGGCTCCTGCTTGCATCTGTTATGTGTCCAAGCCACTGCTAAGCTTAAATAAGCCTGGCTTGGAGCAGGTGAAAAAAGCCCCAGAGAGCTGGAACGCTAACTGCTCTGCATACACCTTCAACAAAATGGCTACTCAGAAAATTGCAATTATAGTGCAGCAAAGTTTTAAACACCTGCACTTTCCCCCCAACTAATTCATTTCAGGAATGTCAGAGAATTCTGTATTTTGTTTGCTACTTGCAGAGCAATGCTGTGATTTGCGGACATTTCTTGTGTTTGCAAACTGTTGCATACAGGGGCGTAGCTTTATCGGGGTTGTTTGCGGCGTGACACGCTCCTCATCCGCAAATAAATGCATTCTTAGCGTGAGAGTTGGGCTTGTGGGCCCTGAGTCTGGTCCTATGCTTTTGTTGGTTTTTCACATTGTTTTCATTTGTTAGAACTTAGACAGAGGCCTTCCTAATGCAAATAATTATTGAACATTTTCCTCATAGGAAAAGTGTCTTAAAAACTTTGGTCACCCCCACCACTCTTCGGCATACTGTTTTTAGTTGGGAAATGTGCAATTCACACCCCTCAAATCTCACTGACTAAGCAACGCCCCTGGTTACATAGTAAATGCTAGCCCACTGAATTTGGAACAGAGAGCAATTACCTCTTGTAGCCTAACATGCTTCTCCAGTTCCAACACTTCAGGCAATCAAGCAAGTCTGGAGATGTTCAGGCTTCCCATAATACTCTACTCCTAGGTTCTTATCGTCAGTCAAGCTGGTGCTTCTCTCTTTGCTGCCAAATTAACCCATTGGCATTTTCACAAGATCTTCCATAACCACGGCTTAATTTAGTTCCACATATCTTCAATTTACCGGGTTAACTGGAAACTTAAGTCGCGTTTGCATTAAAGTTCACCCATTTTTTCATCTGGCTCTAAAGCTTGTTTTGTCATATTGGGGGTCATTCTGACCCTGGTGGTCCATGACCGCCAGGGCCGGGGACCGCAGAAGCACCGCCAACAGGCTGGCGGTGCTTCCAGGGCTATTCTGACCGCGGCGGTAAAGCCGCGGTCAGAAAAGGTGAACCAGCGGTTTTCCCCTGGCCCAGGGAATCCTCCATGGCGGCACTGCTTGCAGCGCCGGCATGGGGATTCCGACCCCCTTCCCGCCAGCCTGTTTCTGGCGGTTTTCACCGCCAGAACCAGGATGGCGGGAACGGGTGTCGTGGGGCCCCTGGGGGCCCCTGCACTGCCCATGCCGCTGGCATGGGCCGCTGGCATGGGCAGTGCAGGGGCCCCCTAACAGGGCCCCATACAGATTTTCACTGTCTGCTTGGCAGACAGTAAAAATCAAGACGGGTGCCACTGCACCCGTCGCACCCCTGCAACTCCGCCGGCTCCATTCGGAGGCGGCATCCTCATTGCAGGGGCTTTCCCGCTGGGCCGGCGGGTGGCCTTTTGGCGGTCGCCCGCCGGCCCAGCGGGAAAGCCAGAATGGAGACCGCGGAGCGGTCATTTGGCGGTAACCGCATGGCGGGCAGCGACCGCCGCCCGCCGCGGTCAGAATGACCGCCATTGTGTCCAAAAGAACACAACCTCCTCTCCATGTACAGCAAGTTCATGATCAAAGAACCTGTAAATCCTCACGCAGCTTGTATCTTTTCCTGTGAATTTGTTGCTCTGGATGTCGTAAATAGCGTTTTGTTGGCTAGTTCCAATGATTAATACATTTTCAGTGGATCATATGCCTTTTAATTTTAGGGTTATGTACAGCTTTAAATGTTTTACACACTTTTCAAACGGGAGACTGACTTATGCTGCAACCTGGGAGATCTAAATCCACATTAACAAATGTGGGCTGACTAATCGAGATGAAATTCCAATCTCCGTGTTTTAAAGCGCATACACACATTTGGCATATGTGCTACCACATTGTAGAAGGGGTTTCTGGCTTGTCTGGACGTATATATCTATCAATGGAAAAGCAGTTTTGGAATAAGATCAATACGGCTGTTTAACTGATAGATCTTGTATTGATTGGCTGCAGAGGCCAGCGTTTGCTTAATTTAAAAGAAAAATATCTGCCAGCGAGACAGAGAAGCAAAGAATGGGCAGAGTTGGGGGTTAGGAATGCTCGAGGGCATTACAACATATTTGCCGACATAATGCTTCCATCTATTTCTCTCGGGGTGCGACAGGCTGCCGTGATTGGCAATTGCACAGGCGTATTTCAGGAGAATTTTCAAAGAGAGCAGCACTGGTTGGCGATGGCGGTTATTGTTGTTTGCCGGCCATGAAAAACAATATGGCAGATTAAAATCGACGTAATACGGCAGTGTTCATTAGCCTAACATGCATCCGCCCTTCCTCCATCCACTAGTTAGATGAAGAACATGTAGTGATGTTTCTCTCAAAGAATTGCAGTGACACATCGGTGGTTGCATTGCTGTGTGCCACATAGACACACATTCCCACTTCTTTAATTGCACGTTGTAGGCGAGAGCTGTTTGATTTCTGAACTGTGGGATTATATTTTCCATCTCGGTTCTGAAACGGAGCAAGGGGTAAAATTGCCTGAGAACTATGCAGCGGTGATTTGCACCCTGCAGCTTTTCCAATGAAAATCAATAGACTCGGCATTAAATTGTCACCAGCACCATTAGGAGCGCGTGCATTCAGTGTATGTATGGCCTCATCAGTGAAGAGGTCATGGAGGGAATCAAGGCGCGACTCTATGGTGATAGGAGGAGATATGAATCACAAACAATCCCATCAAGGGGGTGCCTCTCAGCTCAGGTAGGTTAGTGATATTACTTCTGCTGCTCCTCGGTAGAGGTCTTGAAGGGTGTAGGGTTTGATTATAAAAAAACTATTGAATATTCCATTGATTATTTGTTATCATCTTGCTCCACTTTGATAAAATAATAACATGCTGTGTCAAGCGCACTTAATGTGCATTGGGCCTGAGCGACCCCTTTCGGTTGTCTGATGCGGTTAATGGTCTCGAACACCTCAGCAGCTATTTTGGTGACCTACAATCATATTACCCCTTCATCATAGCCCTCCGGTGATTAATCAAGACGCCACCACAGGGCAAGGAAAAAAAATCCATATCAGCAATCTTTACCGGAAAACAGTAGCTAAGGATCCGAATCACAAAATTATGTTAACCACCAGGAACGCCTTTAGTGCGTGAAAATAAATATTTGCAAACCTGGTTTGCAAAATTAGCCCTGTTGTAAAAGTACTTAGTTGTAGTATTCCAGGATTGCTATAATAAAATCACTGTTTCAAGAAGAAGTGTTGGTGTTACTGAGTGGGTGCCTGACAAAGTAGCTTTATTGGAGATCTTTAAACTTTGGGACGCCCCCACAAACCCATACGTACGTTGTAGATGTCCATAGCCATCTTTGTGGTATTTTCCAGCTCTAGAATAATGTCCATATTTTCTCACGTCAAAGGCAGAAGTATGTTTTGGAGAAGGCTTTCACCATTGAGAAAATGTTACACGTTCTGCATGCATTGCTTTTTAACTGCATTTTTTCCAGGTAACATAAATTCAGAGGGAGTACATTTAATTAATCGGAGTTCTCTGGTAAACATAGGACTTTATACATTTTCTGCAGTATTCGAAAGATTCTCTACTTAGAAGTTAAATCACATTTCTGCCTTTCATGCTTGGCATGAGACCCATATCAATCGGACACTCCGGGAGGAAAATTGAATTTATGCAGTGCGATAAATGATTGTTCACGGTGATTGAAGCATAGGGGGAAAGTCGTAAATATAAATGCATTTAAGTAAAAAAGTAATATATCAACATATCAAGAAAAGAGACAAGAAATGTGTACAGTCACAAATCTGAAAATACTGTATGATGAACCAAAAGAAGAATAAAAATAATACAGTGCACCATTTTTCTCTTTTCATTGCTATTGTAACAGTTAACCCTATTAACCCTATTAGGCCTGGTAGTTTTTGGCGTGGTTTTCCTGTACTTGCTGCTTCTGACCCACTGTTTTTGGACCCTGTGCTGTAATTCGTCTTTGCTGGTTTTGGCACTCTGGGCACTTTACCACTGCTGACCAGTACTAAAATGCAAGTGCTCTCTGTCTTAAGGATATTGGTAATTGGTTTTCCATGATTAGCACATTTGATTTTCTGGTAAGTCCCTAGTAAACTGCACTTTGGGTGCCCAGGGCCTATAAATCAAATGCTACTAGTGGGCCTGCATCACTGATTGTGCCACCCACATGCGTAGCCCTGTAAACATGTCTCAGATCTGCCACTGCAATGTCTGTTTGTGCAGTTTTGCACTGCCAATTCAGCCTGCCAAGTGTACCCACTTGCAAGGCCCAAACCTTCCCTTTTACTACATGTAAGTCACCTCTAAGGTAGGCCCTAGGTAGCCCCAATGGGCAGGGTACAGCGTATTTAAAAGGTAGGACATCTACTGGTGTCATTTACATGTCCTAATAGTGAAATACTGCCAAATTCATTTTTCACTATTGCAAGACCTATCTCTTACATAGGTCTTTAAATATCTTTTAAGTACAGTTTCCCATTGGGAGCAGATAGAGACATGAAGTGTGGGGTCTGTGAACTCACAATTTAAAAATACATCTTTCGGTAGAGTTGTTTTTTAGATTGGCTGTTTGAAAATGCCACTTTTGGAAGGTAGCCATTTCTTGCTTAACCATTCTGTGCCTCTGCCTACTGTGGAATCCAAGTGTGGGTCAGACTGACAGTTGGGCTAATTCCCCCTAGACAGTGACACAAGGGGAGCTGAGGAGTGTCCTGCATATCCCGAGGAGTCTCCAGTGAGGAGGGAGGAGCTGACACATACACCTGAAAGGGCTGTGCCTGTCCTCACACAATGCAGACTCCAACCCTCTGGAGTGTGCCATGCCAAGGCAGGATCTTGTGAACAACAGAGACTTTCCTTTGAAGTTTGCCTACCTCAAAGGCAGAAAGTAGTGGACCAAAAACCCCAGCTTTTAGATTACTTCTGGATCAGAAGGAACCTCTGCCAAGGAGAAGAGCTTGATACTTCAGGAGGACCTGCGACTATGCCTGCTGCTTTGATGTGCTGGCCTGCTGCTGCTGCTGCTTACGAGGGAATGGATTGGACTCTGCAATCCTGCTTGTGAAGTGTCTCCAAGGCTTGGTTTGAGCATGCCCCCTGTTAAGAAGTCTCAGCGACAGCAAAGAGTTCATCTACCAGCCTCTGTGGATCCTAACTCACCAGGTGGTGTCTACTCCAGTCTCTGCACCTCTGGGAGTGAAAGCTGGTTGAAAAACAAGAAAAAAACAGTTACATCAACTCTGGACAACACCAGGACCGATGCCACCTGTAACCAAGGCAGTGGTCTCTGCTGGAGTGCAATGACCCCATCTGACATTGCAGGCATGATGCTGTTGCAGTCCTACTGACATCCGATGAACACCTGACTCCACCACGGCACCTGTAGTTCTGTGGTGAGGTTGCCTCACCGCATCTGGACCTCCCGGACACCGACCCCACCAGAGCATAAGGAACCGATGCTTTGCACCGATGCTGCATCACATCCCCTGCTCTGCAAAATGTAACCAACACCGCAACAGATCCAGCAACACCTCACCTCCCCGACTCCGTGCATTGGCTTGTTTCTTCATTACCAAAGGTACTGTACCTGGGGGTCTGTGTGATTCTGTGACCAACAACATTGGCATTGGATTGTTGGGAACAACTCCGTCACAATGCCGTGATAATACCACATTGAAGCATTTGTGTTCCTAAGCCCTATACTTACGTTTAATTTTTGAAAATTCATAACTTTGCTTGTGTATATTGAATTTTTGTCTTGTTTTACTCCAATAATCATTTGCTATTTTTCTTAACTGGTGTTTTCACTGTGTTACAGTGTTTGTAGGTACAAATAATTTACACATTGCCTCTGAGATAAACCTGACTGTTTGTGCCAAGCTAGCAAGGGGGAGAACAGGGGTTATTGGAGCTCTATATCTCCGTTACCCTGACTAGAATGAGGGTCCGTGCTTGGACAGAGTGCAAACTTACTGCCAATCTGAGACGCTATTTGTAACAAACCCCAATTGTTAGACCTGACAGCCTGCCTGCCTCCGTCCACTTTTTGGACACTGTTTTTGCTGGCTTTTAGACTCTTCGCACTTTATCACTGCTAACCAGTGCTAACGTGCATAGGCTCGCTCCCTTTAAACATGGTAACCTTGGATCATACCTGATTGGACTATTTAATTTACTTATAAGTCCCTAGTAATGTGCACTATATGTGCCTAGGGCCTGTAGATTAAATGCTACTAGTGGGCCTTCAGCACTGGTTGTACCACCCACTTAAGTAGCCCCTTTACCTTGTCTCAGGCTTGCCATTGCAAGGCCTGTGTGCAGTTCCACTGTCACCTCGCCTTGGCATTTAAAAGTACTTGCCAAGCCTAAACCTCCCCTTTCTCCACATATAAGTCACCTCTAATGTGTGCCCTAGGTAACCCCTAGAGCAGGGTGCTGGGTGGGTGAAAGGCAGGACATGTACCTGTGTAGTTTACATGTCCATACAGTATTGAAGCGGTAGCTGCTGATCTGAAGGGAGTAGGAAGGTCATATTTAGTATGGCCAGAATGGTAATACCAAATCCTGCTGACTGGTAAAGTTGGATTTAATATTACTATTCTAGAAATGCCACTTTTAGAAAGTGAGCATTTCTTTGCACTTAAATCTTTCTGTGCCTTACAATCCACGTCTGGCTGGGCTTAGTTGACAGCTCCTTGTGCATTCACTCAGACACACCCCAAACACAGGGTACCCAGCCTCACTTGCATACATCTGCATTTTGAATGGGTCTTCCTGGGCTGGGAGGGTGGAGGGCCTGCTCTCACACAAAGGACTGCCAAACCCCGTACTGGGACCCTGGCAGACAGGATTGAACTGAAAGGGGACCTGGTGCACTTCTTAGCGACTCTTTGAAGTCTCCCCCACTTCAAAGGCACATTTGGGTATAAAACAGGACCTCTGCCCTACCTCATCAGACACTTGCTGGAGAAGAAACCTGAACCAGAACCTGCATCCTGCCAAGAAGAACTGCCTTGCTGCCTAAAGGACTCACCTGTCTGCTTTCTACAAAGGACTGCTGCCTTGCTGTTGCCCTGCTGCCTTGCTGAACTCTTGCCTTGCTGCTGAAGTGCTCTCCAAGGGCTTGGATAGAGCTTGCCTCCTGTTCCCTGAAGTCTCAGGACCAAAAAGACTTCTCTTTTTCATTTGGACTCTTCGTGCGCCTGAAAATTTCAAGGCACTGCTTGCTCCGCGGTGGGAAAATCGCCGCACGTGGACGCTGATCAACGCGACGTCTTCGGGGCGACCGGAACTTCGACGCACGGCCTCGCAAGGACAGCGCCGCCCGACTTCCAGAGGGGAAATCGACGCGACGCCTGCCGTGAGAACGAACATTCCACGCACAGCCTCCCGGAACGACGGGTAGCCGGAAAACAAGCCGAAGAATCCACGCACAGGTCCCGGGACATCTGGTAATCCTGTGAATCACAGAAAGAGACTGTCCGACCTCCGGAAAATGACGCACGACTTCCCCGCGTGAAAAATAACGACGCAAGTCCGTGTGTGCAGGGGAGAAATCGACGTACACACCATTTTTCCACGTATCTCTTCTTCTGCGGCCCTTTGCGGAGATTTTCCACTTTAAACCAGGTACTTTGTACTTGAAAGAGACTTTTTTGCTTTTTAAAGACTTAAGACACTTTGGGCCTGATTACAACTTTGGAGGAGGTGTTAATCCGTCCCAAAAGTGACGGTAAAGTGACGGATATACCACCAGCCGTATTACGAGTCCATTATATCCTATGGAACTCGTAATATGGCTGGTGGTATATCCGTCACATTTGGGACGGATTAACACCTCCTCCAAAGTTGTAATCAGGCCCTTTATATCACGTTTCAGTGATATCTCTACAATTTCACATTGCATCTTTATTCGTTTTGACCTGCAATTATCCAGATAAACATTATATATTTTTCTAAACACTGTGTGGTGTATTTTTGTGGTGCTATATTGTGTTATTGTATGATTTATTGCACAAATACTTTACACATTGCCTTCTAAGTTAAGTCTGAATGCTCGTGCCAAGCTACCAGAGGGTGGGCACAGGATAATTTTGGATTGTGTGTGACTTACCCTGACTAGAGTGAGGGTTCTTGCTTGGACAGGGGGTAACCTGACTGCCAACCAAAAACCCCATTTCTAACACCAGTACTACTGCTTTGTGCAAGACTATTGCTTGTGCTTTCCTTGTGAAGACATAGCAGTAAATGCGTTTCAGAGCACACATTCGTTCCAAAATATTAAAGTGATTGATATTGTCTGATTTTGATTTTATTACTTTAGTTCAAGTGTCACAAACTGCAAAGTAGCTTGTTTAGCACATGAATTAAATAATAGGTGGATATTAGCTCAGATCCACCTGTTATACACCACCAGTATTACCTATGCACTTTCTTAACGACTGCTGGGGCTTAAAGTGAGGGGAAAAAAGTGTGGTGGTGGTGTAAAATCAATTTCTGTGATTCCCATACTGTGTCACTGGAACAGTATTTTGGTGCCCCTCAGAGCTTTTTGTTATAGCATCCAGATTTAAAACAAAACAGCTAAAACCAGCCTGGACTATTGACTTTGTCAACGGCTATTAGCTGTTTCAGATAAATGAATAACAGCAATGATTTTTTTGTAAATATTTAATAATGGAAATGTTTTAATTCTGAAATGGAAGCGGTGTTCGGAGTGTCTTAATCACTCTTATCACGGTTATGTTATCACGGTTATGTTCACTGTTAGACATGTTTGCCCTTTTTCTCTCCACAACTAGATCATCTGCATATCTTACGCCTAATCTCTTTCATCTTCAGCACCCTCTTTTCACTCTCTTCTGAAAGTGCTTCCTCACATCTCCTTCACTTCAAGTCCCCCACCCTCCCAAATACACAATGCACCCTCTCACTTGTAAGCATTGCATTTTCTTTTGTCTTAACTGTGTTAATATTTTGACAACTGTGTACCTCCTTCACAACCACTTGCACAGAATTACATCTGAGCTACTTAACCATTGCTCTGTGTGCTTTGCAGAGTTGCCAATGATTGGATGACCACTTATACAAAACACTTGTTGGCTTACTTACAGTCACTGTGAGAAACGTGGAATGTATTTAGCTTCAGCTCCAGAGTTCTCATTTGGGGCCCATTAGAAACACCTGGAGATGATAAAGTTCAAAGCATGCAGTACGAAACAATAATTTGGTACTCACAAAAACAGAAACACAACATCTTAGACACAGCTAACACTAATAGGAATTGCATGATTAAGTAAAGCATATGAAATATAAAGCGGAACTAAATGAATGACAAGGATTACCTTAATGTTATTTATTTATACATATAGATGTATAGATGTATATATATATATATATATATATATATATATATATATATATATATATATATTTATATATTTTTATATATATCTATAAATATATTCACTTAAAAAATAAAATGGTTACAGGGATGTTATAGTTAGGTTCTGAATTTACTTCTACAAAACCATAGAAATTCAGCAGATTTATTTCAAGTAACTATAACTCGCACCCTAAGGTAACTCTTGCGCCCCGCCATGCAGTTTTTTCTTTAATAATTTGACTGCTAATGTTTCATTGATATTTTCATTGCTTTTATAAAAGTTGTTGAGAAATTGCTGCAATTGTTCCAAAAACACCACAATGGATCAACAGCCCTAGATATACAAATCTATTTTCCCTTTAATTTCTCTTAAACTTCGGAGTGGATTTACACCAAATAGCAAAAAGTGCACTCTGCATACCCTGTAGTCCTGTTCAAAACTGCCATGGAAATTGACATGGGACATGCACATTTTTCCACCCCCACCCTTTTTCTCGCCTCCGCTTGATAGATCACCCTGAAACTTTCTATGCACAGGAGTCACCGGCACACTTTTTGCAAAACATTTTGTGAAGATTCGACAAATGGAGCTAAAGATATACGCAAATAAAAAAAATGCTTTTTCTATGGAAAAATAGTCCTAACTATAACCACCAACTGGTGACTGCTGCTAGGTTTTATACATATATATATATATATATATACATATATATATATGTTGCTTTACTCATTCCAGGTTGGCTTGGACGGTATTTGACCAGTCCAAATCTGTAATACTGTGCTTGGAGTGGTAAATGGCTTTTGTCATTTTACAGCTCGGCAAGGATGACACTATGTCAATCCTATGCTTAAAGATTTTGCTGTACAAATGGCAAAAGACTTTGTCACTATCTAGCTCGGCGGGGATAGCACTGTGCTGATCCTATGCTTAAAATCTTTGCTAGATAAGCAGACATTTGAGGTGAGCAAATCTAGAGTGTCGCTGGTGTTGCAGAGTGCTCCTTACTAGAGCAGCTCTCCACCTAAATTGGGAACTTCCCAGAGTTCTCCTTTGTTTTTTGCATAATTTATGTGTCACTCTAACCCTGAAAGGGCCTTGGTTTGATATATATATGTATATATATATAGTCAGTTTTTTTAGTCAGTTGTATTATTATTTGAGTCTTTAGACCTCCTGCAAAATTTGTTTAAGGAAATGAAGTTTATTTGATGAGTTTAGGAGATTGGAAGGAAATGTATACATATTTATCTTCTTTTGAGTATTTTTCTATGTTTATGAAACTGGAGTATTTATGTTGATGGAGGATTGAGCACAATTTTTCTATCAGGCCGTGACGAAGACCCTTTGGGGTTGAAACGCGTAGCCGAATAAAGAACTAATATAGAGATGCAAACACGTAGGGTGCGACTCTTTCTTGCAGCTTAAAATGGAGCTGGAAGATTTATTTTGCATTATAAATGGGGGCCACAACCTCGTTTGGTGGACATAGCCGGTATCAAGTGGATTTGTTGTCATTGATATAAATATATATATATATATATATATATATATATATATATATATATATATATATATATATTATTCTCGGCCCCCTGCTTGACAAATCACCTCAAAACGTTATATGCGCAAACTTGTCAGAAGTAGCACTTGTTTTCTGGAGAGTCATCAAACGGCGCCAAAGTTATAAGCAAGTTGGCGCAGTTATGTTGAAAGGCACATATTATCAAACAGGAAACTGTTAAATGAAAAGGCTAAGTTAAAGTTAGACACTCAACTATACCATTTGCAACGCATTCAAAACGCCTCGGCCCACCTCATCCTCCACGTACCCCGCAGCAGCCACATCTCCGCACACCTGAGACACCTGCATTGGCTCCCAGTCAGCAAAAGGATCACCTTCCGACTTCTCACCCACGCACACAAAGCCCTCCACGACAAGGGACCGGAATACCTCAACAGACGCCTCAGCTTCTACGTCCCCACCCGCCTCCTCCGTTCCTCTGGCCTCGCACTCGCTGCTGTCCCTCGCATCTGCCGCTCCACGGTGGGTGGGAGATCTTTCTCCTTCATGGCGGCCAAGACCTGGAACTCCCTCCCCACCAGCCTCAGGACCACCCAGGACCACTCCGCTTTCCAGAGACTCCTAAAGACCTGGCTGTTCGAGCAGCGATAACCCCCCCTTTTCGCCTAGCGCCTTGAGACCCGCACGGGTGAGTAGCGCGCTTTATAAATGTTAATGATTTGATTTGATTTGATTTGAGTGTCTACAGTTAAATGAGAAGAACTTATTTACTAAAGTTTAGAACATGTGTTTCAGTGAACACTTTGTTGTTCGTTAACAAAAAGACATTTTGTATATCGAAATGAGGGGTTTTTGACGTTAACAATGGCCCCGTGTACAAATATTGGGCCCGATTCACAAAGGTAAATGTGGACCAAAAGTCTAAATTTAGAACAAAAGTCTAAGTTTATACCTTAAGTCTAAATTTATTTGTAGTAAAGTTAGACTTTTGGTATAAATTTACACTTTTGGTCTAAGTTTAGACCAAATGTCTAAACTTAGACCAAAAGTCTAACTTTAGTCATAGGAAAGTTAGATTTTAGGCCAAAACTTAGACTTTGGTTTAATCTTAGACTTTTGGTGTAAGTTTGCCTTTGTGAATCGGGCCCATTATAGCCAGGTTTTGTTTACCACTCCAAAGAATGGACATCAGGCAAAGAAGAATGGTGAAATCACTTAGAGTGGTTTGGTGCCTTCATTACCTAAATAAATTATATAATTCTTACAAATAATTGGCCAATCTAAGAAAAGTAGACTAAAATTGCTAAAATACTTAGTACTTGTGGTTGGTTGGTTCCACAAAAATGGGAATGTAATATGTTGACAAACACACCATCCTTTTGAAATATATGTTTTATTAGTGTGTTTAAAGGAGATTTTATTAATAAACAAGTGCTATCTGTGTATCTTCATATTGTCTATCTCTATGGTTAATTACATTGATTAAGTTGCAATGAGAGGTTCTCTTCATGTAATAAAAAAGCCTTTTCTTCAGCCAAATGGATTTCAACCACATGAAACAGACATCACTCCTCTCAACGGCTGACTCGTGAAATTCACTCCTGGCTGACATCCTCTCATCATATTTAATGCCTTTCGAAGCTATCATCCGCTCTGCAATCAAACTACTCTTGGGCAGCAAAATTGTGACCAGTGTGTATAAAGACTAACACTGGCTCCTCTTAGAAGATAGATTATTGTATAAATGGGCCTGCAATAATTACAAAACCATCCATCTGCAGAAACACAAATACATTTCTTCTGCTGTCTGCCTTCCAGGGTCCAATACCAATATAAAAAGTGTGCAAAATTATACTATGCAACCAAATTCAAGACCAGCAAAGCCAATTTAAAAGCCTTTCCTGGAACATCCTTGCTATTTGACACTCCATCTCAGTCAAGCCAAGACCAGAAGTGCAGAGTGTGATAATCCTCTGAAAATAAGACATTTATTCCCAACTAGTCTACAAGTCAGTCCTGATGTCTGATACTACTATTTACCTCCATTCTGTCCTGTTCGTCTGTCCTGTTGTGCTATTGTGGTCATAATTTTCTTGCGCTGATGTTCCATGTCTCTTGTTAACACTTTGATCCGAGTGCAGGCTGGAACACGAGTTGGCACGAGCTGTCTCCAGAGGATGTCAGAGTTCTTGTGTGCCGAAGTTAAGTAGTGTCAGAGGGGAAACTGGATTATGACCGTCAGCTCACACTCCACTCACATACTTCAAACAGCGGCGCAATACTTGAAATGCCGGCTCATGCGCAAATCGCTCTGAGAACTGATGGTAATAGTCTCTATAGCTACTGGTAAAAATAAAATGAGCCACATATAAATGCATATTCAAAATCATGAGCGTCTCGAGGAAGAAACCAATGTTACTCACAGTCACAGTTCATTTACAGCATTGGCCCCCGCCAGCAGCAGCCGCTGCAAGCCTTTTACAACGAAACAATAATAAACCATGTTTTTTATTGTTTCGTTGTGAAAGGACTGGGCAACAGTCTGTGACAAGCACTAGGGGGAGTACACTGTGCACTCCCCTCAATGCACATGTATGTTTGGCCAGCTATCTTGGGTCCACAAAACACACATGCGCAGTAGGCTCTCTCCAGCCTGGCACTGTTTTGCCGGGCTGGAGAGAGCAGCACAGGCTCCCAGTCTGCATGGGAGCGCCAAGGCTGGGTGGTCCCAGGCAATCCTAATGTTTCTCTGAGTGACATTAAGGTTGGCCGCAGGGCAGGCTGGGAGCCTGCTTCCTTTGGGGAAGAAGGAGCGGTGGCATGGCGACAAGCAAGGAAGGTACGTTTTATTTTTTCTTAATATAATTTAATATTTATCCGCCACAACTGCATTTGCATTTGTCCATATGCTTGCCAAGTAACACATTCTGTTGCATGACTCAAAAGGGTTTGATTTGCTGACTTCTCCTTTGACCCTCGTCACCTGTTTATGTGTGCATGATAAAATACAGAACAGTGTAGTTTTCTTCTGGTTTATTGATTTATAAGAGAAGTCAGCACTGGCGTCTCGATGCAATCTTTCCATGCACCTCCGCTGATCAACTCAGCTGCCCGGAAGTCACAGAGAAACTACAGAACGTACAGCGTTCTCCTTAAGCATATCATCAGATAACATTAAACATATGCAACACCTATTATGCCTGTTGCCTCTTCCAAATTAATTACTTCTAACAGTCACCCATCTTTGTCCTTTGTCCTGGGAGATTCAGCCTTTTTCATCTCTCACCATTGACCCCCCTCTTCTTGTCCTGTTTTTGTTTAGTTGATTTTCACATGCTCTCTTCCTTTTGGTCTTACTCTTCTTAATTTAATATCTTCTAGAATTTGACATAATGTTAGATTTTTCTGGGTATTAAATGGCATTTACATGCAGAGCATGTTGATACCCTCGAATGGAGTGAGTTTGAATGAATAAGTAAATAAACAAATACATATTCCAATACTAGGATCAACTAGAAATAGAGAGCATCGTAAAAAATATGGTTTGCGCTATCTCACATGAGATGTGATCCTACTTTCTCAAATTGAACATCAATTTTTCCTTACCATTCTCTTTACTTGAGACATGCCATTAGCACAACAGCTTTGCCATGGTGCAGCCTACAGATTATTATTGATGTACCAAGGACAATAAGTGATGCAAAAGAATGGGTACAGCTAGTTGCTGGCTGGCCTGGAAGTGGACAAAGGAATACAGTGGGGCTAACCACACAAGAATAATTAGTTAACAGACTGATTTAGGTCTCCTGGATGAAAGGCACACTAACGATGTCCTTTTTTTAAACCATTTTGATTGATTTCTGACATAATGCAGCATTTATTGTGCATTTGTCACATCAGCTAACATTGTTTAGTCCATTACACGGAGGCGATGCCTTGCGGCTGGAGACGATGGTTCATTAATAATATATAGTAATACAAAATTCAAACTTCAGATCACAACATGATGGTAATATGAGAGACCGTACTATTATAAGGTAGGTAATAGAGACAAGGAACACATTTCATGGGTAACAGCACAGATAAGATCATCTGTACAGCCCTCCCTGTCAGTCACCCTTCATCCCCCAATGTGCCTAACAGTGTGTGCCTACAAGTAGGGGAAGTGCTCCATGATGATGGTGGGGGTGTGCACTGGTCAGTGCTTGGTGTATACGATAATCTGCCCATGTGTGGCCAGAATGTCCTGGTATGTCTGCAATTCCTGCATCAGGGTGTCCCAAGACGCTGCTAGGGGGACCTTTCTTAGCCCCTGGACCTTTTCGTGGCACAGTGCTGTAGCCTCAGCCCTGCGCACCAGAGTTGCATGGGTGGGGTGAGGCTTGCTTTCCAATACATTGCTGTAGAGTGCTTGGTAAGGAGTAATCCCAGGTCGATTAACCTATTGGTCGATTTTGGGCTTTCTGTGTCTTGTATAGGCCTAACAGTACACCCTTCATGGTGAGCATATCATCTCGCCCTGTTATCCTGGAAAGTGCGTCCGTGACTTCTCTGAATTTTGATGTCATCACAGGGCAGCTCCAGAACATGGGGGCCTATTCAGTGTTTGATGCTCTGCACCTAGGGCAGTTGGGGGGAGCCATATATTTTGTGCAAATTTACTGGGGTAAGATAAGCTCTGTGTTAAATGTTGTGCTGAATATATTGGCATTTGGAATTCTCTAAATGTTTGTGTTGGTAGTGTAGTTCTCTGTCCCATTTCTTTCTGTAACAACCTGCCCAATGTCTCTCCCCAGCAACCCTGCATCGCTAATAAGGGATCGCAGGTATTATGTGCCAGTGCTTTGGCGAGTCATTTGAAGAGCTGGTGACTGCTTCCATTACGTGAAGGGTGTGCCCCAATGGGTAATGTTCTGGCACCATGTCTGTTATATGGCGAGATCGACTACCAGCTTTCCATACACTAGGAAATGCTCTACCAGGAGATCATATTCCTCCTGAAGCTGGATAAAAGGTGTCACTGCTCCATTGCATAAAAGGTCGCCAATGGTCTCCATCCCTGCCACAGCCCATGTTCTTAACCCCCTCGACAAATGTATGTGCAGAAAGGTGTGATGGTGTTTAGACGTATTTCCAGGGAATATGGTGTGGTGCTTGTCATGAGTCGTAAGACCCACCGGTAACTGTCATGTGTGATATGGATCAGGTTGTAAGCCTCCCTGGGAAGACGTGCTTGTTGGAGCAGTACTGTGCCAATTGTTGCTCTCGCCTTAGTCACTGGTATGGAGCACATTTCCTCTGTCTGCTGCCCCATCACCCATCATGCTAGCCATTGCAGCTGCGCCACCAAATAATAGTGTTCAAAATTTGGTGTTCCCAAGTCCCCTTTATCTGGATGTAGTTACAGTTTATGTAACGCCACTTGCCTCCTGCCTTTGTTCCATATAAAGCTGCCAAGGGCAGCATGTAGGGCATGAAAGGTGGATCTCGGGATATAGACAGGAAGATTATGAAGAAAATACAGTGGTCAGGTAACATCACCATTTTGGCAAGGGCTACTTACCCTTGGACCGACAGAGGCAGTGTTCCCAAAACTGCATTCAGGGATGGAGGGAAGAGATGGCACGTGTGAGATTTCTGTCTACTACGTCCTGTTTGTCATGATAGATTTTGAATGCCAAAATAGAGAAAAGAGCGGGGCTCCCATAGTAGGATGTGAGGGCCTACCTGCAGTAGTTGAGGTGAACAGTATTGCTGCATGGGAAAGACACACAACTTAGCTCAGTTAACGTCTAGGCCAGTGGCCTCGTGAAAATCCAACAGGTGTGTGATTTCTGGGATCCCTTCATGGGTGTCACAGAGGTATGTGAGTATGTGGTCTGCATGAAACTACATGCAGTTCTCCATTCAGCGGGAACCCCCAGTCCCTGCCATGTTATCAAAGCTGTTGAGCCAACAGCTTCATCGCCAGGGTGAACAGAAGTGGGGAAAGTGGGCATCCCTGACAAGTCCCTTGGCTTACTGGAAGTGGTGGCGATATGAAGTGTCCTATATTTACACAGGTCATGGATTCAGTGTAAAGGAGATGAATGAGCCTCAGAAATGACAGAGAAAGGTGAACCTGACCAATAAAGAGAATAAATAGTTCCATGTATAGTGTAAAATGCAATTAGATAGGGGTAAAGATTGGAGAATTGTTTCTCACTTATATATTTCACATTTTTTACACTCTTATTGCTTAAATATGGCATGTGCATCTACTTTTAATTGATCGATTTGAAAAGACACAAATTTCATGTATGGTTTAGTACTACCCTAAAACTGTATTTCATAAAGTTGTTACTTGTGCTCTTCATTGGTACTCACCAAGCACTCATTTCGTGCCTATTGCAGCATGTGTATTGCGCGTGTCTGGCATTTACTATGGCCACCATCTTAGTTCCCTTTTATATCAACATGTTCAAAACATTGTAATCGAAAGCAGACTTATGTCCTGCTGTTTATCTGTATTCTGATTAGTGTAATTGAAAACAGACATATCTTGTCAAGTTTCGATGGTCGCCATTAATGAAATGGTGATACCAGTAATCTTTATTACTATTATTACCCTACATATCCATAAAACATCAGTGAGAAGCATCTTAGTTCCCATTTATATCAACATACTCAAAACAATATAGTCAAAGGTGGACTTACGTCCTGCCATTTATCTGCATTCCGATCAGTACAATAAAAAATGGACTTGTATCCTGTCACATATTGATGGTCATCATACTGTAATGACAATACCTGTAATTCATTAACTATTATCACACTCCATATCCATAAGACCAAATTCAATGACCGTTTTCTCCAAATCAGTAAGAGAGAGGCAGACTTACGTTCTACTTAAATGCTAAGAAACAACGCAGTCGGAAATTGACTTTCATTTCAATACATATTGATGGCCACCATATTATAATAATAAAGACATAATATTGTGAAATATTAACCCCTTCTCTCCTTTTGAAGCCATAATAAACAACTATCTACTCCAAAAGTAACAACGTATAGATAACTTTGCACTGTCCTATTCAGTCAATATAAAGTCACCATATCCCAAAAACTATGTGAGTAGGAAGAAAATATAGCAAGTTCTGTATTACTACATCATATCCTGCATTATATCCAATATCACACTACATCCAGAATTAATAGTTGCTTTCCTACCTACAGGGCCTTTTAAAGCCACAACAAATCGGTCACTGCTTTTATTATACAATTCTTTTCCATTCCTAAATTCTAGTGGTGGAGAGACAATTCAAACATATGACACACTACAATACTAAATATAATGCAGCAATGACATTAATTCAGTTCATTTGGGAAGTACGAGATCAATCCTTTCCTTCCCTTTCCTCTTAGTGGTGGTGGAGAAGTAATTCGAACAAATGTCAAATCATAGTTCTGAATGTAATATGGCAATTACTCTCCTTTAATCACTTAAAATAATCTAGTTCATGATCAGTACTTAATCCTGGTTCTACTGCACATAATCTCATAATTCACAAGGCTTTTCTGCATCTCAGCTCCAGCTCTCTAGTTCCACCCCTGGGTTCCTAGGTACTTGGTCTATTCAAAGGAACTGGAAAGATCCATTTATACCTTGTTTGGTGCATTCTGAGCCATTAAATGCCACAGGATATTTCACATCACTCATTTTCAATGCTCTCATATGTTCTCCCATTCTCTCCCTGAGAGCCCCAATGGTACTCCCGCCATATATGCGATCACATTTGCATAGGATAATATATACCACATATTTTGTATCACAATTTATATTACTGTGGATCATAAATTTATGTGTGATGTTCTTCTGAAATTTACAGGTGTTGGCAAGTGCCCATCTGTACACCCCACAGTGTCCACATTTGAAAAATCCAAGTGTTTGCGGTGTCAACCAATTCTCACGTGGTATCCATTTTGGATAGCAAGGACTTATAAGGGTTCTTTAAGTTCTCACTGTGGTCTTTCTGCTACACAGTCCTTCAGCATTTTATCCCCTTGTAATATATAACAATATCACTGTAATCACCTCCAAAACTTGCATGTAGTCCAGTTGTATCCTGAGATCAATCGGGCTTTCTCTGTTGTTGTTTTTAGCATGTTTTTTTTCCATAGATAAGGTGTCAGACCTCTTGATCATTATAATCCTGTCGATCTGAATAATGTGTGTGTTATATCCTCTCTCTAGAAAACACATCTCCATGACTTGTAAACGCCTGCAAAATTCCTGGTCTTCGCTACAATTATGTATCGCCCCCATCATCTCTCCAAATGGAATGGTATTAATCTGGCATTTAGAGTGCGAGCTGGATGCATGCAGGATTAAGTTACATTATGTTGGCTTATGGAAAAAAAAACAGTTTTATGTATTTTCTCGAACAATTAACTCAGCATCAAGAAAAACTATCCTCTCATCTCTATATTGATAACTAAACCATTTGTTACTGTCAAATACTCAAAGAGGCGGTGCACCGCAACGAAGAACAATTAGATGTATAGTATACGGAAATTAAGCAAAATCCAATGTTCTGATGGTACAGGTGAACAGTCCTTATTTTTAATATTAAATTGCAATTCCAAAATGTTGATTCCACACAGTTCCGTAGATGAGATGAGTTAGAATAGAAAGTGATGAAGTGAACAGACAGGAAAATTCCCCCCAGGAAGACCAATCATTTCAGGGATAGACTCCCCCACAGAAAAAAATATCTGAACATGTGGACTTCTATCTACAGAAATTTGTCAACAACCTACCTTCCTTCATACAGGATAGTAAAGATATCCTCAATAAATTTGATGATTTCACCTGGTCTGAGGATCTTCTTTTTGTGACTATGGATGGAATTAGTCTGTACACATGTATACGTAAGCCTTTTGGGATCCATGCAGTTACTATGTTTCTTAATTCCAGGACTGCGGATTGTTTTGAACACAATCAGATGCTACTTCAGATGATTGACATCATCCTTTCTAGGAACTACTTCCTGCATGATAATGAGTGGTACCACCAGATACAGGGGACGGCGTTGGGTTCAAAATTTGCTTCATCTTATGCCTGTTTATTCATGGGCTGGTACCAAAAAATACACGCCTGGGGCAAACTTGCCTCACCCTGGATGGATTTCATCGTCTTTTGGGGACGATATATTGATGATATCATCATTATTTGGAATGGGACTATTGATCAACTTACCCAGTATCATGCCTATCTTAATAACAATCCTTACAATGTGCAACTCAGCTTACATTACGATAAAAATACTATAGACTTTTTGGACATCAGATTTTATATTGAACATAACAGTATACAGAGTGCACTTTTCAGGAAATCCACAGCATGTAATAGTCTTCTTCATGCTACTAGTGCCCATCCTGTGTCGGTTATTCAAAACATGCCATATGGAGAAATGGTACGCGTTAGACATAATTGCAGCACCACTGACACTTTCTGTACACAAATTGAGCATACTAGACATCGATTCATTAATAAGGGCTATAATGCCAACATCATAACTCGGGCCATTCATTGCATCATGAACACCCCTAGAGAAGACACCTTGATTGTTAAAACACATGTGAGTAACAAGACTCGAAAGGATTTCTTATCCTTTGTGACTCGATACACGGCCCACGGCCAGGGTATCTTTAAAATTCTTAAACGCCATTGGCCCTTACTGACTGATGTCCCGGGTCTTAAAGGTATCATATCCAATAAACCTAAGGTCACCTATCGTAGAGGTTTAACCCTCAGAGACCATCTATGTCCCAGCTACATTTCTTCTTCAAACCAAGGATTTTTGCTATCACAATACGAAGAGTTTCACCATTCACCAGTTTATTAATTGCAATACCAAATTTGTTGTGTACATTTTGGGTTGTGCATGCAATAAGGTCTATGTAGGTAGCACGAAACGTCCCTTAAAGCTTAGAATACAGGAACATTTATGAGCCATAAGAAAACATGACTTTGGATACCCTCTCGCTATGCACATGACCTTGGCCCATTCTAACCATCCAACTATTTGGTTTCACGGCATTGAACATGTTCCCATTCACTCCAGAGGGGGAAACAGAGAAATTATTTTGTGCCAAAAAGAGGTGGGCTGGATCTGCCGCCTTCAAGCGGTGGAACTGGGCCACAATACAGATCATGAGTTCCATTGCTTTCTCTAATGTATAAGTCGGGTTCGAATTGTCATGTGTTTTCCTTACTATGATTGTTGACGTGTTACTGGGGGCGGGAAACATTTTGTCATTTGTTTGTAATATACCAACACTATTTCCATCATTTGTCTAACTTATTTTGTTACTTTAACCTTATGACTAAGATCTGGCTGTTTATTTAGCAACATACCCATATCATTGTCATTATTTGTTTAAATTATTTTTCTGATTTGTTCATAATCATTATGCTACATTGTGAATTTTGTTTTTGCTCTACCTCTATGACTACGATCTTATGTCAGGGTGATAGAAATTGTCATTGTTTAAATTCTTGTAAGTGTTAACACTTGTTTCATTAATATGTACATTTTTCCCTTTCACATGAACTATATGTTTCCGGATCACTTCACTTGTCTGGGTTCACCTGTCTTCCGTTTTCTCACTCCCCCTCTCTTCTTCTCTCTTTTCTCCCTCACTCACTTTTTCCTCTTTTACTTTTCCCTGATATATTTACTTTCTTCACTTATTATGGTCATAACTTTTTGCTCACTTCTATTTTCCTATTTATTTTTATTTTTACTTTTCACTGTTTCACTTATTTAAGTACCATAAGGTACCCAGTCAGTTTAACACAATTGTCTTCCATTCCCCCTTTTTTTCTTAATTATTTGACCTTCTCCATATTGCTTTTGTTTCATATTTATTCATTACTTTCCTTCTGCTGATTGTTATGAATCATCCCTAACATGGCGGTCGCCTTGATTTCCCCTTCTTTTATTTCTATCCTCGACAATGCACCAGCTTTCGTTATGACCTGCTTTAAGATGGCGGCCGTTCCTGTCCTCTTTCCATTCTCATTAGGTTTGTTTACGTACTTCCGGGTTCCGGGCGCCTATTGTGAGCACACCCGGACCGGAGGCTTTTACTTAAGTAGCTTTCATTTTGGCGGCCAGCACCATACTCGGATCGGCTCCTCATGATTTTGGATGACAGCTCGATCGCGTTACCGAACGCTCCGAGCACGCGATAGGCTGCAATTTGACACGAGCGGTAAGAACTACAATTTTCCACTTATTTTAAATTTCATTCCATGATTCTTTGTCTCGTCTGGATGCTTTTTTACTTCTACCGTCTCCTACCAGTTTCCCTTCACTCATTGTTTGAACTATTCTGAACTTGTCTTTTTGCTATTCATTTTATGGGATTCCCCAGGTGGCCTAACATGTCACTTTTTGGGGTTTAAATAGTTATGGCTGGTGGGAACACTTTCTTTCTCTTTCCCTTTTTCTACTTTAGACCTGCAGTGCCACATGGTTTGACGCGCTTTTTTCCTCTTTTTTTCTTTCTTCTTTTATCTCATTTTCTCATGATTTATTCTACTCAGGTTATGCAAGCACGTGGTTCTTTAGCTTTTTGCCATCTTTAAGTGCTTACTTTATAGTCTTCCTTATGACAGTTTGTTCACATGAAAGACATTATCAGTTTTTATATTATTATAAATTTCACTTATCCCTCCTTCCTTTGATTTTCATTTTTCCAGGCCATTACATTGTTTGTTACTAGTATTACTGACTGGATACTATTGATGGTACGTTTTTTCGCTTCACTTTTTCTACTTGAAACTTTGATGCTTCCTCTCTCGGTTGAGGTTTCACCTTTTATTGGATATATACTAACACTGTATATGCATATTTTTATATACACATCACTATTTTATATTTATTTTTATTTTTATTTCTATTTTTAATTAATCCATCGTTTAATAACCTTTACATATTTCTCACAAGATTGTTTTTTTTCTGGTGCATGACATGGAACGGTTTCTACACGGGCTTATCACTTTTATTAATGTGTTGGTACACAGTACTCGTTTCCTCGTTTCACCTTTGAAATTCGTATCTTTATACTCACCTAGATATTCATATTTTTATGCAATGGATAGCACAAAATACATAAGTGTTTTCGGTTAAATTACAGTCCTGAAGAAGCCCTTTTATTGGGCCAAACACGTTGACTGTCCATCTTGAGTTACATTTACCTGGTCTATGGAATTGTAAGAATATAAGGCTGTCTGTTCACTTCATCACTTTCTATTCTAACTCATCTCATCTACGGAACTGTGTGGAATCAACATTTTGGACTTGCAATTTAATATTAAAAATAAGGACTGTTCACCTGTACCATCAGAACATTGGATTTTGCTTCATTTCCGTATACTATACAGTATATCTAATTGTTCTTCATTGCGGTGCACCGCCTCTTTGCGTATTTTCCAGTGGGGCTGCCTCAGCCCTGTTTAGTTCCTCTTTGCAGCAGGAACTTTGGTGTAGTTGCACGCCTATTGTAACTTAACATTAGCATTGTTGTGATCTATTTTACATTTCTTACTATTGGGTATCAATAGGGATGGTGCGTTGCTTATGAGCTTGCTGCAACTTTTTTTTATTTGTTTTCATTTGTTACTGTCATTTGTGTTCATATATGCACAGAATGATTCCAGTTGTTCAGTAGAACCACTCTAAATCATAAAAACAGTCATCAATTAAGAGACTCCAGTATATTATCTATTCACACCATTCCATTCTCTGTGTGCCCAGATTGGAACCCCCTAAACTGCCCCATAAAGAGGCTTGCATAAGAAGGAGCAAATCTGGAACCCATTTTGGTTGCTCGTAGTTCTTTATACCATGTACTGTTAAATAGAAACACAATATTCTAACAAACAATTTCTGTTATTGATACTAACATCTCGGAATGCTCTAGTAAGTAAAGTGATGGGTCTCATTTTGAGCATATGTTTGAGAGCTGTTAAACCCTTGTCATGCTGTATACTTGTGTATATTGACACAGCATCCTGTGTCACCATCCACATACCTGGCTCCACAGCCACATCTGATAAAATATTCAATACATGTGATGTATTGCGTATGTGGTAAGGGAGATTAACCACAAATGGTTACAAAACGAATCCACAAATTCTGACAGTTTTTCAGTGGGCCCACCAATCACTGAGATAATGGGCCTCCCTAATGGGAAAGGGAGATCCTTGAGCACCTTGGGAAGAGTATAAAGACAAGGGTGTCTAGGTCGATCAACTCACAAGTACATGTATTTGTCATCTCTAAATAAATATTTCTCATGCCATTTTAGTAATTCAGTATTAATCCGTTTGGTCAAACCAGAAATAGGGTTAATATCTAACCTCTCATAACATGTAGTATCGGTCAATTGGTTGAGAATTTCCTGATCATGATCTGAGCAGTTCATTACCATAATATTCCCACCTGTATCAGCCTCCCTTGTAATTAAAATGTCAGTGTTCTGTAGTTGTTTAAGAGCAATCCGTTCACCAGGACTTAGGTTATCAATGTTCCTACCTCTTTGACCATTGCACTGCCTACTCATTCTGTTGAGTTCTCTGCTCACCATTTGAAAAAACAAAGCAATACTTTTCACACTAGTGAGTTGCAGGGTCCGGCATGATTTACATTTCAATCCACATCAATACTGGAGTCTGTTCTCACATCTAGGTCTTCCAACACTTTAGACATAATAGTAGGGCCCTCCATTATTGATAATAGTGTCACAGCATCATGTACATATTGTATAGTCAAATGATTGAACTAATAGCAACATCTTGTGCATGTGGATTCATTTTAAAGAATTTCTTAAGCATCAGTCACCTAGTAAATTTAAACAGATCTATTTTCATAGTACAGATGTCTCCACTTCTGCCTGAGCAAAATACCATCTCTTCTTTCAATAATGATACCACATCACTATTCAGTGTTTTATTAGACAGATTAATGATCATGACATCTGATTCTTTCCCACCTCTATTTCCTCTTGGTCCATTTTCTTGTCCTAATGCCTTTGCTCTTGTTGTCATGACCTTCCTCCTCTTTTGAAATGAGGTTTCAATAATACAAAGACTTCAAAAAAAACAAAAAATGCATATCTGCTGCGACAAACCTTTCAACCATTAACAGGACAACCATTCCTCCTCTTTTTCCCCTTCTCGTCTTAAACTTTCATTTTTCATGAACATATTTTGATTTCCCAGCATGATTCTCTGCTCCTCTGCTCCTCCCATAAAAAAAGTTTTACTTGTGTGTTGATTTGAAGATTCCTCCCCTGGTTCAACATCTCCCTTGCTACCCGAGGGGTTAGTGATGGTACTTCCTGTAACCGTTACCTAGGTCCTTATTCTTATTTATACAGTGATCATATTTCTTTGCAAAAGTGAAAACCCTACTGTTATGATAATCTATCTCATCCCTCCTAATTTTCTGACTTTCCTTTTCCTTTACCTCTTGCTGGTATTTAGTAAGTAAATGATTTAGAATATCATAATTTTTAGCAGTTGGTTCCGGGAGGTTTAGGTTTTTGATCTCTTTTTCCAAATTCAAGAGCTCTTCTTGTAATTTAGATGCCATTCATTCAGCATTTTCAATAACTATATCCATCAATTTCATAAAAATAATCATAGGTTCCTTCTCCCATTTCATGAGCAGGTATTCACCCAGATTGTCATAAGCATGCATATTCTAAGATCTAAGGCCTCATGGGATCCTATTTATTTAAAAATATTGTTTGAGTCTAGCACCACCCACCCATTTAGATTTTTTTTTTGTAATTTCTTTAATCTAATGAATTTCTCTCTAAGGCAGCCCGCTCGGGTGCTGCTCAATATAGCTCCAGTAGTTTTGAGGCCAGGAGAGTCTTGTAGGCTTTGTAAACCTTAACAGGTATGCTGTTGAGGCCTCACATTTTCTGGGTGGTAGTACGTCTGACAGGTTCCCTAACTTCTTGGATGTCCAGTGGGGCATTCAATACTTCCCTCTACAGGGGGTCAAGGTGGGGGAGTTCAGTATCTCTAAAGAAGTCATCAATATATGGCTCTCTGTCCATGCAGGGGGGATCGTATGAGTTCTGATAATATGTACTGAAGGCTTAGTTTGTGTCCGATTGAGTGGTTAGCATGTGTGTCAGTGTGTGCATGAGCATTTTGATTGGTGGTGTGGGAGGTACACTACAGAGAAGCCATGCTAGCAATCAACCTGACTTGTCTCCTTTAGCATGCATTTTAGCCTACCACAAAAGTTCACGATGCTTAAGTGCTCTATCAAGCGGGCATGTCGCTCTGATGCCTCGCCAGGGCTAGGTGTGCTGTGGGAATTAATCTAGCTAATCATTCTAGGGGTCATAATAACAACTCAGCTTGCAGTAAATCTCTGTATCTGCACATACCCCTACCACAGTTCCTCTGAAGTGTTCTCTGACTACTGCCTTCAATGCCTCCCACACAATGAGCCTAGAAGTGGCAAAGCCCCAGCTATCTGTGAAATAATGGGCTGAGGTCTCTCACAAGCTTTCTCTAAAGGGCTGGACTTTTAACATAGTTGGTTGAAGCTGCCACATGGGGGCAGGGTGTGAGGTGTTTCCCATTTAAGATGGACCATTAAGCAAGGGATTAGGATGTGAAAAAGTTTTCCCTAGGTACTCAGCCCCAGTAACCTGTATCTGTAGCATGGTATGACAGAGGATACGGTCCATGTGCATGTGCACCTCATGTGGGGCCGAGTAGTTCAAATACTCTCTGCCCCTAGGGAGTAGTTCCCTCCAGCTACCATGCAACAACCAGTGCATCAGCCATTGCGCAAAGGAGGTGGCCACTGACAATGCCGTGGGGGATGGTAGTGGGGGCTGTGATCTATCTACTCAAGCTCAAGAACTGTATTGAAGTCACCTCCTAGGATCCAAGGTATGTATGCCCATCCCGTTTATGTAACAGTGAGGCGCACCAGGAATGGCAATTTCACTGTGTTTGGTGCATGCATGCTACCTAAGAGAATGGGCTTGTGGACAAGGTGGCCCTCGACCAGAACATATCCACCCTCTGGATCTATCTCCTCTGCAGTATGTAGGAAGGGGACTCCTGGCTGAACCAAAACCAGTGCGCCACTTGTAATGCCAGAGTAAGTGGTTAAATTACATTGCCCTCGCCAGCACTTTTGGAAGCAAGTCTCCTCATCTTTTGCTATGTGAGTTTTCTATAGCATCGCTATCTGCACACCCCATCAGCTGATGTATTGCTGCATGGCATGCCATTTGCATATCGTGCCCAGCCCTCTCACATTCCAAGTTAATACCCCTATCTGGAATATGATTGGTCTTTGTGAAGGAAATGGGGATGGGTACAAATCTATGTCAGTAATTGCAAGGAGCGGAGGTGCACTAGCAAAGGCACAATTTTTCCTCGGACCCCAGAAGGAAGCATAATTTTTAGCTAATGTCGGTTGTGATGTGTGATATGCGTAAATAAAACTATCCCCCTCAACTCGCATCCCAGGGCGGATCCCAATGGGAAATCTGCCCAAAACATGAACTAACAGTCCCATACTGGGGGAGCTTTGTCATGCTCATTCGAGTGCCAGCGTAAACTCTGTGGACACCTTAGGGTGTGGGGGGTGCAGGTGGCCAGCTGAAGGAGCTCACTGCAGTTGAACTTTGCTGGGGAATGGGAGAGCGGGAGAGAAAGAAGGAATAGCAGTGAGGGGGACCCATGTCATCTCTGAGACTAAGGCCAGTGATTCTTTGCACATTCTGTGAGGGAGCGGTGTGTAAGCAAGGGGGATTCCTCCTCTTCTCGGGTACCCATGACCAAGGGACCAGAGGGTCAGTGAGTATGGTCTGGACTGTAGCCCATCTGTGGGGGATTAGAAGCGGGAAGTTATAGAGTGAAACAGTAAGTATCAAATAATCATGTTAGACGGATGACTTCAACAGTTTGAGGTGCCACTTCAGTGAGCACCAAGGACCCGCCACTGCTTTGCAAGGTGCGGGAGTCCAGTTCCGGGAGAGTGTCATCAGCTGGTTTCGATTGTGGGAAGCGTCTCTCCATGCACCAGGATGTGGCCATGGACAACATCTGTGTTAGATCCTCCTCTACCTGCTCCGGTGTAGGGGTGCCCATTGCCCGCTCCATGTGACAATCCTGTTGGCTGCACCCACTCATCTTCTCCTTGGTTGATCACCATGGAGTGCCGTAGGAGGTGGGGGGGTTACTACCCAGTCCCGGGCATCTAAGGTTTCAGTGAAAAAGTAACTAGTGTTATTTGCCATGATCTTTAGCTTTGCTGGAAAGTAGGGAATATCGTAAGCCAGCATATCGAAGTTTTCATTTCACGGCAAGGAACGAGGCTCTCCTTCGCTGTACTGCCACACTGTAATCTGGAAAGATGTAAATCTGTGCATTTCAAAGGTGATAGGTCCAGCATTTCTGGTGGCTTGGAGTGTTCCCTATTAGTCCTGGTAATTCATCACTCTCGCCAATATGGGTCAGGGGGCACCCACCTGCAGTTTCTGGGTTGGAACTCGGTGGGCTCATTCCTGCAGCAAGTGCAAGGACAACCGGACAGGAGCTATAGTCTAGCTCAGCCACTCTTTGAAGAATGGCACTGGAGTCAGCCCTTCCACTCCCTCAGGGAACCCCAATATCCTGATATTGTTTAGTTGGGACCTACCTTCAGAGTCTTCTTCCCTGGTTTTAAGTTCATGTACCTTGGCAGAGAGAGTATTGACTGTGGTTTCAAGCTCTGAGAGTGCTGATTTAAAGTCAGTAATGGCAGTCTCGGTGGTGTTGACCAGTAAGTTTACATTAGTCATCTCTAAGCAGTCCCATCTCCACTGTGATTGTATTGACTCTGACATATAGCTCCTATTTAGTATCCGCTATTGCAGGAAGTATCTTGTCCAGTTTCAAATCAGTAGTTGGTGCCAATGTATTTGTTGAATCTGTTCCTGAGTCCAGTATGGTGGTGTTGGGATCTTCAATTTGATGCCCTGTTTAGGGGCGGGCCTGTACCTCCTCTGCACCCCATGGCAGGTCTGTGGCCCCCAAGGTTGCAAGACTGGTTGGAGGAATCTGTATGTCCAAATGTGATGAACCGTTTGCTGGTACAGAATGGTCAAGCTACTATGTTGGAGGGCTGCCTCCCTGGACCCACCAGACACATCAGTCCCCCAAGCCATCTAGTGTGGAGAGGGTGACACACGCAGACCAGGAGGTGAGCCTGTTGAGGGAGAGAAGAGGAATGCTATCTTCTAATTGCACACTGGACTCTCAAGAGAGGGAGCAGGCCCTGGTGCTGGCTGGGCACGTGTTGTTTTTTAACATTGGGACACCCTGACTATTGGCAAGCACCGCTCTCTCTTATTGTTAACAGTTTGGGCTCAATGTCCTTTTAACTTTAGCCATTCTTGTTTTTAATTTAATATGATTACCTCGGAATAAGCCACTTATTTTTAGCGACACATATCTCTTGCCACATATTCTTTCCTTCTGGTCTCCGCTACGGCCGGTTCTTTTTTCGGGTTTAGGGCCTGTCAGAGCCCTCCCTGAACAGCGTTGTGGCAGCCATTTTGGAGGGAGAAAACAGTCGGCGGTCTAGCTTCTCTTGGGCAAGCTCGACAGGACGGCTCCCCTTTCCGCATTCAAGCTTTTGGGGACACAGCCGCGCCACTGGCGCGCCGGAGGCGCACCTAAGGCAAGCCCATCTGCGCCCGTCCTTTGAGGGAAGGGTGCTTTCCTGATGCTTGGAAAGAATCTATTGTGATCCTTTTAATTAAGAAGCCAGGCAAGGAATCTAACGATTTAAAAAATCTGCAACCTATCTCCCTCCTACACACCACGGCCAAGATCCTGGAAAGACACCTTAATATGGAATTGGCTGATTTTTTACAAGTGAATGGTGGACTCGATCCATCCCAACATAGGTTCCGACAAGCTCATAGCATGGAATCTGCTTTGACTTCCTCAGCGGATATTCTTCGCAGAAGAGTAGATCAGGGGGAAGGCACTATCCTTGTCTTACTTGATCTTTCCGCAGCTTTCAATACTATATCCCTGCAACGTCTTATTCAGTGATTGCATCAGGCAGGAGTCAGAGATAGGGCACTTGATATCTTCAAGTCTTTCCTCACCAACAGATCCATCACTGTGTCCTGTGGGGATTAAAGGGCTACCCCTTTTCAATTACCATGTGGTGTCCCACAGGGGTCTTCGCTCAGCCCCACTCTGTTTAATCTTTATGTAGCACCATTGGCCAGTTTAGTGCGCTCTTTCGGTTTTCAGATTGTGTCGTAGACAGACAATACTCAGCTGATTATTCCGGTCTCACACAACTGGGATGAGACCGCCGATAGATTTCATCACTGTATGAGAGAGATCAGTAGTTGGATGAGCAGTAATTGGCTCAAACTCAATGGGGAAAAGACTGAAATCATTTTTTTGGATTAGATAGTAGGTTATGGAGTCCCCGCTGGTGGCCGGAGTCTTGTAGTAATAGCCCAGTTCCGCGCTCCTCAAATAGAAACCTGGGCATTGTATTCGACAGCCCCCTCTCATTTGAGCAACAAGTTACCAGACGGTTAAAGGCTGCTATTGGGCACTAAGAACCCTTAAGAAAATCCTTCCCTTTCTTCAGGAAAACCTCCAAATTGTGGTGGTTCTGGCACTGGTAATGTCTAGATTGTATTACTGTAATGCCTTAATGTTGAATATTAGTAAACCCGCACTCCACAAACTACAACTTATCCAGAACACAGCAGCCCATTTGATTTTAGACCTGCCTTGCTCTGCATCAGCTAGCAGCTGCCTCAAACAACTCCACTGGCTTCCGGTGGAGAAACGGATTAAGTTTAAGTCTCTCTGTTTAACTTACAAGGCCCACCTCCAAGAGGGCTGCGATTATCTTAGATCAGTTTTGCAACTCTACCAGCTGGTTCAGATGCTCAGATCTTCATTTAGACAGCTTATTTCGGTACCCCGCTGACGCAGAGTTAGATGGAGGGGACAAAGTTTTTCGGTGGGGGCAGCCAGACTCTGGAACTCCCTCCCTCTTGCGATCAGGCAGGCAGAGACATATTTTGGTTTTAGAAAGAAATTGAAAACTTGCCTGTTCTCCCATTAGGATGGGGTATTATGGAATGGCCTTGGCGTCTGACCTCTTTCTGTTTTTGTATTTTTACGACTCACTGGTATTTATCATCGCTTCAATGCTACGACCAGAATGCGCTTTACAAATTATTTACAATACAATAAAATACAATACAATACTGCACTGTGGAGAGTTCCCACCGAAGAATGGCAGGCGATCACTGAGTTGGTACCCACCTCTACCTTAACACCTTGACTCTATTAGGTACCAAGGTGGCAGAGTAGTTTAAGTTCCTTCACATCCTGGTGGGGGCAAGCTCAGTACAAAGCCAGATAATCCCCAGAGCTCCCCCGTGACCTCCAAGGACCTCTACTGGGGACCCCTGTACCTTCCATTGGTGCCAGAGGCTGCAGCACAGTTGCGCAGCCTTTCCACTGCTGCTCCACAGAGAGCACTTCACACTGCACATCCTGATGGAGCCTATTGCCAGTCCATACCTGAAGAGGTAGGCTCTAAGTAACTCCAAGATTGGCTGGGTGTTTGGGGTCTATACAGAAGAGTTACTTCATTGGGTCCCTAGTTGAGGTGCTGTGCAGCACCCAGGCTTGCAGCGATCATCCTCTCCATATCCCAGCTCAGGCAGCGGAAGTCCTGTTAGGGCACAAAAGTTGCGATGTACAGTTTCAGTGCGAACAATCGACAGTGTGCATTATTTTCTTAGCAATGCAGCCCAGTAACAAAGCAGCTGCAGAGGGAAGGTCATGCACGGGGAATGCTATGCAGAACAGGAGCCCCCTGCCACCCCCACAGGCCATGAGGCACCTACTGCAGCCACAGGTAAGGAGTCCACTGGGGTCTTCTCCCATCCACTATCCCTTATGCTGATGTGGGTGGCAAATATGTGGGGCAGTGTGTCCAGCGCCACCGTTGGGGGCAAGCACATCTTCACCTTGGTCCTCGGCGAGGGCCTGCTACTCCCTCCTCTCTGCGCAGCCACGATTGTGTCACCAGGGGCTTCTCTGAGCTGCAGCCACTAGCCCATGCCAGTTGAATTGATTTCTCAATGTGTTTTGGAGATCCATTCAACACCGCAGTGGAAACTGGGGTGCGCCGAGCTTGCAGATGACTCGGACTGCAGGGCTGTGCTTCAAGCTCATCAGCTGGCAGTCACGCATTCGTGTGTTGGGCCACGATGATCAGAGTGGGCTCCGCAGACTGCTTCCACCACTCCTGCTTGCAGTCGTCTATGCCCCTGGCACTCTGTGCCTTTTTCAGACGTTCACCTTGTCCGAGGGGGCACTGATTACGAAGATAGTTAACAAATGCTGAGTCCTCGGACAGAACAGGGCTAATTGGCCTCTGCCATCTTGCAAGGGGTGGCCACTGCCCCCACGCTCTAAGGATGTCCTTAAGGAGCCGTAGGTCACCAGTCATCCAGGGCTCCTCAAACTGAGTAAAAAAATGAAGAAAATGAAGACTAAATTAAGAATAAAGAAAACATGGCAGGAAATAGATACGGTGATTGGAGATGTTTGTTTTTACATTATGTGCAGGAGTGTATGCTCAATGCGAACTTATGGTATGTTATATAAAAGAACACGGATTGTCAGAATAATAGTAAATCGGTTTCATACATTTTGGATCTGTTAGAAAACTGCAATATTCGTTCTTTGCTCAACACAGCACTACATAGAGGCAAATTACAAATCATGATAAATAGTAAGAGGCACATTGATGAAGGTTTAAGAGAATTAGACGTCGAGACATGAGAGCTCATTGTCACACTCCTTCATTGTCTTCTATCTGGTGTATATAGGACCAAAGTACAAAATCCAGTGTAGTGGCGGTATTTACAATGTATAGGATAACTTCAGCTCCAATTCAAGGGGATAATAGCATTGACGTTGTTTTATGTATTTGTGTTTGTTTCCAGCAAACAGGTTTGTGTTAGGAGTAATTTAATTAGTTAGGGGTAAAATGCAGTCTGTGGGATGTATTTAAATGCCACTGACAACAATGAAAAATTAATTAAAAGGGAAAATATTTTGCTAGCATCAAGCATTGACACGTTCAAATAGCTCTTATTAGATTTTACTGGAAATATAGTTTAAATAAAGCATATACTGCTAAAACAAAGCTGTTTACAAGATACAGCGCAAAGTGTTTTCGTTGTTAACTCAGATTAACACTTTACAAAAAAATCAGGCTTCATTGAAAACCTAATTCACAAAATTAAGAACGGCAGTACTAGCAAAGATTTTCACGAGGCGATGCCATTATGACTGCAGCATTTTATGAAGTGTGCAGACTTTTAGATAGTCCCATTATGGGTTTTTTAATGGAAGTGTCAAGCAGAAGTAACTTTGTATTCAGTATCTTTTGAAAAGTATTTCTCACGGCAATCTACACTTCGAAATTTACATCTACATCAACAAAGGAAAAAAAACATAATAAGCGTTGAAGTGGGAGCCATGTTATTTGAAGATTTAAGGGCATGTGAAGGCAGAGGAGACCTCCGCCCCATAGAGAAAAATATATCGCATGTATTAAGAATGAAAAATATATTTGTAAAACTTCAGAACTCAACTAACCAATCGCAGCAAGAGGACATTATACACACACACAGCTTTTGAATTTTGCCCACATATGTATAGCTTTAACCGCATTTTCTTTTAGTGATTGTAATAAAATTTTGACATTCAAAAAAGCAGGCTTTACCCCTGTCAAAATGTACTCACAAGTGAATTTTCATGTTGCTACAGCACCTACAATGGGTGGAGCTTGATTCGTACAACCTGGAACGTCCTGAAACAAGTGGAATCATTTTCGTGGGTGCTCCCAAATCTGCACGTGACCGAGGCCTGAAATTTACTCCTGTAAGGAGTATCAGAGAAAAGATTTCCTGGATGGAAACAAGCAGACATCAACCTCAAAAGTAATCTGTTTTCACAGAATTCAGAGAAGATTTCCTAGTTGGAAACAAGCAGACATCAACCCCCAAAGTATTCTGTTTTCACAGAAAAGAAAGAGGTTTGCACAGTGAAACAAATATATTACGGGGAGGAAAAGAGCTGGAAAAAAATAATTGGAAATGTTCTAATTTCCCTGTGTGCAATTTCACATTAGCAAATGCAGACACATCTTTTCATGTATGTTCTAAGGATTTCACAAAATTGTTCAGGAAATTTGCAAAGCTATATTCACACAAGCTTGTACACCTGTAGTGCCAACCTACGCATTTTTGAGTGCTGTGCCCCTGGGGTTAGGAAAGACCAGAGTATGCTGGGGAATCCGTGCGCATCATACTGAGCTGTGGGACGGACCTGTTAGTTTTGTGATTCACGTAGCTAGTGTTACATCTCTGCAATGTACAGACACACGCACATGGGGATATGTGGCTTTCCAAATAATCCTAACATCGCAGTTTATAGGCCCATTGTAAACACACATTTTTTTCTTTTATTGTTACCAAGCTTCAGCTATGAAAGACCAATTCAATTTGCTTGTGTCTGTAATTAGTGTCACTGATGACAGTTCAAGCTTCAATGTAGCCTGCTTCCGTTTTCCTGTTAACCATGTTTTCAGCTTGCATTGTTTTACAATTTAGTTAATGTTGCGTTCATTTATCAAGTGCCCAAGGTAGCAATTTTAGATCACGAGGTAGCCTATTTTAAAGCAATCTACATTGTAGACATTCTGTTTATGTTTTTTTCTGAAACATTTGCTAAAAGTTCTCTGCACTTACTTCCAAACCTTCGGCTTCTTTACAATAACATTTAACTTGACGTTGGCAACTACATGGCATAAAGTAAAGCAATTTGAACTTAAATATTTGAATGTCTGTAATATTTATTATGGTATATTAAACCAAATACAGGAAATGCATATTTATATTTACACCCACAATGGTGCATTGTTTTTTAAAATTTCTTTTCGACATGTGTTTCTCCACTGAGTCAAATGGAGCCGCCCAATGACCGCACGTTTTAATCACCCTCTCAGTCCACACCCATATGGCCATACATTAGAGACCTTTCCATTCACCTCACTGTACTTGCACCTTCCACTACATAAAGCAGGGTGGCAAAATTGACGTTACACACTAGTATAGTTCCTAGTGTCGTGTAACAGATGAGCGAGTGGTTACATTATTTTCATGTGCGCTCCAAACTTCTGCAGCAGAAGCATGGTGCCATAAGGTCCACTCTCTGAAATACAAGTCAGGTTAAGGAAAAAGAGAGTGAATATTTTCTGATCTGCCATTTGTTCCTGACCCAGGAATCAAGTAAAGGGCCTGGGCCAAGTTCAATGCCTTGTTTCCTTCTGGATATGGACATTTGTTTGGTCCACGCATAAGGTATAGGGAATTAAGATGAGTAGATACATCAAAAGATTCACACTTGAATATCAAGGATATGGACAAGAGGTGCTGTTTTTCCTAAGCTGCACCAAAGCGTCTGCGCCCATCCATGCGTAGACTGTGCCCATGCCAGGACCCCTGGTCCTCCCACCATCTGCTGCTACTACGCAGACTAGCTCCCCATACTCAATATCAATAAATCAATCAGGGAATTAGTAAAGCGCACTACTCACACGTAAGGTTCTCAAGTTGCTGGGGGGGGTGCTGCTACTGCTCAACAGCCAGGTCTTGAGATGTCTCCTGAAGGTAAGGAGGTTCTTGGTCTGACACAGGTGGGTTGGAAGAAAGTTCCACATCTTGGCGGCAAGGTGCAAGAATGATCTGCCACCGGTGGTTGTTCTGCAGATGCGTGGGGCGAGGCAAGGTCAGCAGAGTGAAACTGTCGGAATGGGGTGTAGAAGGAGAGCCGTCTGTTGAGGTATTAAGGTCCGGTGTAGTGCAGTGCCTTGTGAGCGTGGGTGAGGGGTTTGAAGGTGATTCTCTTGTTGATGGGGAGCCAATGCAGGTCTCTCAGGTGGGCTGTGATGTGACACTGGCAGGAGATTTCCAGGATGAGGGTTGCGGAGGCATCAATACTGGATGCCAAGTCTCCCGCTGCTGCAGATCCTCCCTGTGCTCCACGGAAGGACCTTTCGCCTGTAGCAGCTGTCATCAATTGTCTCACAGGTCCGCCTAACATCACTGGACCCAACACCACTACCTCCCAGCAGATCACCACCAATCCAGAGCCGCTACACTGCATCCTGCTCAATGCCTGCTCATTCAGCAAACACGCCACAGCAATCTGGGACACCATCATCACCCTCATCCCAGACTTCGCCTTCATCACCAAAACATGGCTCAACCCAACCTTCAACCCCTACATCACCACCACCAAGATGGTACACCGGGACAGCCCAAACAAGCACGCTGGTAGAATCGCCATAATATTCGAGGAAACCATGCAATGCTCCACCACTAACAACAACCCAACCTGTCATGGAGCACATTACATTCCTACTACAAATTGACGCCAAGACAACCATAAGAGGTACCCTTACATACAGACCACCAGGACCAAGGCCAGCATTCTGCAATCCCATCAACAACATCATAGCCCCCCTTGCCCTCGACTCTCTCCAGTACTTGCTGCTCGGTGACCTCAAATTCCACATCAAAAACCCCAAGGACACCAACTCCACATTCCTACTGGAGAACCTTTTTAGAAATTGGGTCTCTAGTTGGCAGAGGTATACAACCTTGTCTATGTAGGAACCACAATCCTAATCAGTGTAAGTCACACACAATCCAAATTATACTGTGCCCACCCTCTGGTAGCTTGGCACTGAATAGTCAGGCTTAACTTAGAAGGCAATGTGGAGAGTATTTGTGCAATAGGTCATGCAATGACACAGTGAAAACACTACAAAAATACACCACACAGTTTTAGAAATATATAATATATTTATCTGAGTAAATTAAGATCAAAATGATCAAGATTTGATAAGCGCAATTTGTAATATCACTTTGGCAATGATAAGAAGAATCTTAAGTCTTTTTAAATCAACAAATGTCTCTTGTGTGCACAAAGTACCTGGTATGTGTCAAAATACCATGCACGGAGACCGCAGAGGAGGAGATGCATGGAAAAAGGAAGGTGTGCGTCGATTTCCTGAAGCGCACAGACGATGTGTTGATTCTTCCCATGCTGCAAGGGCTTTGTGTCGATTTCCGGCGTGCAGTCTTGGAACCTCACTGGGATGCAGGGTATTTTGATGCCCAGGGACGATGCGTGGAAATCCTGGGTGTGCAGGACGAAGTCACATGTGTTGTGTCGATCCGGTATGGCAAAGTGTCAGAGTTTCTGTTGCACGGCAGGTGCTGCATCAATTCCTCACGCAGGAAATCAGGCTGTGACATTCCGGCTTGGCAATGCATCAAACTGGTATGTCTGTGCTTTGAAGTTCCGGTCACAACACAGGCGCTGTGTCGATCTCCACCCCGGTTTCCAATCCAGGGATGCGGTGGGCACTCTGTGCATCATTTCCAGCAGGCTGTGCATCAATTTTTGCCGCACAAGGAGTTTCTTTGAAGAGGAGAAGTCTTTTTGGCCCCAAGACTTCAGGAGGCAAGCTCAATCCATGCCCTTGGCGAGCACTTCTCATCAGAGCCAGAGGCCAGCAAGACAGCAGGGCAACAACAAGGCAGCAGTCCTTCACAGCAAAGCAGTCCAGGTGAGTCCTTCGGGCAGCCAGGCAGCTCTTCTTGGCAGGTTGTAAGATCTGGTTCAGAGAGTCTGACCCAGGAAGTGTCTGAGTTGGTGGGGTCTGAGGCCCAGTTTATATACCCAAAAGTGCCTTTGAAGTGGGGGAGACTTCAAAGAGTGGTTTTGAAGTGCACAAGGCCCCCTTTCAATACAGGTCTGTCTGCAAGGGTCCCAGTAGGGGGGTTGGCAGTCCATTGTGTGAGGGCAGGCCACTAGCCTTTGAAATGTAAGTGTCAGGCCCCTCCACCCTTCCAGCCCAGGAAGACCCATTCAGTATGCAGATGAGTGCAGGTGTGACTGAGTATCCTGTGTTTGTGGTTGTCTGGGTCAAATGCACAAGGGAGCTTTCAACCAGCCCAACCCAGATGTGGATTGGAGACAGGCTGTAAGGCACAGATGGATTTCAAGTGCAGATAAATGCTCACTTTCTAAAATTAGCTTTTCAAAAATAGAAATAAAGAATCCAACCTCACCAACAAGCAGGATTTGGCATTACCATTCTGGCTATACTAAACATGACTTGTTTACCCCTTTCTAAACAGAATCTACCACTCAAACAGTATATGAAGGTAGCCCTAATGTTAGCCTATGAAAGGAGCAGGCATCACAGTAATGGAAAACAAATTTAGGAGTTTTCCACTATCAGGACATAAGAAACACACACATATATGTCCTGCCTTTTCCCTACACAGCACCCTGCCCTATGGTTTACCTAGGGCCTATCTTATGGGTGACTTATATGTAGAAAAAGGGGAGTTCAAGGCTTGGCAAGTAGTTTTAAATTCTAAGTCAAAGTGGCAGTGAAACTGCACACACAGGCATTGAAATGATTGGCCTGAGACATGGTTAAGGGGCTACTTATGTGGGTGGCACAACCAGTGCTGTAGGCCCACTAGTAGCATTCAATCTAAAGGCCATGGGCACATGTAGTGCACTTTACTAGGGACTTACAAGTAGATCAGCGTCAGATCCTATGGACTCAACATCATCTCCTAAGCCAACGACATACAGATCTTCCTTTCACTCACCAAAGACCCCTATAAAACCAAAACCAAGTTCTGCAACATCATGACTGACATAGTAGACTGGATGAGAGACAGCTGTCTCAAATTGAACTCTGACAAAACCGAGGTTACTGATCCTCAGAGAGAACACCTCTGATTGGGACCAGAGCTGGTGGCCAAAAGAACTTGGATCCACAACGACTGACCATGCTCAGAACCTCGGTATCATCCTGGACAGCCAACTGACCATGAAACAACAAGTCAACACAGTCACCTCTTCCTGCTTCCACACCCTCCACATGTCCTGCAAGATCTTCATATGGATCCCAGAAAACACCAGAAAGATTGTCATACAAGTCCTTTTCATCAGCCACCTTGACTACAACAATGCGCTGTACACTGGTATCTCTTTCCAGTTCCTCGGAAGACACCAAACAATACAGAACACAGCAGCTAGACTCATCCTGGACTTCCCCAAGCGTACCCACATTACCCCTCATCTCAGGAAACTCTAGGGCTCCCTTTCCAGAAAAGATGCCAGTTCAAGATGCTCACACATGCCTACAAAGCCCTCCACAAACAAGGGCACATGTCCCCCGCATCCATCACACCTGCAGCAGGGGTCGTGCTTTCTCTTACATTGCCGCCAAAGCCTGGAATGACCTCCACCTCCAAACAGCACCCGCCCTGGCAGACTTCAGAAAGTAACTCAGGATCTGGCTATTTGATGCAGAAGCAGCAACCTCAGCAGCCAGATACCCCTAGGGGTGACAGTGTTGCACTCTGAAAAAGACTGATTGATTGATTTCCATGATGGCTTTTTTCATACTTAGAGCTTGTTTAGAACTCAACAGAAAGTTACTACATCACAACAGTGACAGATATCCCATCTGCTGAAATCTAAATCCCATTGTATCCTTTAGATTTCAGTGGACGGGATATCCATCACCACTGTGAACGAGTAACCCACCACCAAGTTCTAAACCAGCCCCGTAGTCTCAAAGCACAGTGGTTCATATTATAACTGTGAAGCTGATAAAAGTTGTCCACTTGCAGTGTACCAAAGTCAGGCACCACTCCGTAGCTGCTCTCTCAGGTCAATTATGAAGGCAAACCTTTGGTGCTGTGAAATGGTAGACATGGAAATTCAGCACAGTTATTTTGTTGGGCATACTGGACATACAGCAAAAGAATATTGCAGGCCAGTTCAGAAATGTCAACTCTTAGACTAGGTTCACAGAGGAAGTCATGAGATGCAAACAGCCAAACAAACAGACTACCTTCAAATTAGCAGGCAATGGAATGTGTGCTGTTACAAAATGCTTTCTGTAATGCACATACAGCAAGGAAAAAACACATATCATCTGACCTAAGGGAAAGAGCTCAGCAAACAAAACAAGGGGAACATGATTCTACTACCCCTTACTAGATAAATATTGCTACACTAAGAGGGTCTTCTGCATAAGGATACTAGCACTTCTTCCTAAGTTTCTCACCCCTGGAGGCATGCGAGCAGGGAGTTCAAAGAAGCTAGACAGTGATCATGGGTAATCCATCAGGGTCAATCAGACAAGGTCCTTCTGAACACTAATGGTGTTGCCTTGAATTCTACTTACACCTCGGAAAGTGATGTTTTTCTGTTAAACTTTCCCAAGTAGTCTGGTGTACATTTTCTCAGATCTAGAATCATATACTAAAATGGCAGATTGAAAGATTCAAAACAGCAAAATGCAGCTCTTGCATTCAGTAAGCCCTAGAGGCACAAAATTGGAAACCCATTTAACACTGAATAATGAAGCTTACACAAAGAAGGTAAGTGGTGATGTCTCTGATGCGAACCCTAATGGATTCCTCCAATTCACACTTCCCACACAGAAGAACAAGGATCGGTAAGAGATTGCTGAGCATAAAGATTGAAAGTCCACTGGCCCTGATTAGATTTACTGAACCTGTCATCTCACCTAGCTTCAAACTAAGAGGACTAAGCATAAGAGAAGGGAGAGAAGGATCTTCAACCTTCATTGTGAAATAGAAACACATGGAAAGTAAAGATGTGCCAAAAGGCCTCCACTTATACTTACCAATTTACTTCATACCTTCAGCAAAGCCCAAAGCCAAGAAAGAGCCTTAGGAATGCAATAATCATCATGGAATTAATTTGCATCTGGCACACTGAAGGCTGGGGCATTATCTCCAATATAAGCACATGAAGTACATAATACAAAGCATGAGAGAGCATGCATCTGTTTCAGAAGGGAAAAGATGTCTTATCTAGGGACACATAGCCATACTAGAAATTAATTATTACTGGGTTGCTTCGAGCACAAAGTGCCTTCTCTCAATATTCAAATCTTATTTGAAATGAAATTGTAAAATTAAGATTGCAATATAGTCAATCTTCATTTTAGCTACTTATCACCACAAAGCCAACAATTTTAAGAACTTGATAAAACACGTCTCCCGAGAATCAAGATAGAGTCATAATTGATAACTATTAAACTAATGGACGGTGGACAACCCATATTTAGTTTCGGAGCTTACAACCACAAAATGACAATAAGTACATAATCTAATCCTAATGTCACTTTAAATTTTGCAGCCAAAGACATAAAGCTTACAAAGATGTAATGCAACTAAAATCTTGCTTGTGACTTGCCCTTTTAATGAAGTTCACATGCTTTGAACATAGAGTGCAGCTCTTTATAACTGCAAGCAAAAAAATGAAATGGTAAAATTTCCACACCCTATTTTTAGGAAATTGAGTTGTTGGTTGACTGGGGTGTGAGCCCTTGTCAGGCAGCAACCACAATCCTTGTCAGGATAAGGCACAAGCAGACCCCAAATTAACCTGTGCTCAACGTCTTAGTAGCTTGGCACAGAGCAGACAGGGCTATTTTAGAGGCAATGTGTAAAGTATTGGTGCAACACTTTAAACAGTAATACTCAGAAAACACACCAGAAAAGAAGCTCACAACAGAGTTAAAAAGAGTAGATTACAATAAATAAAGTAAGACAAGAATTACATAAATCCAAATAATAGAAATGGAAATATTGAATTTTAAAGTTTTAAGTAAAAAATAGTACCAAATGGTGTAAAGCGACAACTTTGGAGATTTGGTCACACCAGACTAGGACGTCATTGAGGCTGCCATCGATGTGAGATGCACGAAAGAAACGTTGCACAGCAGCAGTTCTAAAGGCAATGTGGTTTGCAGCAGCGATGCAAGTCTTTGCGATGGATCCAATTCCTGCAGTGGTGACGATAAGTCAGCTCTGCTCGGAATAGCGCCGCACAGCAGAGGAGATGCATCAGTTCTGCTGGATTCACAGAAAGACAGATCACATTAGGCCAACTTTCAAGGGTCCATGAGGGTGGTGACACCATTGAACAGGACAGACTCACAAATGGCAGCATCAAAGAGAAGATGCAAGGCTGTTGGAAAACTGTTATGTCCATGAGGCATCAGATCAGGAGGCCAGCCATCTAGCTCTTGAAGTCACTCTGGGGTTTGGGTTCAAGAAATACAGGTCAAGCTCTTCTTACCCAGGCAAGGGGACAGCAGGCAGTGGGTCAACACACCAAAACAGGAGTCCAGCAGCGTGCTGGTCATCAGAAAGTCAGTCCTTCAGAAGCACAGCAGTCCTTCTTCCTGGCAGCATATTCACAGGTCTAAAAGTGTACTGAAGTGGTGGTGTTTGAGGTCCATCTTTTATACCCTAGTGCCCTGGTTCTGGAATGTGTGAGAAGCTTCTAGACAGTGGCTTTGAAGTGCAAGTAATTCCCTGCCTCCCCTGCCCTGGCTCCAAGCTGTCTGGAATGGCCATACAGAGGTGTTATGCCCGTTGTGTGTGGACAGGGCACAGCCTTGTCAGGTATGATTTAGTGATGGCCCATTAAGTCACACCTAAGTCCCAATTGTGTGTGACTATCTAAGAGGAATACACAACGCAAGAAAATACCAACTTTCTAAATGTGACATTTTTAGAACTGGAGCTTTACCCTAAGCCTGGATTTCAAATTATGATTCCAGAGACAGCAAACTTTAATGAATAATCTCTTCCCATTTGGAAATTACACTTATAAAATATACTAAGGCAACTTCAATGTTATCCTTTGGGAGAGATAGGCCTTGCAGTAGTGTAAAACAAATTTAAGATTGTTTCAGTTCCAGGATATGTGAAACTTAAAAGTATTTGTCATACTTTGTTAAATCTATTGCACCCTGCCCTTTGGGCTTTCAAGGGCCTACTCTAGGGGTGACATATTTATTAAAAAGGAAGGTTTAGCCTGGCAAAAGGTTTATATTGCCAAGTCAAAATAGTATTTAAAACTGCACCCACCGGCTCTGCAATGGCAGGTCTGAGACATGTTTAACGGCCACTTAAGTGGGTGGCACTATTCGTGCTGCAGGCCTATTAGTAGCATTTAACTTATAGGCCTTGGGCCTGTGTAGCGCACTTTACTAGGGACCTACAAGGACATTAAAAATGTGTTAGACTTTTCATCCTTGGCGTGGTCTCCCATAACTTTTTCCCTCAGTTTCCCAGGTTGTTGATGGGTGCTGGACTCTGTTTTTGCTGTTTTTGTTACCACTGCCACCCAGTACTAAAGTGCAAGTGCTCCTGTATAAAATGTGTATGCAATTGGCTTTCCATGATTGCCATAGTTGATTTACTGGTAAGTCCCTAGTACAGTGCACTAGAGGTACCCAGGGCCTGTAAATCAAAGGCTCTTTGTGGGCCTGCAGCACTGATTGTGCCACCCACATTAGTAGCCCTGTAAACAAGGCTCAGACATGCCACTGCAGTGTCTGTGTGTGCACTTTTAACTGCCTATTCGACTTGGCAAGTGTAGCCACTTGCCAGGCCTAAACCTTCCCTTTTCTTACATGTAAGACACCCCTAAGATAGGCCCTAGGTAGACCCATGGGCAGGGTGCAGTGTATGCTTAAGTTAGGACATATACTAATGTGTTTTACATGTCCTGACAGTGAAATACTGCCAAATTCGGTTTTCAATGTTGCAAGGACTAACTCTCTCATAGGTTAACATGGGGGCTACCTTTAAAAATGATTAAAGTGTAGATTCCCTTTCGGAGCAGATAGAAATATGTAATTTGGGGTCCCTGAGCTCACAATTTAAAAATACATCTTTTAGTAAATTTGGTTTTAAGATGGTGTGTTTGAAAATGCCACTTTTGGAAAGTGAGCATTTTCTTGTTTAAACCATTCTGTAACTCTGTCTGTTTGTGAATTCCTTGTCTGAGTCAGTTTGACAGTTGGGCTGTTTGCACCTCCCTCTAGACAGTGACACAAAGGGATCTGGGGTGTAGCCTGCATATCCTGATGAGCCATCTGTGCTAGGAGGGAGGGGAGGGGTGGTCACTTACACCTAAAATGGCTGTGCCTGCTCTCACACTGTGTGTCTGGGGCCTGGCCTGGGCAAAGCAGGATTTCACAAACAAGAGAGACTTTCCTTTGAAGTAAGCCTACTTCAAAGGCAAAGATTAATATAAGAAGGGCACCCAAAACCACAGACTTTAGATCACTTCTGGACATCAAGAGGAACCTCTGCCTGGAGAAGAGCTGAAGAGCTGGGGAGAAGTGCTGCCCTGCCTGAGACTGTGCTTTGTCGAGCTATCCTGCAGTTGCTGCTTCTGCCTGTGCCAGGGGACAAAGACTGGACTTTGTATGCCTTCCTGCTGGTGAAGAAATCTCAAAGGGCTTGTCCTGAGCGTGCCTCCTGTTGTTGAAGTCTCAGGGCCATCAAAGACTTCTCCTGCCAGCACCTGGACTCTCTGCTGAGACTCCTGCCCTGCCAAGTGATGCCCTATCCAGTTCCTGGAAGGTGAAGCCGGCAGACCAAGACTGAAAATCCATGCACAGACCGCCATGCAGGGAACATATTGACGCACCTTCCGAGACGCAGTTGAAAAATGATGCGCCGCCGGCTCTTCAGCAGAAATCGGCGCTCCACCGGCATTGCGGCTGGAAAATCGGTGCACGTAGCTGGAAGAATGATGCACAACACCTGCTGACAGAGGCTGATAATGTCACAACCCACATTTTGCTGTTTTGCGGATACCGTATGGCAGGATTTTCAACGCAAGCCTTGTTTGGCATGGAAAAACAATGCAACGCCTGCCCGGACCCGAGTGCTGCCCGGATTGACGCATCGCTCTCCTGCGGAGAGGAAAAACGACGCACGCCGACCCGACCAGAGAAGGAGAAATCACGCACGGTATCACTTGCAGGTGAGAAATCGACACACCACTTACCTTTTTTGATGCACACTCGCCCGTGCGTGTTCATTTGATGTTACCCAGGTACTTTTTACCGCTAACAGTATTTTTACTATTTTCTCAAGGATTTAAGATTCTTTTGCTTTTAAAATAATAACTGTATGTTGGATTTTTGTCATTTTGGTCTTGTTTTGTTTAGATAAATATTTTCTATTTTTTTTAAACCTGTGTTGTGTCATTTTGTAGTGTTTTCATTAAGTTACTGTGTGTGTTGGTACAAATACTTTACACCTAACACTCTGAAGTTAAGCCTGCCTGCTCGTGCCAAGCTACCAAGGAAGTGAGTGGGGGTTAGCTGAGGGTGAATCTCCTTTACCCCTTTACCTTGACTAGAGTGAGGGTCCTTGCTTGGACAGGGAGTAACCTGACTACCAACCAAAGACCCCATTTCTAACAATATGCAACTTGGATTTAACCTAAAATGAGTTTGTTTATAGGAGAGAGCACAAGCACTTTAGCACTGATTAGCAGTGGTAAAGTGTGCAGATTGCTAATACCAGTGAAAATTAGGTTAGAATAAGTGGAGTTGGAAGGCAAAAAGGTGGTAGAAAGACCATTGTAAGGCTGATAGGTCTAACAGTATTGTATAATAAAAAATGTGTAAAGAACATTTGGCAATGTACAGACCGCACAGGCATCCTATATTCAATAAAGGCTTTCTCCCCAGAATCGAGAAAAATACAAAAGATGCGAGAATGACAATTCTGACAATTAACCACAGTTTAACTTCAAATATTCCAGGAAAGTACTAATAATAATGTCAATATTTAAGGTAGTGGCAATGAGTTTGGCTTCTGATGTTTTGCTGCTGCTAAATTGAGCAGGTCAAATTGATGCTTCTGTTGTTTCCTTGCAGTTATTGGTTCCATCCTACTGAAGGGGGACCACTTCCTGTCTTTTCCTGGCACATTCAGTTGCCCACTCCCAACCTCACTCCCAGTTCACTGATTCCTCCCTGGGTATGTCCTGCTTAGCAGACTTATCTCAGTATGACCATTCCTGTGAGATGGTTCTAGCCAATTCCTTCATATTTACTGATGGTGTTTGACTCAGGTGTGCATGTATGTGTATATGTAGAGGAAACTCTATAATGTAAGACCTGGGCCATGGGGATGTCCAGTGGACTTATTCATGATTATTTACAGAGAACCAGGTAAAGAATGTGTTGGGGATAATATACAGTGATGATGCAAGTCTGTGAATCTATTGCTTCTTTCTGAATTGTAGGAGAGTTGGAGCAGTTCTGATGCCCATGGGGATGCCTGTCTTCTGTTTTGTATTTAATGTTATGCATGTTTTTATTTCCAATCTTGTGAAGTACTGGATACTTTTGTGCATTGTCAGTCTCAGGGGGTTTGTTAATTCAAGAGGTGAGCCAGGGTATCATTTCTGATGGTAATGTAGTTGATGACCTGTTCTTGAAGTTGCTGTGAGTCTAGGGGATGAACACATTTAATTCTTTCAGAAGTAGAATTATAGTACATTTCTTCAAGCCATATATGAGATGGTCTGCATGTTGTGGGATGTCTTTGAGGTGTTCCAATTTGATGTTACATAAACTGTTGAGCACATCACTGTCTTCATCTGGGCAAGAAAGGATCAGGGCACTGTTGCTCTGAAAGTAGCTTTCTGGGAGGAAAATGTCATGTTTTTCATTGGGAAGAGCCAGTACCTTCTTCTGACGGTGGGGGTGCTCTCGGTGTCACCCTGTGGAAAACATGTTATTGTATAATAGAGATGTGGGGCTACATCTAACGCAGATTGGAAAGCCACTGAAGGATTCTGAAGTGGCGTTTGGACTGGGCATCAAATGATTTCAGTCTTTTCTATTTCCAGCCTTTGTGTATTTGGACAAGGGATGCACTATTCTTGAGTGTGGGAGGTTAAATGGGTACAGTTGACTTTCCACTATCTGTGTACGAGACTCAACCTGCTAGCAGGAAATAAAGGTTCATTATGCTTTCAGGTTCCTTTTTATATGTCTCATATACCCAGGGCCTGCAAATTAAATGCTACTAGTGGGCCTGTAGCACGTATTGTGACATTTACTTAAGTAGCACTTTATAACATGTCCCAGGCCTGCCACTGCAGCCAGAATGCAGTTTTAAACTGTCATGTTGACTTAACATTAAAAACTCTTTAACAAAGCCTTAAACTCTCCTTTTGTTACATATAAGTACCCCAAAGGGTTGGACATGTGCTTGGAAGTTTACTTATCCTGGTAGTGAAAAAATCCTATATTTGTCTTCACTACTTGTGAGGCCCACCCCTCTGGTAGGGTAACATTGTGGATTCATTGCACCATTTAATAAACTGTCATTTTCATTTGGGAGCAGGTATCTAGACAGTGTTTGGTGTATTTTCTAAGGGTAAAATAGAGTTTCTTATTACAATTTTTAAAATGCCACTTTTAGAACTGTGGGTAGCACATTTCTTTGGGCATACCCATTATCTAATTCTAATTATCATTGATATTAACAAACATTTATATATCTTGTTAGGTTGCTCAAGGTTTGTTCTTTTCACTATTCTTTCACACTCAGTCCTGAAGATGGTCTTGCCGACTCTTCAGCCATCTGAGATCCAAACATCAACAATATATCCTCTCTGACTTCCATCATTGGATCTCGATTTTTGCAATTACATTTTCAATCTCTAAAGGACTATGATCAAAACGTGTGTGTGTGTGTTTGTGTGTGTGTGTGTAAAACTCTTTCAAAATGTAGTTTGTGGTATGCCTTATCATATGCATTTCTCATTGGTTTAATTCAATATAGTTTGGATTTCTATACCAACTTAACTCAGGGTATTCATAGGCTACTGCTTCAAGAGCTCAATGTTTTATGACTTCTTTTAGGAAGTTGCCATTTTTCTGACTTTAGCCTTTTTGTGCCTGTAGCCTGGTTTGGGTCACTTGACTGAGTGTAACTGACAGCCTTTGTGAATTCCTCCAATACAGTCACACAATAGAAGGATTAAGTGTGTCCTAGTTGGCCATCTGGGATGAGGGGGCACAGCTGAGCAGAGCCCCACTTGCAAGCAAATAGGGAGTGCTCTGCCTTCAACGAAGAAACTAACACCTCCACATTGTCACTGCAGCCAGCTTAAAGCTAGAGCAGGGCATTCAGGAAATTTCACGCACTTCAAAGCTACTGTCTGGAGACTTCTCCTGCCTTCCAGAAGGAGCACACCAGGGTATAAAAAGAGTACGTCGGACACCAACTCTTCAGTACTCTTCAGGACCCGTGGATACTCTGCCAGGAAGAAGGACTGCTGTGCTACTGAAAGTACTGCCACTCTGCTGAACTGCTGACCTGCTGTTGCCTTGCTGAAATGCTGCTTTTGTGCCCTACTGCCTTCTTGCCTGGGGAAGAAGGACAGTACTTGCAACTTGATGTTAGGACCACCAGAGTGACTGCAAATCGATAGTTTGTTGACCTCCTAATATGAGCCTCTTGGACACAAAAGGCTCCCTTCACCTTGGACACACACCTGGACCCAGCCTGGTGAGTCGTGACCCTCTCAGTGGTGCTCCACAAGGCCTAAACCCTTGGAAGTGGTGCTGAAGGTGACCATATAGCCAAAATCCGCAAATGGGTACTTCTTGGCTAAAAACTGCACTGAGAACCAAGAGGAGGCCAGGACCAACCTACTCACCTATCTGCCTGGGGTGCATCTTCAGTTGGATTGACTTCATGGCTTCTCTCACTGTGTTCTTCTCTGCAGCAGCAGGTATGCGATCTCATGGACTTCTCTTTGACTACAGCCCTCTGCCTGTCCCACTGGAGATTTTCCACTTTCATTTCAGAGAATGTAGACATCTTCACCATGGCATCATCCCAAGGCTATCTGGCGACAACCCTCCTCTCGTCAGACACCCCCTGCAGCCTTGCCCCTCTGATCTTTACCTTTTCAGAACAAGTTTTTAAGAAATTCTCCTTAGTCAGAAGGTAAGAGCTGACTATGCCCAATCCACTTCATGTATCTGAACTGTGCTCCATCATCGGTAGTCATATTTGTTGACTTTGACCTAGTCTCACTTAACTAGATGTCCGTGGTTGGCACTTTGACCTTTTAGATGTTCGTTTTTTACTAAACCCTTTAACAATTCATTATTCTGGTTCTACTGATTGGATTTTTGTTGTTTTGGTGTCAAATAATTTATGACATATTACTCTTTTTCTAAATTGGTGTGGGATTTTTCTAGTGTTGTGTTCTCATTTTTTTATTACTGTTGGTACGCTGCATAAATACTTTACACATTGCCTCTAAGTTACGTCTGACTGCTTTTTGAGCCAAGCTACCCAAGGTGAAGCACAGGCTAGTTTACTGACTTTTTGTGGTTCACCCTGCAAGTGATTGTGGCTGTTCTTTGACTAGGGTTCACACCCCATTCAACTAACATCCTAATTTCTTACACCATTGTTAAAGACTATGAAGAGGCTGTGCAGGGTCACAAGGTAGAGGTAATTTATGTCACTGGTGAGGAGCTGTTGCCAACTACTTAAAGAATGGCTAAGAATGAGAAGATGCTTATGGTTGTCCCGTTTGGGGTAAATCAAAGGGGAATGGTAGGTAATACTTGTTTGACCTTGCCCTCTCTGCACGGTCACCCACAAACCTTTTGTCTTTTTCTCTCAATTTGTTTATTGAATTTGCTTTCTTGGCCTTCTGACTCTGTGCGTATTACTGCTGATAACCAGTGCTACTATGCTTGTGCTCAATCCCCTAAACCTGATAAAATTAGTTTACACCTATTTGGCATATTTAATTTACTTATACGTCTCTACTAAAGCAGTACTACTTGTACCAAGGGCCTGTGAATTAAATGCTAATAATGGGCCTGCAGCAGTCATAGTGCCACCCGCTTAAGTATCCTTTGCCATTGTAGCCTGTGTGTGTAGTTGTAACTGCCAAACCTAAATGTAGGCCCTACCAGCCCATAGGGCAGAGTGCAATGTATTTAAAAATTCTGGACATATACTTTTATCTTTTAAATGTCCTGGTAGTGAAACAGTGTTAAATTTGTTTTTCACTACTTCTAGGCTTACCTCTCTTAGGAAAATATTTAATTAGCGTATTGCATTAAATAAGTGTTCATTGTAATTGAAAGCAAGTATGGATGTTGAGTTTGGTGTCTAAAGAATTACCTTTAATGGTAAAGTTGGATTTTAAGTCGTAATTCTGAAAATGCCACTTTTAGAAAGTTGGCATTTTCCTACCCAACCATTTGATGCCAGCAGACTGTTTACTGGATCACATGAATAGGTGTAGCTGGCATTTGGTCTTTGTATATTGCCCCCAGAAAGTGAGACAAAGAGGCATAGGTGTTGGCAGGATGGGCAATCACTGACTTGATGAGGAGGAGAAGCTGTCACCTGCCATACTTACAACAGCTGGGAGGCAGGGAATTCTAAACATCTCTGGAGTGGAAACCTCCAGTACCTTTTCCTGAAAAGTAGCATACCATGTACTCAGGGCCTGCAAATGAAATGCTACTAGTAGCCCTGCAACACCTATTGTGCCGCCCACTTAAGTATCCCCTTAAGACATGTCCCAGGTCTGCCAGTGCAGCCTGAATGCTGTTGGAAACTGCCAATTTAACTTGGCAAATAACCCTCTTGCCAAACCTTAAACTCCATTCTTATTGCATATATGTCACCCCAAGGTAGGCCCTAGGTAGCCAGTAGGGCAAGGCGCATGTACTTTTAATCTTTACTTGTCCTGGTTGTGAAAAAATCCTTACTGTGAAGCATACCTGTCCCAAAGGATAACATTTGGGTTGCCTTATTACATTTAATAAGTGCTAACTTTTGATTGGGACCAGGTAAGTATTACATGTTTGGTATATATGAAATTGTAATTACAAATCCTATTTAATGGTAAGGTTGGATTTTAAATTAAAATTTTGGAAAGAACACTTTTAGAAAGTTGGCATTTTAGCCATTTAGTGCCTGTATCCTTCTCTGGGTCATCCGACTGGGTGTAGCTGACAGTTAGACTTTGTGAATTCCTCCCAGACATTCAGATAATAGAGGGATTAGGTGTGCCTGAATGGACCATTCAAAGGTAAGCCCTGCTGGGCCTAATCCACTTCTTGTAGCCAAAGCGGCCTCCATTGTGGTTGCACATATTTTTCGGTTTTGACCCGGTCTCACACAAATATATATCTGCTGTTGGTGCTTTGATCTTTTAGGCACTAGTTTTTACTAAAAACTTTAAAAATTCATAACTTCAGTTCGATTGATTTAATTTTTGTATATTACTTTTTGTGCTGCATAAATACTTTATGCATTACCTCTAAGTTAAGCCTGACTGCTTTTTAAGCCAAGATACCAAAGGTTAAGGGCAAGTTAATTTAGTGTCTTTTTGTGGCTCAGCCTGCAATGAATTGTGGCTGTTGCTTGACCAGTGTTCACACCCTAGTAATACAGCACCCCAATTTCTCACAGTCTTGTTGTTGAGTTCATGTTGTAAATGTGGGGTTGATTTTGTTGAGCTTGGTGCTAAAGAAATGATTGTGTTACACTTGCTGATGGACTTTAGAATCAAAGGTTCTGTGAGTAAGCAGATGCAATTCTTGGTGGTCTTGAATGGTGCTCTGCTTTAGATATTTAACTTATTGGTGGTATTTCTTTAGAAGTTGGCCTAATGAGATGATGAGTCAGATGCAGATTCATGGATTCTAGCTCAGTGACTAGGGGAATTATCTTATTTTAGATAGTAGCATGGTTCTTTTTAATATCTCCAGCAATCAAAGATGCATTTTACTTAGTTTGTCCTATTTTTCTCTGATGTTCAAAATCTAAATTGTGGTTGTCAGTAAAGTAAATTTTGATACACTAGGGGCCTCATTATGAGTGTGGTAGTCTTAAGCCCGCTGCAGACCCAGCGGTAAAGACCACTGCATTTCGAGTCTGGTGGGGGTTGGCCAAAGCCAAACCACCACAACGCCGCAAGTAGAGCCAGTCCGGTTGGACAGCCATGGCTGGCAGTGAGCTCCTCCAGGCCAGTGGCAGGCCTAAGGCCACTGGCCGTATTAGGAGGCAGCAAACCACCAGGCTTTTTGCGGCAGTTGCTCTGCCATGAAAACCCTGGCCCTAACACACCAGGCAACAGGAATCCCCATTCTTGTCACCGGCATATGCACCCCCACCCATCCACACACTTGCAAACACCCCTCCCCACCCGTCTACACACTTGCAAACACCTCCCCACCATCCACACACTCACCAACACCACCCCCTGTCCACACATGTGCAAACACCTATCCAGACAATTACAAACACCCCCACTCATCCACACACTTGCAGACACCCCCAACATGACCGCACGCATACAATCAAAACACCCCCACCTGGCCTCTCATACTGACATACACGCACCCCCACTCGCTCTAACACCTTCATACAAACACCCCTACTCACATGCATCCCAATACACACACCTACTCACTCGCACCCCAACACACCCCTCTCCTCTCCGCTTCCATTCAAACATACACCCGCAAAGCACACATACATACACACACGCACTCATGCACACCCATACTGCTACACATACACACACCACACACATGCACACATCACACCCTCCCCCCTTTTTCGGATGGTCTGCCTACCTGTCTGAGTGAGGTGGTCATACAGGAGGGGATTGGTGTCGGCATTTCCACAGCCAGTGCTACACCGTCTTGCAGGGACCGCTCTGCCACATTACGTCTCATAATACAGCGGACGAAGTTCTTTTGGCATGGCAGTGCTGGTGGTGGAAATGCCTCTCATCCGCCCTCAGCCGGCCTGCGGTGTCAGGTTTGTGGCTGTAATCTGGCGGTCTTCGCTCTCCGACTCATAGTACGGCAGTCATGAGACCGCCGACACTGGTGGTCTATTAGCGGCTGCCAGCACGGCGGCCTTCCAAAAAAAAAAAAAAAAACGCCAATGTCATAATGCTGGGCTGAATCTTTATCACACATAGCATCCTGGAAGCTACATTTTTCTTCATATTCACATTCATGTTTGACAATCTTCCTAAAAGTCATGAGACAAATACATTCCCATTCTGCCATAAAATAAAACAGTACCTTTCATGTGTTGTGAAACATGAACAACAGAGACTTGGGAATCACTTCAAAGCACATACAAACATGCTTACATTCAAAACAGACAACCTGTTATTGTCTGAAAATACATTCGGCCAAACCATAGAGTAAAATCTCATATCATGCTACTATACATTCATACATTCATTGGCTCCACATAGTAAATAAATTGGCCCATGCATCTACTGGTCATATACACAATTACTGACAAAAACTGAGCTGGAGGCTTGTCCAATGCTGTGGTATAAATCCATTTGATTCACAATAGAATAAACTTAGTCACAGTTCCTGAAATAGACAGTCCTTCTTCAATGGAAACTCTTATTTGTCACAATTATTTTTTAGATTTTACTATAGCCATGATCCCTTTCTCCTGTGGAGCATATTATAAGCTACGGAGTTTGATGGCAATTGAAAATCATTGACTTTCTGTAAGAATTACTCATCCATAGGAGTATGGAGGAGAAACTTCAGCCAGGAGATTCTGATTTCAAATTAATATTGTCCTCCAAAAATGTGAGGAGTCTTCATTTCCTAAGCACAAAGGCCCCTTTTCACATTACGTTTCCTATAGTATATTTAGGGACAAAGCAACAAATGTGTACACTGTGGGGGACTGTTCTAATCATCACCTAGTTCAATCGGGATGGGTTAGGTGACTTTAATTATCTGTTCAGAGCAACAGATATTGTTTATCTGTTGCTGGCATCTACTACAGGTGGTTCTAGCTGGAGAAAGACTACTATTACTTTAGGAATTGAATCTACAATTAATTGTGTGAAATACAGGTTGGCTAGTATAATCCAGGCCCCCTGATATACCGCCGTATAAAAATTGTTGTCCAGAGATTTTCATTTTTGATTGGCATTTTTGGATCATCAGAGAAGCAATTTAGCCTGGGTAGACATTGCTGATCCAGGCCAAATTATTTTGGATGACATTTTAAAAATGGCAGATGTGTTGCGGTGATGATATAATATTTCAGGAATCATGAGATCTATATACTTCATTTTGGTGTCAAAGCATAGGTTTTGGGGTCAAGTAGTCTTATAGAGACAGGAATAACTCCTCAGAAGAACACTTTTACCATTACCAAAAGGGTGGCTATAAAGAGGAAGAAAAGGCATATATAGAAATGAAACAAATAGTAATGGTTTTTAATCCTTTTATGTATACCCCAATGTTTATGATCTGAATATGAAAAAATAATGCTTAGCACTCCTATATTAGACACATTTTCATGTTTCACTTTATTTTTTTGTTTTGGCAATTGCTTGTGGTACATTTGCCGAATGTTGAACATTTCAGAAGAGCATATTGCCAGGGACATCTTTTTGTAGTACAGGTTTTGCAAGTACATGTACATGTAAGTTCTATTGGTAGAGGCTTTAGAAAGAATAGGTATTAGCACCGCAGCAATATCTTCCTAACCAAATTCACATGGATCTTTCTCTACATATGCATGATTCAAAACATTTACACATCTTCTGATCAAGTAGAACAACCTCTCTAAAGTTTTGCATGGATGAATTTTTGATCATTCACAATTGTGGCATACAGTCCACAACGACAGCAGTTTTCAATGAGCACACCTTTTTGAATTCAAATTCTTCAGATGAAACTTTTTTTCCGAGCTCTTTTACAAGTTTGTGCTTCACTGGTTTGGTTGTGGCATCTCTATCAAATAATGTGTTTTTTGGAAAAAGATCATGTGACAGAATGTCCTTGATAAATTTACCTCCTTCTTTTGCTACATCCATCCCTCTATGTGTTTGCAAAAGTTTTGGTTTTTTGTAACCTGTTTTATTGTGACTGGTTGGACGAAACTCTTACTATTGTAATTAAAGTATGGAAGTTTAGCTTTAGTGATTATGTCAAACATCCTTTACTCTTTCAATACAAATCTCTCCTGCTTCAGTTCTGCACATAGTTTTGATCCATGTTCCAGGGCATCTTATAGACTTGTCTTTATTTCATTATCCGCATATTGTTTGGTCACAAAGTTGTGTAGTCGCACAGGCTCGTTCATTTTGAAGGGGTGTCCTTGCTGCTGCATGAAATGAAGAAGGCTATCAACATGTTTGTAAAAATGTTCCTCTCTCTTTCCCACATGTTTATGGTGAGGAATAGTTTCATGTGGGCCATTAATTTTGAATTTGTCATCTCTCTGAAAACATTGCAAATGAAAAGGAGGTCATGGTAAACTACCTGCCATTGAGCAACATGTTCACTTTTATGTGTCTGACCAACAATTCCCTTGAAGCTTTTCTGTGATCTCTGGATCATCTGTTCCAGTTTTATATCTGGAGCCACAGCATTGTACCTTCCCTCTCTGTCTTTCACCGCAAAATGTCTTTGGATATTTTATTGTGGAAGTATATTTTTTCCAGCTCTAGCTTCTTTACGCTTTACAAATACCAGGACCCTTATCTCAGGTAGTTTACACAATCAAATTTGCAAAACACAGTAATCAGTGACTGCACAGTCTTCACACGGAGCTCCCAATTACCTTCCTGATCAGCACATACCAAGTTTTTCACTAGCGCTACCATGTGTAAAACATTTCCTGAGTATTTGCAAAGTTCTGATTTTTTTTCACATTCTTTGACAAACTCTACAAACTTGATTTTCAGGTTTTCTGATTTTGAACGGAGTATATTAGACATTGCCTGGCTTTGCATTATGTCTTGTGAATGAAGTGCACCCTGTGCCTTGTTTACTTCTGAGATTAGATATGCAAAGCCTAGGTTGTCATTCTTGTTCCAGAAAGCATTCCAATGCAGTGTTTCTATAGCCTCATATTTGATGAGCATACGTAGTAGCGAACAAACATAACGAGCTCCGTTCAACACTGACTGGACAGTTTTGCTTCCAAAGATTTCAGCCTCAATAAGTGCATTGTCTATGCCACATCCACTGAGAAAATGTTCTGCAAACTGCAATGCAGCTTTTTCATGTGGAAAATGCCTTTCATTGGATAAAGATCATCAAACTCTACTGGATTGCTCATAAAAATGTCATCTACAATACGGAAATCACCTTCATTGCAGAACATTGGCAGTATAGGCTGGTCTTCAAGCTGAGCATACACATTTTAGACATTTTTTAGAACTGTGTATACTGTTGCCTAGCTTGTGACTGGAAATGGTATTACTGGTAAACATCCAACCTTCTTTAGTGGGATGGTATTCTGTGAGATCAGTGCATGAATTCTAACCCACAGAGGAACTGGCTTTTCTTCATCCTTCAGTCTGCACTGAATAAACAATATGACAAATTAATTTAAATCAGCTTTGTGGACTGCAGCATTAGGTAGAAGAAGATCCATGTCCTAGCCACTTTGAAACTTTCTGGTAGACTGTGACGTGTTGATTGTTTATAGTGATTTTGTGATGTTGGCAAGGCAGTTGGCTTTATTATAAGTTTACAGCTTTGTTTGTTTATGCATACATCTGACACAGCTTGTTTTCCAGCAGCTACTTCATGAGTACAGCCTTGAAAAAGCACCATGGCAGTATCATGTGTACTGGATGTTCCAGACAAAGAAGAGCGTTCTGCAAAATCAAAATTATAAAGAGCAGCAGTTGTAAATCCTTTCCTGGTAAAGTGGCTTGAAAGTGGTGTGTTGTTGGATTTTCAAGATATTACAGCATGAGCTGCTAACAAGTTCCTGCTCTGTACTATGTCATTATAGTTTGTTAATACACCAATCCTATTCATTGAAGTTATTAGCTCTCTACTTTTGCCCTTGTCATAGATTGTGTGGGCAGTCATCATGTGTAGCGGAGTTTTTTTGACATGATGTAATTCATAAAACGTGATTTGGAAAAGACAGTACATTTGCACTGTTTAAGCCTGTCAGTTCATGGGATTATCTTCCACTTCTTCGCTTAAATCTTCAAAGCCATCATCAATGTTGTTGGCTTCTGTTCCTAACTCAAGAACAGTTTTGCGTTGCTGATATTAAACAATGAAGTAAAACATGTTAAAACACCATCAGGCATTCTTGTTGACATTTCTTAAAATGGTTCCTGCTGATTTTACCTTATCCTGTGATCTTATGTTGGCAACAAGAACTTCATGTGTCAAATCAGTTGAGAAAACTAGTGGCTCATTCTCTTTGTTAGACTGACAAAAACGAATTCTGACATTGTACATTCTCACCACAAAAAATGTAATTTCATTACTATGGATCAATACAGTTTCATCAATGTTGACTATTATTTTGCTGATCCTAAGGAGTGTGAACCCGTAGCCAGCACTCAAGAGTGGCTTTAAAACTTCAGTTGCTTTTTCAAAGCGTGCAAACTTAACTGAAGGCTGGAGGTTACGTTGCTACTCGGAGCTCATTGTACATTCATATTTTCGAATGTATGCACTCATGCACTTTGGGAGGACATACAAATCCTCTGCAAATAAATTCCCCTCGCTGTTTAGATCAGCTCCTCGGATGAAAACTTCATGTTGGAAGGAACTGGCTGCAGATAAAAACATGTTTACTCTTTAAGACTCACATACTTTGCACTTTGTTCTTTCTTTAATCCATTTGTACCTTCTGGCTAAACCACAGCTGACACATTGAAGATCCTCTGCTTTCTGATCAGTTGTTGCAGGCGGATGAGGAGTAGCGATTGATTTGGATGGGCTTTAGGTTTGGTTGTCATCGCTTTCTCAGAAGACTTGGATTTTTGTTGTGAATCACTGGTTTCCACTATTTGTGAACTAATTTTTTCCAGGCTTTTTTTCCATTGTATACGACTTGTTGTTATAATGATATAAAATATTTGATCCTCTTCACCCATTAGTTTCAATCTTTTGTGAGCTTCGTCTTGCCATATGTATGCAGCATCTCAAACTCTATTCTGTCCAGCCACAGTTGATGTTAGCTTTTCTTTCGGATTAGTTTGGCATATGACACATTTTTCTTTGCTGAAGGTGTCCTCACATGTTGTGCTTAGCAACACTCAGGAGGTAAATATTGTCTTCTACCACCTGCTTAGCTGATTTTTATGAACTAGAATCAACACAAAAACTGAAACAAAAACAATATTAAAATAAGTTACCTATATTATGGCTAAAACACATCATTATAGAGGAGCCTTTTTGGAAAATGGTGAAAGGGTTGGTCTGAGGAATCATTTTATGTCTCTATAACAGTACTTGATCCCCAAAACCTATCTTTTGACACCAAAATGAAGTAGATAGGTCTCATGGTTCCTGAAAACTTACTGCACCACATCTGCCAGTTTTAAAAATGTCATCCAGAAACAATCGGCCAGGATTAACAATGTCTACCCAAGCTAAATTACTTCTCTAACAATAAAAAAACACAAATCAAAAATGAAAATCTCTGGACAACAATTGTTTTACAGAGATATTTCAGGGGGCCAGGACTAGTAATTTTAAAATCTGGATGAATGTTATTAAATATGCTTGACCTTATGGTCAATTGCCAAACGGACATTTTTGATCAAAACTGGACAATCTTTAGCAGTTTCACCTTATTATAGGTATTTTTATTTGACTACTACAAGTCAGACTGTAAGGTAGACAGTGACTCCCTAGAAGACACCGTAGTGTGGGTCAGGCCAACACAACTATGCTACCACTTGTGGAAGTGCCCTTTGACAAAGCAGCATCCAAACCCTCAAACTATTGGAGTTCATTTGTTGTTTTAGCATTTTTATAAAGTTTGCTAGCTTGCTTCACACACAACCAACAAGTAAAGTGACATCTGTTTTACAATGACAAAAAAACAACTGAATCAAGCACTACGGGGGGGTTTTACGACCCCGGCGGTTGGTGCTATAGTGGAGGTATTACCGTCAACAGGCAGGCGGTACCTACCGCTACTATTATGACATAGTCATAATAGTGGAGCCAAAGCCAAACTGCCAAGTTAACACAGCAACCGCTACGGCGGTAATGACCGCCAGCCAGCCTGGCGGCTGTCAATATGCCGCGCATGGCATTTTGACTCCACCCACCGCCATGGTTTCCATGGTTTCTGTACCGCCACGGAAACCATGGAGGTAGGCACTATCAGTGCCAGGGAATTCCTCTCCTGGCACTGATAGGGGTCTCCCCTGCCCCTCTCTCCCTCCCTAGAGTCCTCCCCCATCCTCCCTCTACTCCTTCTGACCCTCCCACATACACACACATACTCGCACAAACATACACACACATTCACACACACGTACACACATTCACCCACACATGCATACATTCATACACACTCACAGCAACACTCATGAACATACATCCAGCCACACACGCACTCACACGACACAACATGCACATACACACACCCGCTCATGCACACACGGATTACACATGCATGCACACATTCACACACAGTCACATTCCCCCCCCCCTGTCGGAGAACCAGACTTACCTGCTTACAGGGGGTCCTCCGGCAGGAGATGGGACGCGGCGCTGCTGCCAGCAGCAGCATCCACCAGCAAAACACCGTCAGGCCGTATCATGGAACATGATAGGGTAAGCGGTGTTTTGTTGGTGTGGCGCTGCTGCTGGCAGCAGCACCACCTTACCACTGTCTGCCGCCATGACCTTAGCCGGAATTCTGCCAGTCTTCTGGTGGAATTCCGGCTATGGTCATAATGGCATGGACAGTCGGTAGCCACGGCTACCGTATGTTGGCAGCCGTCACTGTGGCGATAGGTGGCATTTGCCACCAAGGTCCTAATGTGGGCCTATGACTGGAATAGGGGACAATTTCAAATTATCCTTCTATTATTTTGTAATTTGTTGAAACTCAGCAGCAATCAGAAGATCAACTATAGGAATATTATATGAACAAGCTTGATATTGGTCTGATAAACTTCATAAAAAAGAGATCTGTAACAGTAAACAGTATGTTAACTTTGACGATCCAGTTAATTTGATTCCAAACTTTATTCCAAAAAGCTAAGATAGTGATACAATATTCATAAAATAACATGTGTGGTAAACTTGCATGAGGAGAATTACAAGACAATCATATGTGGTGGGAAGGGGTTGATTATATGTAGAGATTCTGGTGTGATTAACAATCTGTTACAAATAAGTGCTCAAAGATTCATGGATTTTCCTTCAGATTTGAACCCATAATGAGGGGGGGGGGGCATGAGATATTTAGATCATATTCGCAGAGAAATTTAAAGTTAGATTCTGATTGTTCACCACAGGAGGATGTTCTTAATGACATCTAGATAATGGATGTTTTTGGGGTGGCCGAACGTAGCTGTAATAGGGAAAAAGATACATGTATCCAAGAAGGAAGTAGGAGCACAACTTGCAAACGTGTCAGTTAACACTTGTGCCAATATATTGTCTATATGAGGTAGGATGGTTAAATAGGACTTTAGCATTTGAAAAATAGATGTGTATGTTGTTAGAAAACCTGATGTCCACAAGAGATTCCTATGAGTTTCCAAGAGGGCAAGCAAATAGCTTCACGATTTGCTTTGATAACTTTGTTGAAACATATTGTGGAATAAAGAAAATTAAGTTTGTCCATACTACCAGATAAAAGGTATGGTTGAAATAATGCAGTCATTTGTTTACATGTGGGATTAGAGAGATGTGGTGGCTTTTGTGAGGAGCCAAAATTATCTGCAAACAAAAGTATAAAAGGAAGATTTTCCATGTCTAACTATAAATAGGAGAAAGGGTGGTCACAGTCAGAAATCTAATAAGACTGCCTGTATAAGAAAAACCTTACGATATAAAATAAAATATGGGAAATTAGCTCCACCTCAATATTTAAGTAATTTCAATTTAGATAATGAGATATTTAACCTTTTATTGTGCCATAAAAAGCAAGAAAGAATAGAGTCAAATATTTTAATGAAAGAAATTGGAAAATGTACAGGGATTATAGCAAGTGTGTATAAAATGACTGAGACCATTGTCATCTTTATAGAATCAAGACGACCTCACCAAGAAAGAAAAAGGGGATTCCATCTAGATATTAAAGAATTAGGTGAGTATAGGCAGTGTCAACATTGAGTTTTGGAGTGTTTTGATGACGTTAGTAAAACATAGGCTAAATATTTAATTTTGTTATAATTCCAAGCAAAATTATAAGCATCAAGCGTATGTTTACGACCAAATTTATTTAGTGGCAGTATCTTTGATTTCTCAGATTTTAATTTGTATCCAGAAACCGCACTAAATAATGTAACCTTTGTATGAAAATGAGGTAGGGAAAGTTCTGGGTTTAACAAAAAAAAAACTGAATGTCATCTTCATTCACAGGTATTTTTAAATTATTTTCTCCATAGGGAAATTGGTATGAGCCTCATGCTAAAAACTATTGCAGAACTGTACCTTTAATAGTCATATGCCAGCAAGAAGGTAGATTAGTTTTTCTTGGGCAGTGTCTTCAAATGCTGCCTACAGATAAAGGAAAATGACTAGAAAGATATCACCTCTACTAATAATGAAGAGTACATTATGTAGAACTTTTAAGGTGACAGTTTCTCCATTTTATCCCTTGTATGATCTTTGTTGCTAGGGGGCGATTCGATTATGAATTTTGAGGATTGCAGTCAAAGAATGCTCCCTCATTCTACTTTTAGCAACCCTGAATACAACATTTGTTTGCTTAGTTTATAAAAACAATTAATTTTTGACAAAAAAAAATCTACACTTTTAATCAAGAAATTAGAATACACACCATTTCATAACATATTTCATATCCTACAGCAACAGTGTATTACAAAATAATTCAAGTTCTTATTTTCCCAAACTTTTAATTCACTAAAACGTTAAGTCAATTTACAACCATTTTGCTGTGACTTACCCTTGCAGCTTTGTGAATATGGCCCTCTGTTTCTTCTATAGAAAATCCATACAAATTCACTTCATTTTACCAGCCACTTTGTAAAAGCCAAAGGGCACTTATTTAATGAGGTTAAAAATGGACGGCATTAGCCAGCAGTCATTCATTCAGTTGAAATGATTCAGTATATGATTCATGAGCTGTGGGTTCAGGGCAGAAGGAAGACATGTCCTGCAGCAACACTGTGCTGCAATGTATGACCGTAGTTTTGTGTGCATTAATGCAGTTGCTATTCAAGCCATGCTGATAAAAATTAATGACTTCTGTTAGAGAAGATGTGTTGGAAGGAAAATGCCAAGGCACCTTTACAGCACCTGTACCATGATGTTTTACAGTGAAAGCCAGAATGGCTTTCCCAGGCAGTTTGTGTTTCCCCGGGAGGCTGGAAGAGTGGGGGCTACTTTTGTAACTGGGGGACCGGTTGTTTATCAGTGCAGAGGTTTTAAAAGCACTGCAGAGTTCCTTGTATATTCAACAATTTTCAGGCAACAATAAAAGTGCTAAGATAACTCTGTTGATTAATGTGCTCCCAGAGAGAGACTGGAGTATTGTCTAGTGGCAGTTTTGACTGGTTTAAGCTAGTGCATATGGTTAATATGCCTGCTGCAAATAACTTTTTTCCTCTCAAAATCTAGGAGGGAGGCTGAGACTATTCGTAGGAAACTGGGAACGGATTTCGTCTGATCCACGAGTACTGGACACAGTCAAGGAGTTCCACATAGAGTTCTATGGTTCCCCGATCCAACGAGTAAGACCCCATCCCATTCAGTTCAATTGGCAAGCGTCACAACTTATAGAGGCAGAAGTACACCAACTACTTTGCAAAGGGGCTATTGTACAAACTTCCCTTCACCCGACGTATTTCTTAAGCGATATATTTCTGGTCAAGAAGAAGGACAAGGGCTTCCGACTTGTGATAAATCTCAAAGAATTCAACAAGTGGATACTCTACAGTCACTTCAAGATGGAGGGTATCTATCTCCTCCGAGATATGTTACTCCAAGGAGATTGGCTGGTCCATTTGGCCCTCAAGGACGTGTACCTAACAGTCCCCATTTTTCCTCTACATCAAAGTTTTCTGCTATTCCAGTGGCAGGATCAGGTATAGGAGTTCCAATGCCTACTGTTTGGCCTGTCATCAGCACTGTGGTACTTCACGAAGCTGCTGAGACCGGTCATAGAGATTCTAAGGACCCAGGGCATCAGGTTGATAATTTATGTAGACGATATCCTCCTGATGGACAAGTTGCGGGCGCAATTGCTGAACTACTTGAACATGACTTTTCTGTTGCTACAGGACCTTGGGTTTGTGGTTACCAGGGACAAGTTAATGCCTCTCCCGTCCCAGTCCACAATTTTCTTGGGGTTCCTAGTGGAGACAGTTTCTGTTACCCTGAGAATCCCAGAGGTCAAGATCACCAAAATCAAAAAGGAACTTGCAAGGATGATCAGGAGGGACAGAATTTCCCTTTGTCAGTTTGCCAGAATAGTGGGGCTCTTATCCTCATCAATTCAGGTGATCTTTCCGGGTCCCCTCCACTATAGGCCCCTCCAACGGTTCAAGTCAGCTCATCTCAGGAAGGGCCTCACGTACTCGGAACTGGTGGAACTATTCCGAGAAGCAAGGTTGGAGATAACTTAGCGGTTGAACCACATGGAGGACTGGAACAGGAGGGTGATCTTCGGGTCCCTTCCCGACACGATAGTAGAGTCTGATGCCAGCAGAACGGGCTGGGCAGCCAGATGTGGCCAGATCTCCATGGGAGGTCAATGGACCCCGGAGGAACTGAATCTCCACATCAATTGCTTGGAACTCTTTGCAGGTTCGGTTGCAATCCGTTCTTTAACACAGGACAAGGCATCGTGTTGCATCCTATTAAGAATGGACAACACATTGACGGTCCAATACATAAACAAACTTGGGGGCACATGATCCAGAGTCCTGGCGAAACTGGCCAAGGATTTTTGGCACTATTGCCTAGAGAAACAGATCTCTGTGACAGCGGAGTACTTGCCGGCACAACAGAACAAGGTGGCGGACTGGAACTCCTGTCATCTCAAAGACTACAGCGATTGGCGACTGTATCCGGCAATCTCCCAATCCTTGATGGTGCGCTGGGAAACCTGCGAAGTTGACCTGTTTGCATCCAGGTTTAACTCTCAGCTTCCCTGTTATTTCAGCTGGAGACCAGAACCGGGAGAAGAGGTGGTGGATGCATTTCTACAGGATTGGTTGAGGTTTCAGGGGTATGCTTTTCCTCTGTTTCTTTTGATTCTGAGGGTAGCGGCTCAGGTCAGGAGACAGAAGGCATCTCTGGTACTGATTACACCAGTAATCCAGGGTGGGTCATTACACTGTTGGAGCTTTCGTGGATGGCTTCTCTAAAATTATCAGTTGCGCCAGGGATCCTTCAAGATCCGACAGGTTGCGAACACCCTATACAGTTACAGGAACACCTCAACCTTATGGCTTGGAGGATTTCAGGGGACGTTGGCAAGTCTTACAACTTTCAGAAGATGCTAATGAACCTATCAGACAATCTTGGGCACCAGGCACGATTAAGAGCTATAGATTGGCCTGGAGTCGATGGCCCTTTCGGTGTTTGGAGAGACAGGTGGATCCGGTGGGGGCACCTGTCACTCTCACAGTTAATTTTCTGGCAAAACGTTACATGTCGGGTTAGCCTATTACACTATTAATTCTTTCAGATCAGCCATTTTAGCAAAGCACAAACAGGTCAACAATTTACCAGTTGGTGAACATCCTTGGGTGAGTAAACTTCTCAAAGGAGTCAGATTGTCCAGACCTCCTGCATCCAGATATTCGGCGTTGTGGGATGTCAATAGAGTCCTACTCTTTACTTCATCTTGGCAGGATAATCAGTTTCTTTCCAGGAAAGAGATTTCAGTGTATTTGGCTATTCTGCTGTGTCTTATATCCTGCAAAAGAGTCTTGAATGTCCAAGCTTTGGACATCTCAGCTAGGGGTTTTAACCCCAAAGGAGTGACGTTTACTATTTCTAGGAGGACTAAGACAAATACCAGGTCGGTATCTTACCCTAGTTTTGAATCCCATCCTAAGCTGTGTGCGGTGAGGTGTCTAAAAGCATACGAGGAAATGACCGAGGAGAGCAGACCTCTGGGGGAGACACCGTTATTAATCACCATAAAAAAAAGTTTAGGGCGATTTCTACTCCCACGATTGCGAGATGGGTTAGGCGGATCATGACACAAGCTGGCATGGATATACATGTTTTTGGTGCCCACTCTATCAGAGGTGCTATGGCCTGTAAAGCTATTCAGGTAAGAGGTAGATTGGAAAGTATCATGAATGCGGCTGACTGGTCATCAGAATCGTTTTTTAAGAAATTATATTTTAAACCAATACATCAAGCTGCACCTTCAGTGGTAAGTAAGCTTTGAACTTGCATAATCCTCGCCTTCAGTCCTGACATAGAATGAAAACGTTCCTAAATATTGTGAAAGAAAGTTTCAATTCTATTAAGGACACGGAGGCGAGGATTATCCCTCCCTCATACTTGGACAGTATTCCCACCCGGGATTTGGGTTCAGTGGAGTATTTCATCAATGCCGAAGGATGAGTGGACATCACATTCACAGGTGTTATATGCATTTTCCTTATTCATTTTCCTTATTATGAGATACTGTTGTTCTGTGAAAAGACTGATGGTACAGTATTTAGAATTTTCTTATTGACAAGTTTTTCATTACTCAGGAATTATTGTTTATTCAAGGGTTGATGGATGTAGAAGTTTGTTTGAAATTATAGTCTTGTTGGCAATTTAAGGAATAACATGTTTTAGAAGTGGTTACCTCATAGTTGAGTCTAGAATTCTCATATCTATTTATCTTGCAGAAGATGGAAAGTCAGATTGAGGCTGCTTAAGCTTAAAATCCTACGGTGAAGAAGAGGAAGGACGGCTCTTGTTTGACAGATATTTGGGCTCTCGGACAGGGATTGGTTTACTGGTTACTGTGGCTACGAGGGAGCATCATGGGAGTTGCAGTATTATGGATGTTTTTTTCTGTGTTGAACTTTGAACTTGCTGTAATTAATAAAAGTGAAGAAAGGACTTTGCCAGAATAAACTTTTGGACGTCCTAGGTCCGATCACCAAAATTATTGAAATGGCAGAGACCTCGTAGAGTCTAGGGTGCCCTTACAAACAGACATTGTCACATGCTGGGCACAACGGGCAGTCTGCCTGCTTGGTAACACTAACTGCACCATCTTGGCTGAGAGGTATAGGTTCTTGCTCATAAAAATAGATCCCAAACTGGGGGAGTTGTTGAATTCAGAAGTGGGAGCAGTGGCGCAAGGCAATCTTTTCAAAGACCCTTTTATTAAGGAGCTCGGGAAGTTTGTGGCGACCTCTTCATTAGATAAAACACAGTCGTCCATGAAAAAGTCTTCTCTGGAAAGGTTTTCATAGGGGCCGGAAGAGGCAACAGCTGCTCCTCCAGCCACGCACTCTTGTCAGGCCCCTCCAAACTTCAAGGCTGCAGCAACAATGGCAGGAATGATGGCCGACAAGGGGCTTTCTTCCCCAATAGGGGTGCCAGAAGGGTTGGACCATCCCGGGTCGCCAGAGGAGGCATCAGCGCTTCAACAGTTACTGTACATTTCATAAGTTAAAATCATACCCTAGCATAGTGAGCTGTGAACTGCCATCAAAGAGCTGCATGCAAACTGAATGGTACAGGTTAGAAAGTTATGTTTTTCCCATATTATTCTAATTTTGCTAAAAAGGATTTGTTTGGGTAGAAATAAACTGTCATTAATAAAGTCTACCCTAACCACTGTGTTACGTTCGGAATCATGAGTTTATGTTTCCCCAGACCAAGCATTCTTAAACAATTCCTACCGGAATAGATGACATGCAAATCCTACACCTTGTAGTCCCCTTTGTCTTATGTAACATTTTCTATACACTGATTTACAGACATATGATTCATTGTCTCTGTATGTGTGTGTGGTGTAAAGTGCTGCAGCACCCTACATTGGGAAGAGAAGTACTATAAAACAAAATAAATACATGTGAGAAAGGGGCTACTGCGAGATGAGAGGTACTGTTAGAGGGTGATGATGAGGAAATCATTGAAGAGTCCCAATAAAGATTCCTGTATTCTGGTCTACTTACTCATTTACTATGCTTTAAAAACTAATGCAAATAAATATATAATTAAAAATGTGTTGTAGGATGCAACATTTTTGTAATTTTTCCCCAAATTTTCATGGGCTGGAGAACTCCCTCTAAACCCATTGTCGTGGTCTGGCTTGCTAGCTATGCACTCTAAGGAGACACTGACACAATTCGCCAGGACTGCTTCCAGGAAGCTACTGAGTTCCAGTCCGGCCCGGTTTACAGCCCATACTTCGGTGAAACAGCAGTGATGGCAAAGAGGCTCCCACAGAACACCACCACCTTTTTCATGCAGTTAATGTCAAATTGTGGGCGGAATCTGCTCATCGAAAACATGCTTGTTAACTGAGTAGCCCATGAAACTTCGCCTGAAAAGAACGGCTAAATATTCCCAATAAGGATCTATATATTCGATACGGAAATAAGACTGGTCTGAATTCGAATCATTGATATTTTCTTGACCTGATTTTGTGTTAATATAGTTTTTGCACTGGCCAGCGGGTTGGAATCCATAGAACAAAACTGTACCAGCAACCATGAAAAGTTACACCAGTGCCAGCAGTTCGTTTGACAAAAGAAGTCAAAAATGCCTGGAAATAAATTATATATATATATATATATATATATATATATATATATATATATATATATATATATATATATATTCACTTTAAAGTTCTTCTTCGATTGATTGTTCAACCATGCAGCTTCCAAATAGAACTCATGTCATGAAAAATGTCCAGTAATCGACTTGAAAGGGGAAAGATAGAAAATGAAAAACAGAGGAATTTAAAAGTTAAGAAAGATGTGGTATACGTTTAAAAAGCACTGATAAGCCATGTGAAATCCCATACCCTGATTTTCTGAACTGCTTGCAATAGGAATGGCTTTTCAGTCAACTTGCAGTGAAATTGAGTTTAAGCACCCAGGGCCATATTTATACTTTTTGACGCAAAACTGCGCTAACGCAGTTTTGCGTAAAAAAAATTCGCGCCGGCTAACGCCATTCTGAAGCGCCATGCGGGCGCCGTATTTAATCAATGACGTTAGCCGGCGTTAACCGCCGGCGCTGCCTGGTGTGCGTGGAAAAAAACGACGTACACCAGGCAGCGCCGGCGTAGGGGGATATGGAGCTTGGGCGCCAAAAAATGGGGCAAGTCAGGTTGAGGCAAATTTTTTGCCTCAACCCGATTTGCGCCATTTTTTTCGACTCCCAACCCCCATAGAAATGACTCCTGTCTTAGCAAAGACAGGAGTCATGCCCCCTTGCCCAATGGCCATGCGCAGGGGACTTCTGTCCCCTGGGCATGGTCATTGGGCATAGTGGAATGTAGGGGGGCACAAATCAGGCCCCCCTATGCCACAAAAAAAAAAAAAAAACTTACCTGAACTTACCTTAATGTCCCTGGGATGGGTTCCTCCAGCCTTGCGTGTCCTCCTGGGGTGGGCAAGGGTGGCAGGGGGTGTCCCTGGGGGCTTGGGAGGGCACCTCTGGGCTCCTTCCGAGCCCACAGGTCACTTAACGCCTGCCTTTTCCAGGCGCTAAAAAACGGCGCAAAAGCGGCCGTATGTCATTTTTTTTTTGACCCGCCCACTCCCAGGCGTGAATTTTGCCCGGGAGTGTAAATACGGCGCACATGCCTCGGAGTCAATTTTTTAGACGGGAACGCCTACCTTGCATCTCATTAACGCAAAGTAGGAGTCCACGCTAAAAAATGACGCAAACTCCATGGACTTTGGCGCTAGACGCATCTAACGCCAAAGTATAAATATGGAGTTAGTTTTGCGTCGGAATTGTGCCCAAAAAAACGACGCAATTCCGGCGCAAACAGAGTATAAATATGCCCCCCACAGTTTTGTAATAATTTTTCAAAGGAATTTTTGGGGAGGGTAAATTCCTAACAAACTGGTTTAAGTTTAGGCTTGATTGGCACAGAAGCAAGTAGGGGGTTATTTCATCAGGGCGCCTGGAATCCAAAGCTTTTTAGCTAAAGTTAGCTCAAAAGATGTTAAAAAATGAACCCTTTGACTCTGCTTTACAGTTTTGTGGGTAGAGCGTTCCCAAACCACCCAGTAGCAATTTAGATTCGCTTGCCTGTGAAGTATTAATGACTCACCAGGGTGGGGATAGGATAGAAAATAGGGTAGGCACCAAATTAAAAGTGTCTTACACTAGGGACTCAGATAGCTAAAAAAGTGTCCCACATTTCCAAAGCCGGAGCAGTTTTAAAGTTGCAAAGAAAGATAAGCTGTATATGTGTTTTGCAAGGTGCCGAGAATGTGTACATTTGTGCTTAATGCCGGCAATGTTTGTGGTAAGATCAGAGAAATCAACAGTAAAACTCAGCACCCCAGACCGTAAAACAGGAACAAATAGCCAAAAAACAGCCCATGCACCGATCTACCACACTACCCTTCTGGCCACTGCCAGATTTCCCATTACCCCCACTCTGTAGCTCGCTAGTTTTACACTAATCAGTTCACACTGTTCAAGGCTGCCTTTTATATACCACCACTTTGAAAGTCAAACAGTTGCAGCTATTTCCCCTTTGCGAAACCTTTCATGGCTGATACAAACTTCCCTCCAATACTAAAATCTGTGTCTATTGGTGTTTGACACTAGCTAGGAAGGCTATATCTTGCAACTGAGCAGGTGCGCGGTTCTACACCAGCAAGTCCCAGGTATCCACTGGTTATGCCATGGCCATCACTGTCAGGGGATTAGCCTTCTGGGCCGGCCCAACAACTCTTTGGAGACAATATTTGACATTTCTTATGACAGATGGCACCGCACAGCACAGGACCAGGAAATAATCGCATCTGGCCTTTTTTGATTTCTCTACATTCCAGCACTTTGGAGGAGTTGTGGCTTGCTTTGTAATGGCAGAAATAACATAGAGTACTACAGTGAGCTTCTCGCTCTCGGCCTATTTGGAAGTGCAGCACTCTCCTTGTTTTTCAGAGGGCTTGTCCGTATGTGCCCATTGTGACCACTTTCTAAAGGCACTTTTGAATGACCTTTTTAAGCTTTGCAAAGAACAACTGCTGTTGCAGAGGTTATACTGTCGATAAAGTTAACAAGGGGTCCTTCTACAGACCCTGTATCTATTGTTTTGGAGTCATTTACAAATTGTTAAAATCTGTTAATCAGACAGTGGTAGATGAAAACCTACATCTGTGTTCATTAGTAGCAGGGGAAGTTCATGAATACCCTTACACAAGTGACCTTTGCCATCAGTTAAAAGTGAAAACAAACACATACAATCCAGTTATCATGCACCCCAACACGTCACTGGCTGGTTCATAAAAAGTCAGCTTCGTAATACAAAAACCTGATTCACACCATTCCAGGGAGGCTTCAAGCACAGACGATGCATAAGGCCGTACCAGTGAGCTCTGGTCCTGATCTCTAGCAGCTCCTGCCTGTTTCCAACTGTCTCTGTAGGGTGAATGTTCTCCCCTCAGCTGCCTTCTTTTGATTGAGCTACTTTTTCTTTGCCACTCCGTCATCTAATTTGTAGCAGCAGAGAAGCAGTTTCTTCATTTTCCATTCTGAGTTTCAGATAAGGGCCAAACTAAACACCGCTGTTGCTTCTTCGTAGCCGCCTGGATAGTGTCTGCGAATGGGAGGCATATGCAGGCACTGCAGTGGCAACAAGCTGCTATATGCCTCTCAATCAGGAGGGATCTCTCTAGGAGAATGCCCATACATGGGCCGGTGAACAGCGTAGGACAGCCACCCAATGAATCCGGTGTTATTACACCTTTAGCATTGCTCACACACTGCCAGAACTCTGTGAACTACAATACAAATAGCCTGAACATTACCCACCCCACATACAATAACACATTCCTTGCTTTGGCAACCAAATATTCATTCATGTTATGCTCCTCACTTCATCTTTAACCTTCCTGTGGCACAGTAGTTAACAGTAGATTGTCTGAAAGTAGATTGCTATGATAGGTCACGTGTCATTTTCATAGCACACAACTACCAACATTGTGATATTGCTGCAATATTACTGCCCAGCACGACTACAGCACAACTACAGTTGGATGTGTATTTTTGGTTGAAGGGGCGTGGTTGTAGTATAACCTACTGGATGTGAGAGGAGTTAGGGGAGGGTAGGTGAGATCCTGACAGGTAATCTGGTCATGTTGTAGGGAACGTGATACTGCCAGTATGCATTTTAAACAGGTAGGTGAGAATATGCATGCTGCACTTCAATCAGCACTTTTCAATATACCTGATTAAACAATAATAGCAAGGCAGTGTGCTATCTCCTTGTTAGGTTGGATAGTGAGGCATGATGGAAAAAAATACCTCAAAAACATATATGTTTTAGGATTGTACCCAGGAGCACTGGAAGGCACATCTGAAAGAAAAAACAGAAAAACATAAGTAAAGGAACCATGGAATCCATTTGGAAACATTGAAGGCGCAACCCAAGAAAAAGCACATATCAGTAAATTAATCTGTGTTTTGTCTGAAGTTCAGGAGCTGAGAGTGAGCAGGCACTAATCTGTCTACCTAAGGAAGGAATGCATGTAAATAAGAGACATGCGAGGTATTGGTTCTGACCAACGACTCTTACCAGGAAACCGGGTGCAATATAACAGGAAGACACCCTTAAGCCACCCTTTCCCCTTCACCTGGATGCCCAGGCTCACCATCCTCAGTGGAGAAAGTTAATTGGAGACAGAGGTGACCAGAGACAGTCCCAGTGAGGATTCAGCAACCACACAGCCCCAATCGTGTGACTGGTCAACAAAGGTAAGCCAATGTCTTTGAGGATGTAGGCTGGAAGGGCAGACATAATAAAATTTCACAAATTAATGTATCTTATTTTTTCCTTATCACAATCAATGCAGCGATAAAAAAAACTCTTCCCAATTAGGCAAAAACAGGAGTTAAAAATACAGAGTTGCTGATATACTAGCTGCATAACATTTCCCACCTGTAACGCAGGTACTAGCATACAGCATTTTTGGACCAGACACTAGGACTGTGAACGAATGGGCAGGGTTTGACCTCTTGGACATCTCACAACCACGTTGTTTGTTGTTGACATGAACTGGAATTTTGGGGGCTCTAAGCAATATGCAAGTGTATATCCGCCTATATGTATGTTTTCTGAATGTGTGTGTGTTGCCCTCATTCCTCCATTTTTGCCAAATTCGTTTCTGTTAGCCTTAGGACTCTCTGCACGTTACCACTGCTAGCCAATACAAAAGTGCCTGTGCTCTCTGCTTAAACCATGTTTGATTAGCATATACCAAATTGTTAAAATTAATTTACTATAAGTCCCTAGTAGAGTGATACTACATGTACCTAGGGCCTGTAAAGTAAATAGCGACTAGTGGGCCTGCAGCACTGATTGTGCCACCAACATAAGCAGCACTTTAAACATTCTCAAGCCTGCCATTGCAGCCTATGTGTGTCTGTTTTTAAACTGCCATTTAAACCTGTTGTCAGGCCCAAACCTTCCCATTGAATACATATGTCACCCCCATGGTAGGCCCTGGACAGCCCAGAGGACAGGGTTCATTGTATTTAAAAAGCAGGGCATGGACTTTTAAGTTTTCATGTCCTGGAGGTTAAAAACTCTTTAATTAATTTTTCACTACAGCAAAGACTGTCTCTCCTATAGGATAACCTTGTAGTAAACATATTATATTTTATAGTGTAATTACCAAATGGGAACAAGTAACCAGTTCATGTCTGGTATCTCTGCAAGTCGGATTTTGCATTATCATTTTTAAAAGTTGCCATTTTCTTGCCTTAGCCATTTGGGACTTCAACCTGTTTCTGGGTGACATAACTGGGTGTAGTTCCCTACTGGGCCTGCATTCCTCCTAGATAGCCACCCAATGGGGAGCTTAAGTGTGATTTGATGGGCCATCATTGGCAGGATGGGAGGGAGGAGCTGGGCACATCCCCACTTACCCTCGAATAGGCTGTCTTCTGCCTCCACATAAAGGGCTGCGTACCCCCTGTAGTTAGTCTGGAGCCAGGACCAAGAAGGCATGCTTTTAAAAGCTTCTCCCTCTTTCAATGGCACAGCTGTGTTTAAATACTGGACCTCGAACACCAACTCTTTAGTATACTTCTGAACATGCGATTACTCTACCAGGAAGAAGGACCGCTGTACTGCTGAAAAGGCTGTCACCCTGTTTGACTGCTACCCCAAAGGCAATGTGGCTCTGCTGTCCTGACCTTCTGCCCTCTTTCCTGGGGAAGAAGAACTGGACCTGCAACTTCACCTTGAATCCAGGACCCAGAGTGACTCCAAGGCCTAGTCTGCTGGCTTCCTGATGTGAGCCTTGGGGACATAAAAGGCTCCCCAACATCCTGCACCAGCTCCTGGAGCCAGCTGCAGTGTGTTCCTGACCCCCAAATGGTGCCTCTTAGGCCTTGGACCCTTGGTGTGGCTCAAGGGTGCTAAAATCATGCTTTTGGGCTCTTCACAACCAAGAACAGGCCCATTTCGCAAAGAGACCTTCTCACTCACACCACAAATCACCGTTAGGCTCAGTCAGCCTGACTCTTTGAATTGCAGCATTGACCACTTGCGAGGACTGCGAAAGTGAAGCTCCAGCAACGCTCAACCATAACGCCATCCTGCTCTTCGAGCTTTACTGACAGCCTCCCACAATGCTTTCCCTGCTTTTAACAGCCCTCTTCAGTTTAAATGTGACTCTTGGAATGAATTTGAGAACGTAAAATGGAAGTGGGCCTAACCTGGTTACTGCATCCAACCTGCAGTCCATCATGGTCAAACTGAAAGTATGACCTTGACCTGGTCCAGCGCGATCAGATTTCCCAAGTTGGACATTTGTGCTATTTTGGGGCTCTTTTCACCAAATTTCTTAAAAATTCATATCTCCGGTTCTACTGATTGGATTTTTGTTATTTTGGTCTTGTTTCATTTATTAAATATTGCTCTGTTTGTCTACCTACAATGTGGAATGTTTTGTGTGGTATTTACACTGTACTATCTTTTAAAGTGTTGCACAGCTACTTTACTCATTGCCCCTAACTTAACCCTGACAGCTGTGTGCTAAGCTACCAGACACCCTGACAAGGAATGTGGTTTCTACTTGACCAGGACCCATACCAAAGAGAACCAATAACCCAATTTCTTGCAGTGTGTACATGACTTTGAATGTACTGTTTGTATGCATATGAGAGATTAATTGTATGTTCCAACAAACTGCACAAAACCATAATATATACCATTGTACTGTTGGTGCAAAACAGTTCAGCAAAGAACGTATGTGCCTAAAGTACTGCAGAAATATTGGCTTTGCAATTAATACTTTGTTGCCTATGCTGTGGCTTGTATATTCTACAGAAAACTGTAGATGTCAGGTGTTGAAGCTCATACAATCATTGTTTTGCAGGAACATTCTTGTATGTATAGTTGTACTTTTATAATGGCTTTAGCATTGTTTGAGACGGCAGAGTGAGCTTCCAAAGCAAGATGGAGCCTCCATAAATTGCTGCAACACCTGGGGCCCTACTGGGAGTGCTAGCACCCACAACCATGGTTGACTCAGTGGCCTACATGTGTTTTGTGTGGCCCTCCATTATCTAACCTGAAAAGAGTTTCCTTTCAAGTCTGTACACTCACCAAGGAGGTACACAAAAGTTCTCCCCTCCAGATGTGGCCCCAGGGGCAAGCATGAGTAATGCATCATCTCTCCCGGGTTCTGTACCACCATCTTTGCACTGTCCCACCGGCATCTGAGGAGTGAATTGCAGTTTCTCCGGTTCAATGGACCTCCTGGCATCTGGCCTGTCTCTAATTCTCCTCCATTATTTCCATTGGACTGCCATTTCAGGGACCCCTCCAGCAATTTGGTAGCCACACAGGACCCAAGAGGGCCATGGAGAGGCCCTGAGTAAGATGGTTCTCATGGTGGGGCCCAATGGGAGTGCCTGAAGGGCCCCCTTTCCTACTGCCTCTCCACTTGACAGGGAACAAAATGCATGTGGTGCTTTCACCAAGCCACATTATGGATACTCCAGGAGCTTCCTCTTCCTGTCTCACCCTAATGTACATAATCTGGGGGAGGCAACCCTAACCACTGCTTATCTCCAGGTCGTTTGTGCCCTGGCAACACTTCCTTTTGGGATGTTCTTATCTAGGATGGGTGGGTTTCTTTGCCCCTGATGATGAATATGCCCCTTCATTTCACCTGCTAGAGACTGGCGCCTCAAGTCACTTTACCACATACATTTTGTTTCTCAGATGTCTGGAATAATTTCTCCAGATCCTACTTGAGTGATGGTTCCTCCCCCTCCTGTGACTTGATCATCTCTTGCAAAGTGCAGGCAATACATGCTATTTGGTGGCCCTGGAGCTGTGATCACATTCTGCTTCATGATTTTTGACTTACAAGGTAGGCCCTATTAGCTAGGGACATTCAGCCAGAGTGCCTGAATCCTGAGATTGGCCCAACTGGGTCATCACTGGACTGCATCAAGAGTGTCCAGCTCACCACTGACTGGCTAACAGCCCCATTAAGCCTTCTACATCTCTATAGCTACTTTCCTTATACCCTCGGCACAATAGCTGGCTACCAGTCCTTGGACTGCCCATTTGCAGGCTTAAAGCCAGAGATGCCCCTCATGGTGCACAACACAATTGTCAAAGACATTTTATGAATGGACTCCAAAATGTCTGACTTCAAATCCACAATTAATAACCTGTCCTTGGAAATAAAGTCTAGGAGCACAGATTTCTCTCCATTACACAAGCGCCTGGATACAGCTGATTACCGTCTAGATGACCTCGTCAGGCAAGTGAACCAACAACCTAACTGGGACATAGAATTTGGCACCTCCTACAGAAGGTCATCAGCCGTGGGGACTACCTTTGGGGACCGCTTTGAGTGGAATAATATCTGTATTCATGGAGTGTAGGAAGAAGCTGAGGTGAATAACATGACAACCTTCCTGTAGTCCATGCTGCCAAGCTTCCTCAACACCCAGTGCCTAGCAACCCTGAGTGATCATCGCTTTCCTTCTTTGTCACAATCAGGGGAAGACCATCATACAGGCAGTGAAAAAGCACAAGGGCCCATTTTAGTTGGATGGCCGGCATATTCACTGAAATTCCTAACCCAGATGCCCCAGCTTTGTCAACATAATATCAAATACAGCCTCCTTGACCCTGCAGTGACACTTATCACTCACAAAGGGTGCACATTGGAGTTTCAGGAACCAGGGGCCAGATATACGAAGCCTTTTGCATGTCGAAAACTGCGAAAAACGCAGTTTGCGGCATGCAAAAGGCCGAACGCGATGCTCATCCCCAAATTGCGAGTCGATACCGACTCTCAATTTGGGGATGCGACTCGCAAATAGGAAGGGGTGTCCCCTTCCTATTTGCGACCGCATCGCCATTCTGAGTTGCTTTGTGACCGCGAATGCAGTCGCAAACCAACCCGCAGTTACCACCAGTGTCACACTGGTGGTAACTCATTCGCAAAAGGGAAGGGGTCCCCAGGGGACCCCTTCCCCTTTGTGAATGCCCAAAAAAACTTACGGACCACTGCCTACCCTGAAAAAAACTAAACCAAATGGTTTTGGTTTAGTTTTCATTTTGCAGCTCGTATTCCTTTAAGGAAAACTGGCTGCAAAATGAAAAAGAAAAAAAAACTGCTTTATTGACAAAGCAGTCACAGACATGGAGGTCTGCTGACTACAGCAGGCCACCATCCCTGTGAGTGCAGGGACTCACTATGGGGTCGCAAACTGCGACCCACCTCATGAATATTGATGAGGTGGGTCTTTGCAACCCCATAGCGAGTCGCAGAAGGTGTCTGAGACACCTTTCTGCATCCAATTTTGGGAGTTGCAAATTGCGAGTCGGTCAGACTCGCAATTTGCAAGTCACAAAATTTTAGTTACCTACATCTGGCCCCAGGTGCCTTGACTGATTCATGGATGTAGAGGGGCTTACTGGGATGGAGCATCAAGGACCTATGACTGGTAAAAAGAGTCAGCATGACAGCGGGCAGGACCAGCAACACAACAGTGTGGACTCCCACACCAGGCCCCTCAACCCATACTATAGGAAGTTGGCTAGGGTGGGCCTTAACAGAGTTATTGAAAACCTCACACAGGACAGGGACAAATCAAGCTTGGCCCTAAGAGATTAAACATATGGGGATGAGGAGACCTCCATTGATCCTATCTAACAGACTGATGCCACCTCCTTGGTCCTCTAATGATGGCCTCCTTTCTTCCTCAGAGCCCCCTCCCTTGGCACGTAGGGATTCAAAAGCCTGAACTCTGCCCATGTGCTCCTGGAATGTGATGTTTTGCTGTATTGAGCCCTTAGTAGTAGTTAGTCTATTATAGCTGCTTCACTCCCCTGCGGTCTTCCATGTCAGAGGTCTGTTACTGAGTACCCCATGCACTGCTTCAGAGTCCTCCACAGTGGATATATTTGGAGATCTCATAAGTACCCCTCTTCAGTCCCATCAGACAACAGACATAGGCCTTCATTATGACTTTGGTGGTCTCAAAGCGAGACCGCCAAAGCCATGGGCGCCAGGAGACCGCCATATTATTGACACTGCCGGATTTCTGCCACATCTTGGGCGTAAATCCGTCAGCAGCCGTCAGAGGCGCCTGGGCTGTGCTACCACCTGTCCCGCCCCGCCAGAAGGTCTCCAGCAGCTGTATTGTAACCAATAATACAACCTGGCGGTGTCCTGCTGGTGGGGTGCTGCCGGCGGTGGAAGCTCTCCTTCCCTTGCCTGCCTGACTACTTCCTCACTGGACAAGGTAAGTCGGGCATCCAACAGGGGAGGGGGTGGGAGGGTGGGCAGTGCTGTGTGCGAGTGTGTGGTGTCTGTGTGTGCGTATGAATGTGTGTGTGTGTGTGAATGTGTCTTTGAGTGTTGTGGTGTATGCATAGTTGTATGCATGTGAGTGAATGTGTATTTTTATGTGTGTATGAGTAAATGCGTGTATGGATGTGTGTGAGCGAATGCGTGTATGGAAGTGTAAGTGAAAGGGTGTGTGGAAATTGAAGTGAATGGGTGTATGCATGGTGCATGTGGGTGTGTGTGTGCATGTATGTGGGGGTTGGAGGGTGTTGTGACTCTGGAGGGGAGTGGGGGCACTGTGACTCTAGGGGAGGTGGGGGAGTTAGGTGATTGATAAGGGGGTGGAGGAGCCTTCTACGGTGACAGGGAAGCAATTCCCTGTCACCGGTAGCCCTACCGCCATGGTTTTCGTGGCAGTGCTACAGCCGAGGGAACCATGGAAGTAGGCTGGCTCATTATATGGAGAGGAACATCTCCATCCCGGTGGTTAATACCGCCATGGCGGTATGAGTGGAGATGGGGCGGGTTGGCAACAGCCAACCTGCCACACTCATAATGTGGTGATATACACCGCCAGCCAATTGGCAGTGATACTGCCACATTAACTCTGGCGGTCAAAAGACTGCCAGGGTCAAAATGAGGGCCATATTTTCCAGTGGCACAATTCCATTTCATTCACCGTAGGTGCATAGAAAAGTCATGGCAAGGGGCTAAAACCTCAGATGCAAGAGGAGAATTGATGGCGTCAGGAGACGCGGTTCGAGATTCTGTTGTTGGGCCTATACTCACAAAAGCCTGATGTGTTGCTGATCTATTGATGACCTGAAGACGAAGACTGACTGTTGCTGATCCATTCCATGGATAGGTAGCTATGACAATGTGACTAATTAACTTTGTGCCCTTTCTTCTAGGCACCAACTGCGCTGTTTTATAGGTTTTTTTTTCTCTAGCCAGATGTTTTTCCAAATTTATGTTTACTAAATAGTTTTCGCATGAAGTCCCACATGCTGATGCTAATCTGGGTTAGGTAGGTTTTCTATAGGTGATGTTGACAGTGACAAATGATTGATGGACAGATTGCTGAACTCTGCTATTATATCCATTTTTGTTGGCTTATGTTGAAGCTTTCAACATATGCTTTCCAAAGTTCTGATTAGATTATGTTATTGGTGGTTCCCAATAAACTAATTCTGAGCTGATTAAATAAAGTTGAGTTAACCAGATGCATTAGAATTACAATCAATAGGGAAATAAAAATTGTTAAATGCTTTATCGAGTTGTGGTATATTCATGAAATTATGGTTATAATTGTTTATTGACTAATGATTCTCTTAGTGGTTACTGATTAATTACATCGATTATTGATGCCACTGGTCACTACGCGATTAGGATACTCCATGCGATCCAAAAGTTTCATCGGTCTATACACGTCCCCTTGTAAGTTTACTTATCAAGGACCAGCCGCGTTAGCAGGCACAAAAGGAAAATGTCAAGGCTTTGCATTTCTGTGCAATGTGATGCTTTTGTGGCACAAAATTAAGTTTGTTATCTATATTGAAGACCGAATGTTTGTAGTGACTGATCTCTTCCAGTCCTGTATTACCTAACTTACATTTTCTTGCAGAATTAAAAGGGCATCCCATGGAAATAGTTTTTGACTTAGTGTTGTTAACTTTCAGTTTATTTGATGTTGCAAAAGCGACTAAGGTGTTGACTAACTGCTGTAACCCTACTTTTGTATGGCTCAGTAAAACTATGCCATCAGCATATGAGAGGTGTGATATAAGCAAATTTCCCAGCTTCGGGGAGTGTGAGTTTATCGCATCCAACTTGGGGGAAAGATCAGCTATGAAAAGATTAAACAGGTGCGGAGCCAGGACACATCCTTGTTCCAGGCATATGTTTGTTGGGATCCTCCTTGAGACATTTGAGCCGTCTGCTAACTTGATCTGCACCCAGGTTTATAGCATTTCAATGTTTCAAAGAATTCTCTCAAGCAGGCCCCAACTTGGCAGCTTGTGCAGAAGAATGGTTCTGTTCACACAGTCATAAGCACTTTTAAAATCAACCAAGCATAGATATCGCTTTTTCTTTAGGCATTTTGCTTCGTTGGCGATTTCACTTAATGCTAGTACATTTATCATAGTGCCATAGCCTTTCTAAAGCCGGTTTGATTCAAAGGAACTAGATTGGTTGAGTTGGACTAATCAAGCAGGTCATCCAGGATCAATAAGGCAAAGTATTTGGCCTTGCTATCAATTAAGGCGATCAGTCTATAGTTGTCTGGATTTGTTGGATCCCCTCCTTTCAATATCGTATTGATAATAGATCCTCTCCAGCTGTCCGGGATGGTTCTGGTTCTCTCTACTTCCATAAAGAGAGTTGCAAATTGTGCAGACCAGTATTCCGGGTCAGCCTTAAATAGCTCCTGGGGGAGGCCTTTGGGGCCAGGCGCACCATCTCTGCGCCCCTTCTTAATGACTAAAGATACTGCCTTTGCACTGTATCCTATGTTGGACTGGCTGAAGCCATTAGAACTTACTGGCTCCTTCAGGTATAGGTTTGCTTCAGGTGATTTTTGTTTTAAAAAGATGTTGGCCAAGGAATTTACCCATTTTTCTTCAGGCATTGAGGAGTAGTTGACATTCCTTGGCTGCTGATCAGTACCATTAACTGTTTCCCAAAAAGCCCTAGAATTTCCAGGTTTTAGAGCTGGGGAGAAATTTTAACCAAAAGTTGTCCTCTTCCTTCTTGCGTTCAAGCCATACCTGAGTTTTATAGTTTTTCCTTAGGGACTTTATATGAGCACACATGGATTCTGTGACGTTCTATTTTTTGATTCTTCTAAGTTCTTACCTCAGCTCCCCTCTTAACTTCGAATTTTTTTCTGACAAATTTAAGGATGCTGTCTGTGTTTGTGTCACTGTTGGATGCGAAGTGGGACTGAGCGAGAATAATGCAGTTAAAAAGGTGGACCATGCTTCCGCTACTAACAGGTATTGAAGAATTGCCATTTGGTACAGATTTTTTTATTTTTAACAAATCCGTGGTAGTGAGGACTCTGACCAGATCAAACGCATTAAGTTAATGTTTGTAAGACTACCAAGGTCAACAGTGACAGGCATAAAATCTTGACCATTGATATTCAGTTCTAAATGCTGGTATGAGTGATGGCTATAAAGAGTGGTTTCAATTTTGAATTTCCTCACTTGGGGTAGCAGAGAGAGATTCACAAAAGTATAGTCTATTGTGGAGGCCGCCATCAAAATATAATAAGTATAACCTAGTGGCATATCACCTTTGGTCCTACCATTTAGGAACCTCATGCTCAAATGTTTTAGTAAGTCAACCAGTTCCAGGCCCATGCCGTCCGGTTTCTTCTGTGGTAGCCGGACTTGAGGCAAGACTCACCATAAAGGGGTTTCTGCAACCACCTGTTCATCGGGCTCTAGAGTATGGATTAATTGGGCGTTGAAGTCACTTGTCACTAGGATGTCCCAGGTTGGATGGCGTATCTCATTTCCTCAATCTTATTCAGTAACTTCTTGAAGAGTTGGATTTCACGGCATTTATGTGGGTGGGCGTAAACATTGAATATTACAAAAAGAGTTGCTTGTCGGTCGTCGCTTAAGATGAGTTTAATGGCCTGCAGATCATGCCAAGTACTCTGTTGTTACACATAGCACTGTCGAAACATACATTTCCAGTCCTCCACTTGGTCTGCCAGATCTGTTTGGTTTTGTGCACTGACATGGTGTAATATGTAACCACCTAGATGGACTGGGTCTATTAAGCATGTTTCTTGCAATATGATTTATTTGTAATTGCGGCTGTTTGCTAATGTGAAGCTGTCTGAGATAATGCCTTTTGCTCCAGCGATGTTCCAGGACAAAATGTTTACGGCGTTCCCCTGATTTTTATTTTCTACATTATGGTTTTGTAGTCAGTTACTCCTTGGAGCATTTAAGGTATGAGCCATCCACCTCTATTCTACCTGTGAGTTGTTCTGTGATTGCGGGGTTACAGGCAGAAAAGTTCGAGCAATTGGAGGTACGTACGCAGATTTCAGCTTAATTTCCCCTCTCCTTTGCTGCCTCTTTCAGGACTCAATGGTTTTCGTCCGTACATTTTGGGTAAATAACCCCTTGATTCAGAGTGGTATTTTTTTTTTTTAATCAATGGGCAATAGAGGAAAAGAGTAGCATGACCTAGCTGGCTCTGCAAAGACTATCCCCCATTCTTTCAAAATGCGTTTTAGCATCCAGGATCAATATAGTTATTTCCCTTGTTCTCCAGATGGTGTGTGTTTGTTCTGGCCCCTGTCGGTCACTGCTGGAAATAAATTTCACCGATATTAAATCCGTAGATGTTATCTTCTGGGTTGATGGCAACTCAGCCAGCAGCCTTAGGATGTTACCCCTATTCAGACAATCTTGTTGGCGTATATTGTGGAATTAGAATGATTTGCCTTGATTTGTAACTATTTACTGAATTATTGCGGTACTGAGGTTGGAGGGCATAGTCTGTGGTTTGATGTGGTTCTAACTTTCTCAGCCATTCATCTTCATGCTGTTCACTGTTTTGGACCATTGTGGACCGGCTTACTTGACTGATTCGAGGAGCACTATGCTGCAGATCCGTTGTAGCGGTTCATGTGTTTTGGAACGTTAATTTTGTGGTTGTTAGGCTCCGCTCATGATTGTACGACGAAACAACGAGTTCAAAAACAACTACTGCCTTAACAACGAGGTCGGAACACCGACCTCGTTGCTACTACTAATGATTTTACCACGAATGACTTAACAATGATATTTCGTTGTAAAGGCATTCCTGATAAAAGCATTAGTAATAGGCACCATTCACCCTACATCCCTCACCCCACTCCCCAAACCCCACCCCAAAACATAAAACCCCCTGACCCCCCACCCCTCCCCAAAACCAAAAACGCCCCACCCCCCATCCCCACCCCAAAACCTAAAACCCCCTGACCCCCCACCCCCTCCCCAAAACCAAAAACGCCCCACCCCCCCAACCCCACCCCAAAACCTAAAACCCCCTAACCCCCCACCCCCTCCCCAAAACCAAAAACACCCCACCCCCCCAACCCCACCCCAAAACCTAAAACCCCCTGACCCCCCACCCCCTCCCCAAAACCAAAAACGCCCCACCCCCCCAACCCCACCCCACCCCAAAACCTAAAACCCCCTAACCCCCACCCACTCCCCAAAACCAAAAACGCCCCACCCCCCAACCCCACCCCAAAACCTAAAACCCCCTGACCCCCCACCCCCCTCCCCAAAACCAAAAACGGCAAACCCCCCAACCCCACCACAAAACCTAAAAACCCCTGGCCCCCCACCCCCTCCCCAAAACCAAAAACGCCCCACCCCCCCCAACCCCACCCCAAAACCTAAAACCCCCTGACCCCCTCCCCAAAACCAAAAACGCCCCACCCCCCCAACCCCACCCCAAAACCTAAAACCCCCTAACCCCCCACCCGCTCCCCAAAACCAAAAACGCCCCATCCCCCAAACCCACCCCAAAACCTAAAACCCCCTGACCCCCCACCCCCCTCCCCAAAACCAAAAACGCCAAACCCCCCAACCCCACCCCAAAACCTAAAAACCCCTGGCCCCCCACCCCCTCCCCAAAACCAAAAACACCCCACCCCCTCCCCAAAACCCAAAACGCCCCACCCCCCAACCCCACCCCAAAACCTAAAACCCATCACCCGCCACCCCCTCCCCAAAACCTAAACCCACCACTTACCTTCGCCAACTCCCTTCTTTGTACCTTAACCACGCATGTTCGTTGTTCAGAACATACGTAGTTAAGGCACAAGTCGTGGTTAAAAAAAGCATTGTTGCGCTTTCGTTAACCACGACTTACTGAAAACAAAGGTCGTAAAAAAGGATGTTTCCCTCCGCTCATTACTAATTATTACCACTCTACGGGGGGGGGTAGTTCAAATTTGGGATTGTTTCTGTGGTGTTTTCCCTGAGCTGGGCGCTCTTAGTGCTTCAACATGGATAATTTACACAAGGTGATGATTTATTGGGCTGACGAACAAACTGTATCTGTTCAGAGCCACAAAAGTTCTGTAACTGTGGGTTGTCTCTCGGGGAATCACCCATTTTAACAACCGAACAATCAACTTTGAGTTGCAGGTGATCATCTTCTGTAGGCGGCTTTAAATACGCCGGAGGCACTGGATTCCCGGGTCTTAACTTGACTCCCAATGCCACTATCTGCGAGCCATTCATTGGTTTCATTGTCGATACTGACGGTATCTTTGAGGGGGCCTGCGGTGATAGTGAATAAATGAATTGCACCTCTGACCTCTTGCTGCTTGTGTATGCTGACGTGTTCGCTGCTGCTGTTGTCAAGCGTCCCTGTATTGCTGTTTTTTTGGTGAAGGCAAGTCCTTGTGCATTGCTTCTCTCATATCCAGAAAGGACGAGTTAAGTTTGTATGGTTCCGTCATCATGAGCACTGTGTGCTTTATGTATTGAGGGGAGATTGCTAGTTGTATATCATGAGAAATTAACTGTACTGAGCCATTTGCTACCACTGGCCGTGTAGCTTTCATGTTGTTTTGAGTCTGCAATGCACTTGAAGGGAGGGATGTCTCTGTTGGCAGCTTCGGTTGCACTGTAAATATGGGGTAAATTTGCTATGGATTTTTTTTCCTGCCTTTCTGGCTCTTTTTTTGTCTTTTGGTTAAAAGGTTAGATATCCGCGCTGATGGTTTGACTGAGCACTTTGATCCGGTCGACATGGGTTTTAGCATCTGGTCCGCCATTGCATTGGCCTGAGAGGTGTTCAAAATTGTAGATGAACTGCTTTGAGCTTTTGGGTTGGCATTTGGGCAGATGGTGGTGCTCAAGTCCTTCTCCCTATTTTTTGTTGGACAGTCCAGATGTTGATGTTTGATGATTTCTTCTCCTGGTTTCATTTGTTGAGGAACTGGATAAGTTAATTGTTGCTTTGCCTGACTAGATAGCAAGAACTTGCACTCATTTATTTTTAGTTCATCTAGTATATTTGTTAAAATGCTGGGCAGAGTGTTCAATTTATCGATAATTGGACCACACTTGCAGGTATCTTGCTGCAGGTCCATTATGGCCTTTAAAACAGACGGCCAGTTAGCTAACTTCTCCAGTTTGTGGTTAATGTCAGCGATAAGTGATACTATGATGTTCATTATGTCAATTTGTAGATCTAATTTATCCGATTGCATATTGAGTACTATCGTTGAGGTATGGAGGGCATTTAGTAGTGAGGAGTTTAACCAAGTAAGATCCCACATCTCACAACTGTAGTAGCCAGCTAAATGTTGTGTTATAGGTGGATTTTCGCTGTTGTTGGTGTCAGGGAAGCTGGTGTTACTGGCTGGAATATCCATATTGGTAGGTTCATTTGTTCCCTTAGTTGGCGAGTCTACCTCTTGGTGTAGATCGCCCCAACCAATTGAAACTTCGATACCCATAGTGGATACCTCTTTTTTGTTGCGGTGCGGTAGAGCATTGGTTTGACTCCTGCGGCCGATATAATTGATCCAAGTGCTGCTCTTTAATATTTAGCAAGATGAAGGTTTTTAAGTCCAGGAATTGGACTAGATCCTTGTCGTTTGTTATGGAAATTGAATGCAACCAGGAGTCTTACAGCTCGTTTATAGATAGAATATTGCAGGCTTCCAGCCTCAGTTTAAGCCCCTGTGTATCTGGGCTTTGCTGCAACATAGGAGTTGAATGCTGGCAAGTTACAATAAACAGTGAGTCATTGGGTGCATCTGTCAGATTTTCGAGAGTAATTGGCAGCTGTAGACTGTGTGGCTTATCTGTCACAGTTGTAATCAGTTGTGTGCTCTGCCGCCCAATGCTTTGATACTGATTTATTATCATTGGAAAATGGACCAGGGCCATAACCCGAGTACTGCTCGCCTGTGGCTTCCTTTGAGTCGATGTGTTACAAGAAATTATCCTCACACTCTGGGGGCCAGCTGGTTGTTCAGGATCTGAGACTGAATCGTGCTTTGCGCCAGCATATTTATCTGAAAACTTGGAGAGGAGGTTCAAGCTTTAAACCTTGGTCCATGGTTGTTGGCGAAGCAAGAGTTAGTGATAAGGTTTGTTAACAGATGCATCCTGCTGCGTTTGCATTGAGCCCAATATTTGAGGGGCCAACGGGGACAGAAGGCCCTTAATGTCGTCAGAATTAGAGTAAATAACAGCGGTTGGGTCTTTTACAAAGGCAAAGTTATCAATAATGCCCAACTTCTTGAAGGAGGCCTGGAAAGGGGTAGGAGGCAATGCCATTTGTTTGAAATTACAATCTTGTGTTTCCAGCACAGTGCACTTCCCTTTCATTTGCACCCTCCTTTGGTGCCAATATTTGCCCTCTGTGGGAAGCCTGACTGTACCTGAACTCATGTTGATTTAGAGAGTAATTGATCTCTTATGGGTCACTGTCCACATGCGCCGTTTATCTTGAGGATTGTGACCAAAAGTTCTTTGGGGAGTCATCCCAGGTTCATGGTAGTCCTTTTGTCTGACCCACACATTACCAGCGTTACCAGCGTAGTGGGGAGGCAGGGAGGTGAGCGGGGCTCTTTGGACCCTCACAAACCACACCCAGACCTAGCTGGCCCACTTCCATGTGGTCGCGGTGCACTCACTCAGTGCCTGTTGCCTAATAAACAGCCACGCTCACCTCAGTCTGCGGATAGGCCAGACAGACACTGATTCCCCCATTGCTGGGCCTCGTTATTGGTAGTTACTGATCTGGGCGGTTGTAAATAGTGGCGTGTGCTGGACTGAGCAGCAGGCAGGATTGTGCAAGGCAGGATTGGGACGGCAGCAGGGGACTTCCCTTCTCCGCTCTGTGCAGCTTTCCTATCAGCTTCCTTCTGGATGGCTCATGACTAGTTCCTAAATGAGCACGTGTAAAATCATAGCTGGGTCTTCTAGAACGTGAAAAGTGAAGCATGCAGTGATGTGTCAGTCTAAGAATGCAGAGTTGCAGAGTGAAAGATTGGTCTGCTCTTCTCTTTATGCACAACACTTTTCTTCAGGAGGCCAACCTGAGATTTCATTGTTTTAAGGTATTGGACCCCTTCTTCCTCCCCAGAGAGTGCACGATGCAGGCCTCTAGCTGCATGACCTGAGCTCGAGATGTGGAACTGGAGGTTGCCACCTCTGGCATATTCTCTGGCAGTGTGGGGCACTTCGGATGTACTAGGCAGCTATGTGGGAGACCTTGGGCATCCTAACACAACAGATTACCCCTTCAAGGCGACTGCCCCTTCTACATGACAGACTGTATGGTACCAAATAAACACACTAAGCGGTGGCTGGTGACTACTCTCACAGCCACTAAGGTGTACATCCTGATGCACTGGAGGCTACCCTCTATCTCCAATCCCTCAGAATTTTAAACAGAGCTGACTAGGTTTGTGGTCTGTGAACAGATAATATGCAGACCTAATGACAAAGTGGGTGTATTCAAAGCCATAAGGGAACCCTTTCTTCCCTTAGTGTCATAGCCAGGCCTAGTCCAAAAAACCCATGGCTAGGGCCCAGGAAAAGGCAATTTGACCCCACTCCCACCTTTTGAGCCGGCCCGACTTCATAGGAGGATGAACCCCTCCTTCACCCATATAAGTTATGTGGAAGCATACTGCTGTCCTTATTCGTATTCAACCCTTGGATTTGCTGGCCCCCTACCGACAGGTAATTTTTACCATCAATGAGTGGCCTGCCAAATGCTTATGACCAATACCACCACTACCTTCACTTCTTCCACTTAGGGCGAATCACCCTTTCGGAAGTGCCCCTTGAAGCATTGCATTATTCCTTTCCGACAACTGCCCTGTTTCCAGTAGGGGATACCCATGGAGGGCTGTTTAGGTCTTGCTGTCCACTCAGGACAGGATCTGTCACACCCATGACTCTGGAGCTGTGAAGGCAAATGTCCAGCAGTCTGGTGGGATCTATGCTCTCTAGCGTTGAAACTATGTGGTACAAACTACCACTGCTTCTCAAAGTGCAAACTGCAGCCCCCACCACAGTTCTCACGGAACACTGGGGAACCTCTTACTTTTTTTTGTGTTATAATTTTTTATTATTGAGAATAGCAATAAAGATACATTGTAATACAGGATCAATAAGCAAGAAGTAAGCCAAAAAGGACAAAGGCTAACAGATAATGGTTCTTGCATATTATAGTCCGAAGATCACTGGAGCGTCGCCTTAGGAAGGACTGAGAAAACAAGACGTATGCATGATCAATGGAATATTCAAATGGTGACAGGGAAAAAAAAAGAATACATGAAGAGAATAACAGGGATGAGGGCGATCAGCGATAGTAAATGGAAAGACCAACGCTGAAGGGAGAGGGAGGTGGGGGGATAAGCAGGGGATGCAGGCCTTGGAGCAGTATGCTGTCAAAAGAGGGTATCAACCAGTATGTTTGGGCAACATTCTGAGGTGGGTCCGCCTCATAGGATTCCTGAATCCCTATGTGTCATCTCCTCCGTCAGTGAGGATCGATATAGACAAAGATTCTGTACAACTGTTGCAAACGGAATCTGTCCTGCAACACCGGCTATCAGTCAGGGCAGGTGCGAAGGCAGGGGAAAGCAGCACCTTGGTGTTCTGATGATTCTAAAAGTAAGAGATATGAAGATATTTATGGGGAAAGGTAGGATATCTCCAGGTTGTGCAGGGCTTGTTGAGAAATTGACAAAAAAAGGAAAAGAGAAGGGGTGAGGGAAGGGAAGGCAGAGGCGAGAGAGAAGAAAGGAGGAAAAACGGGGGGACTGGTGTTGAAAGAATAAAGATAATAAAATAAAATATATATATATATGGGAGAGGGGAGGAGGGGGGAATAGTGAGACCAGGTGGGCGAGTGTGGTGGCCCCAGGGCAAGGGCGTTGAGTAGGAAGAGAGTGTGGAAAGGAGAAAGGAGGAGGGCAGGAGTCGGGGGGAGGGCGGGAGGGAGAGGGAATGTAAGGTGCAGAAAATTAACTGAGGGTCGGTAATGGCGACGACGATGCGGCCAAGACGTCCAAAAGGAAGGGGGCCCATACCTGAGCAAAGATGGCAGCCTGGTCCTGGAGGTTATAAATGACTCTCTCATGTGTAGCTATGCTAGTCATTGCCACAATCCATTCCTCGGGCGCGGGGGGAGTTGCAGATCTCCAGTGTCGCAAGATGCATGTTTTCTCAGTTGCCAGGGCTGTATGTAGAAGCCTTTTTTGAGGTTGTGATAAGGCCGGGATGGAGGTCGTGTTGTGCAGCTTGATTAGTGAGGGTGATAAGGGGGTTGGGAGTGACATAGATTCCGTTATGATATGTTCAACCGCTCTCCATAGAGGTTGTACCGACGGGCAGCTACTGAGTACATGGAGCAAGTCACAGCGTGGATCTGCGCAGCACCAGCATGATGCATGCGGTAGGAGGACAGTCCTGTGTAATTTCACCGGGGTCCAGTACCAATCGTGAAGTATCTTGAAGAGGCAGGACGTTAAGCGAGCTTCACGCGTACCTCTGTCTAACGCTTCTACTGTATCTACCCAATCCTCCACATCAAAAGTCTGCTGGAGGCGGGTTTGCCATTGTATACGCAGTTTATCTAGGACAGGTCGTGAACATAGGTGACTTGTAAGGACTTCGTACAGGCCAGCCATCAAACCCTTGTACTTCCCCCATGTCTTCAGGTAAGCTATTATGGGTGAGGGGTGCAGCCCCCATCGGGCAATGTCGGGGTGTTGACGCATGCAATGCTGGAGTTGCAAGTATTTCCACTCCTGTGCAGGATGGAGGCAGAATTCCTCCTTCAAACTGGTGAAGGGTTTGAGCCTGCCGTTCTCCAGCACCTGGACTATGTGGTTAAGACCGGCGTCCCTCCAATGCGGCCAGTTCCACCTATTCACAGGCTATCATTGTGCCACAAGGGGGCCTGGGTGTGGAGAAAGGGGTGATCCCCCAGAAGGCGGTCGGCCTTCTGCCATGCCCCACTTGTGACCTTCAGAATCGGATTCAGATCATTAGAGGTTGCAGAAGTCGTGCGGTAAAGCCTGTTAAGGCCTCCTTTCTGGCAAAGCAATTCCCTCTCTACAGATATCCACTGTGGTGATTCTGTGGGGACGGACAGGGCAGCTGCCACTGGTGACAGGTGGAGGGCTAAGGTGTAATGCTCCACCAAGGGGAGCCCCATTCCACCGTGTGATCTGTGTGCTATTAGTTTGGCTGGTGCTAGTCATGGGTGCATAGATCCCCACACAAAGGACCTGATTGCGGCTTCCACCAATCTCAATGTGGAGAGGAGTATCTGGAGGGGCAGAAATCCCAGCACATAGGTGAAGCACAGCACCGTGACCATCCGCACCGCCTGCAGCCTGCCCCACATGGAGAGGCCTGATTGGGCCCATTTATCAAAGTCAAGTCTCATGCGTACAATGAGGGGATCCAGGATGTCTGCCGCCATTCGTTCTAGGTCACTGTTGATGAAGACCCCCAAATATTTAAGGTGCTTTGGGGTCCAGCGAAATGGGAAGCCCAGGAGCACTGATTTTGTCATCTCCTGTGAAAGGGGGAGCGCCTCGCTCTTGTCCCAATTTACCTGATAGCCAGAGAGGGGAGTAAAGTCGTCAATAATCACCATGAGAGCAAGCAGTGAGCGTTCAAGGTCGGTTAATGTGAGCAGGACATCATCAGCGTACAGATAAAGTTCAGAGGTGGTGCCGCCCGGCAGAAGGAGGCCCGCTATCCTAGGGGATGCTCAGATTGCAGCCGCCAGCGGCTCCAACGCTAGCAGGAACAAAAGGGGGGATAGAGGGTACCCATGCCGGGTTCCTCTACAGATCGGAAAAGGATCCGAAAGGAAGCCCCCACAGTTGATCCGCGCCGTAGGATGGTCGTATAGCAGACGGACATCGGAAATAAATTGGTCACCCAATCTGAATTTTGTCAATATTGCAAATAAGTATGGCCATTCTATTTGGTCAAGCGCCTTTTCAGCATCAAGGGACAGTGCTAGCGTGGCCTACAGCGTGGTCCAAGTCCCCCAAAGGGTGTGACAGAGGGTACAGGGATGGTTTCTTGAGTTACGGCCCGGCACGAAACCTACCTGCATCTGGTGTATGAGAGACAGTATGACCTTGCGCAGGCGGTTAGCCAGGACACTGGCCAATATCTTAATATCGCCGTTCAGGAGGGATATGGGTCGGTAACTGCCGCAAAACAGAGGGTCCCAGCCAGGTTTTGGTATAACAGCGATTATGGTGGTGTGGGAGATCGCACCCAAAGAGTCCATCTGACACGCCTCAGTTAGCGCCCCATGTAGGACATATAGCATTTCTTCTCCCGCCCACTTGTAGAATTCCACAGGGAATCTGTCTTCTCTGTGTGACTTATGATACAGGAGATCGGAGACAACCTGTAGGAGTTCCTGTTGGGTGATGTCCCCCTCCAGCAATTCTCGGCCCTTATCCGAGAGCGAGGGCAAAGTAACATTATTGAGAAAAGCCTCTATCTGGGCAGGAGAGGGCTTTGGTTCCGGGGCGTAGAGGCGACGGTGAAAGGTCTCAAATTCATCTACTATCTCTTGCGGGTGTGTGAGAGTCTACCCAGTACGGGCTTGATGGCCCATATAGCTGGGGTCGCCACTCTCTGGCGGAGCTGTGCTGCCAACAAGCGGCCGCCTTCTCCCCTTGTTCATAATGCCGTCCTTGTAGGCGTTGCATCGCGTATTCGGCCTGAGAAGTAAAGAGTTCGTTCAAAACCATTCAGGCTTCCCTACAGGTGGAGAGGGATGGGTGAGCTCTGTATTGTCGTGTCAAGCGTTCGATGTCAGTTTCTAAGGTTGCTTGCCGCACCTTCCTGTCCTTGTTCCCTAGCACGGCGTCATGCATCATGTGGCCCCGTATTGATGCCTTGGCCGCTACCCAGGTAACCCTCCTGGACGTCACTGAGGCGAGGTTGTCCCGGACGTAGGTGGATGCGTGTGCTTGCAGTTGTGCCTTCCCTTGAGAGGTTCGGTAGCGGTGAACAGCAAATCGCCATGGCTTGCGGCCTGGGGACACCAGACCAGGCTGGATGACTAAAAGAATCGGGGAGTGGTCCGACAAATCTCCACCCAATATGCAAGAGTCCTGTGTGTGTGCCACAAGACTATGTGAGATAAGAAAATAGTCCAGTCAGGATTGGGTACCATGGACCAGGCATAAAAAGGTATATTCCCTATCAGTCGGGTGTGTCAGTCTCCAGAAGTCTACCAAGCTGTTGTCCTGCATTACGTCAGATTGCAAGGCTCTGTCTCTGTTATTGGTGATGTCCAGAGGTCCAGTCCTGTCCAGTATTGCGTCTCTAGTCAGATTCCAGTCTACACTAATTATGTACCAGGCAGCCCCAATCTCTGTCAAGAAGCGGTTGATGCGTAGGAAAAACTGCCTTTTTGAGCCGACTGGGGCATAGACGGAGCCCACACAGAGTGAAGAGCCTCCTAGTTTCAGTTTGGCAAACACATATCGTCCCTCTGGGTCGGCCCATGATTTGGTAACTGTAAAAGCTAGGCTTTTCCGCACTAGATTCACAACACAGCACTTTCGCAAAGTGCTGCCCCTTTCATCTTGCGGGGAAGAACTACAGCTGGACAGCGCTGTCCCCACCCAGTCCCAACGTAGCTTGTCAGTTTCGAGCCTGGTCAGGTGTGTCTCCTGGAGGAGAGCCACATCCTCCTACTTGGTGTTGAGGTACAAGAGTATTTTCTTCCGTTTAATGGAATGGGTGAGACCATTAACGTTCCAAGAGACAACCCGTAGCGGGGTGGGTGAGGTGGGCAAGTGTCCAGCCATGAGGAAAGGCTAGAGGGGGCAGCAAGGGTGGATGATGTGGAGAAGTGGGATAAATAAATGGGGGAGAGGGAGGGAGATGGTGTCCTATGTGATAAAAGACCAGAAGGATTATGAGTGGGGGAGGGGAGCGTGGAGGGGCAGAGATAGAGGGATGAGGGGGATGGAATATAAGGAGACACCAGGGGGGAGAGGAGTAAGAAGGTGAGAGACGGAGAGCGAGAGCAGAAAAGGAGGGTGGGAGGGGAGGGAAGGGGGAAGGAGAAAGAGAGAGGGTGTGAGAGAAGAGTGATGAAAAAGGTGAAGCTAAGACAAGCAAAAAGCAGGGATAATAAAACAAAGCTAATCCCAGCTCGGGAAGAGAAAATAGCAAAGAGGATTAGAAAGGGGGGGGAGAAACGGAAGAAAAAGGTGGAGCAAAACAAGAGCCCCAGAAATCCTAAACCTTAATCTGCGGGTCTGTGCCTGAACCCAGAGAGCCCCAGCGCAAGGCTGGCGGGACCACGGCCGGGGGAGGGGGCGCAGTGCGGGATCGCCTTTGCCCAGTGATGCGGACTTCCTTTGGTCATGGAGCCGAAGTCCTAAAGAATGGGACCGGAATAACGCAGCACAGCGCGATGGGAGAGCTAGGCTGCCGAAGGACGCTGCGGCGGGCGCAGCAAACCTCCCCAAGGAGGAATGGGGGGAGGGGCATTGAAGGCCACTATGGTGTCAGTGCCGCTGCGTGCACATCGGAGGGGGGAGGGGAAAAGAGGGGAGGGAAACGGAGCAGAGAGCGGGCAGAGAAAGGGGGCAAATGAGATACAAAACTTGACCATATAGATATCGGCACCAGAACCCCCAAAAAATACAGAAGTGACAAACGATCAATCAATTATCATTATAATAGAAACTAATGAGTTAACTGTGGGGCTGCCAGGTTCAGAAAATACGCAATATCCATTGTGACATCAGTCCCAACGTGGACTGGAGAGTCCTATGAAGCTATTCAGTACCCCCATTATACCTGTAGTAAAGCATTGCTGTATAAGAATAACAAAACAACCAACGTTATGCAGTAATATAGATTGGTACTCAGCCAGCCAGTGGGTTGGTGAGGGGTCTGCCGTCCCTAGTTCGGGGGAGGCCAGGGTCGCCAGGCTCTCGACTTCCTGCAGCCCAGTAGGAAATAGCGTGTTCAAGTGGGTTACGCAGGGGGCTTTAAGGGGGTACAAGACTTGTCTCTGTCCACCACCTGCGTGTGGAGTACCACCACATTCAGCACATGCCCTCTGTCGTTGTGACTGTTCAAGAGTCTCTCCGAGTCCCGTCCCCTGGGGTGGGAGACAGTAGGGTGGCAGTCAAACCCTGACCCTCCTGGCGCAAGGTCTTGAGGCAAAGCATTCTGGTCTGCAACCGTTGGGTCCCGAGGTGGGTTCAGGGTGGAAGTGTCCATAGGTAGCAGGCCATCCAGGAAAAAGCGCAGGTCCTCCGGGTCATAAAAGTCTTTAGACATACCATTTTTCATAATCCACATTCTTGCCGGTTCGAACAGGCCATACTTCACCTCCATCTGGCGTAGCCTGGGTCAGAGGGCCATGAATGCCCTTCGATGCTCACTGGTTCCCTTAGAGAAGTCAGCTGACATTCGGATCACCTGTCTGTCCATCTGACAGGGACCATGTATGCGTGCTCTCTGTATAAGTTGGCGGGCTTGCGCATGGTGAAGGAGGCAGGCTATGATCGGTTGGGGATGGGTGGCCGCGTCAGGTCTCCTGGAACCCAGCCTGTGTGCTCTTTGGAACTCCAGGGGTGGGTCGAAGGTGATGCCAGTGAGTTTGGGTAGCATCTCCCTCAAGAATGCATGAATGTCCTCACCCTCAATATTTTTGGGAAATCTAGGAATCGTACGTTGTCCCTCCCGCTCCTGTCCTCTAAATCTGTCACCTTGCTGCGAAGAAACAGGAGTTCTTGGTCTCTATCCCAAGAGGAAGCGAGTTGGGCCTCTACTGTTGTCACCTGTTGTTCCAACCCCAGCATGCGGGTCTGGAAGCCTGCAATATCCAGACAAATGGATTTAGTTTCCGCAGTCAATGAGACAATTGCACTATCCATCCCTTCCAGCCTGCGACCCACTGCTGAAATTTCCTGAAGGACACGATCCATAGCGGATTCCTGGGCTGAGTCTGCCATTGCGTGGTGTCGGGCGGGTGGCAGTGCCGCAGGGGTAGGGGTTGACACCTTCGAATGAAGTATGGCCTCAGAAAAGAGCAGCTGTCTCGCCGGTTTGCCTGAGTTATTATTTGACGACTTGCCGCCTGGCATCTCTGGCCCAGCCCAGAGCCTAGTAGCGGTGTTGCGAGAAACTAGGGGTCCCAGCAGTCCTCTCTTGGGGTTAGAATCGGTCAAACTCCGCATGGCAGGATGGAAGGGGGGAGAGGTGGGAGGGTCTCGGCCCTCTCAGCAGCGTGACTGGTGGGTAGCGCGGTCCGGGCAAAGCCCACAGCACAGCCTGTTCCACAACAGAGGAAGAGGGTCGTAGCCCAGAGATAGGTGGGCTTTTGTCCACTGTGAAGAAGGGGTGACGGCAAAGGGTGGGAGCCTCAGTCTCTGTGTTCAGGGGCGTGGGCACCCGCCAGGCCGAGATCACTGGTTGCCCAACACATCGTAAGCCGTTTCCTGATGGTTGTTGTTGCTGCTCTCCTCCACGCCTGGCACTCTCAATGGGGGAGGGCAGAGGGAAGCGGGGGCATGGGCTACGTGCGCTGTCCCAGCGGTATGATGTAGGGCTTTCAAGAACACCAGCGAGCCTCCGAGATATCCATACAGCAAATGGGGGGACGAGGGACGGTTAGGTAGCCGGGGACCGGTGTCTCCACAGTGTCATTGTAGTAGGCCTGTCAGGCTCCATCTGAGTCAGCCCGGAGAGAGCATAAGGTCCGGGGAGTGGTCCAGGATGGGATGCCACTCTGGTTGTGGTAGCGGCTTCCGTTCTGCACCCTTCTTCACTGCGTCCGGCTCTGTTAGAGGCTGCTCTGGCTAGGGCTCCCAATCGTCTCAGGCAGCAAGGAACGTGTGGGGGCACCGCACTCAGCAAGCATGCAGACCTCGTACTGGCAGGTCACCCATTGCCGAGAAGTGTCCAGGGTGCTCATCCGCCATCTCTGCCCCTCGCCCCCAGCGCTGTCGACACGGCCTCTGTCGGTCCACCGGCCCTCGCTGCATTAGAAGGGGCCCTCCAGCAGGGTGGGGGTAGGGCGAGTACAGGGAGGGGAAGGCGGTACTCCCGATGGAGGGGCGACTCACCTCTGAGCCCCCAGGGCCGCGTGGGTCCGCTGATAATGCCCGGCGCCAGCCCCGCTCCATTTGCTCCAAGGGCAGCGCCAGGCCAAATCCGGCAGGCAGTCACCGTGGAGGGCCACGGATTTGGGCCCCCACCACAAGCCGCGCACAAGCAGCAGTTCAATAAGCTGGGAAGGTTGGGGTGAGGGGGCCGCAGGAGAGACGACGCTAAGAAGCACCCACTCCGTTCCGGCCCAATCCGGCCTCACTCGGGAGCAGCGTCGGGCCCGCAGAGTACGGGAGGCTGTGGCTCTCAGCTCCTCCCCAGGCCACACTCCGGCGGCACCAGCTCACCCAAGGTTGCAAGTCCACGATGCCTCCGGGAATCGCCGCCGCACAGTGGCGTCCTCCAGCCGCCCCCACAATGTTGGAAAAGAGGCTCCGTGCCTCTGCAGCACCCTCGTCCCCGGCCCGAGCCCCGCCGCCTCGCGGAGCGCTCTCTTCAAGCGACCATCTTCTTCCATGTCCAGACCACTCCCCTCAACCTCGCACTTTTTGTGTGTCTGCCAGGGAAAAACATGGTTCTTTTTATGATTGCTCTGTACTTGGTTTGATAAACCTCGCATTGTATTCAGCATGGTTTACTTACACTCAGTTCTGGTTGTATACTGTTTGTATTGCTTACACAGAATCTCATGTATTCTATGTATCGTTGATCACTGAATCTTTGAGTGTCGAATCCTCTTCTGCTGTCTGACAATAACCTCAATAGAAATATATTAAAAAAAAAAAAAATGGCTTTTGCAATACTAAAATTAGAAGAAAAGTGAAAATAAATTAATAGGAATATACAAGCTACTAGCTCCTGGATAAAACAACTCTCCCAACAGTGGGTTAATATTTCCTTGTTGCAGCCTATACTGTGTATTGGAAGTTTGTGAGTGAAACTTGGTCTGCTATTGCTATTTGTGACAAATGCTTGCACTGATGCCACTGTGTGTAGGTACATCATACAGATTTTTGTGTCCATTCAAACACTGCTCTCCTTGATGCGACTTCACACAGCCTGCAGTATTAGAATTAAAGGGTCACTGCTGAGGATGTCTAGCATTGAATATTCAAAATAATAGCTCCGCTCTGCTGAGATGTTCTAACATTGTTCTGTTAAAAGTATTGCTGGTCGACTGAGAAATTCTACTAATGGCATCTTAAAAACAGTCCAGTCATGGTCAGAAGGTTTGGTAATGTCTATTTAAAAGCATCTCAGTGAATTTCAGACATTTAACTACTGTACTATTAAAACTATGGCAACCCTCTTGAGGAGTTTTGTCAATATTCTATTAAAAGTACAGAGCAGCCTATCTAGAGATTCCTTAACTGTCCCCTTAAAGCATGATTTGTTCTACCAAAGAGAGGGAGCTGTTCCATCATAGATAAGGCAGTCATGCTGTGAAGTACATGTACTGCCAATCAAATGCATAGCCACTATGCTAAGAAGTGCCCCAGTGATCCCAATTAAATTGCAACAGCCCGTTAAGTAGTGGCAATAGTACTCCATTAAACTGATTGCAACCCTCCAGAAAAAATGATGAGATTCCATTCAATATACAACATCTCAGAGACATGTTCTTACTGTTCCATTGCAAGCACTGAAGCACTGTTAAAATCATGGCTGTGTGTGATTTAAGATATATTTGCAATGCTAAGAAGCAATGGATCTGTTCCGTTCAAAGTATGGGAGATTTGCTGAGTAACTCTTATACTTTAAGGCCCGTATTTATACTCCGTTTGCGCCGAATTAGCGTAGTTTTTTTCGATGCAAATTCGGCGCAAAACTAACGCCATATTTATACTTTGGCGTTAGACGCGTCTAGCGCCAAAGTATGGGCAAATAGCGTAATTTTTTTGCGTGAACGCCTTCCTTGCGTTAATGAGATGCAAGGAAGGCGTTCCCGTCTAAAAACAGACGCACATAGCAGTGCGTGGTATTTATGCTCCAGGGCAAAAATCACTCCCGCGCGGCAGGTGGCTCACAAAAATGGCGCAAAGCACGAATAGCGTGAAATTTTAACGCCTGGGTCAGGGCAGGCGTTAAAATGGGGCAAACACACCTGTACTTAATCAGAACACACAGAACAAACAACAGAGCAGCAGAGCAGCAGAGCAGCAACAGGGAGACATGGAGGTGCTTTTTCTTCAACGTGCACGTAGACGCAGAGCCCTGCAGCAACAACAGCAGCCACAACAACAACAGCAGGGACCCCAAAGACAGCGCAGAAGGCAGGAGAGGATATTCCGCCCACGAACAACCCTGCATGGCCTCAGGGAACGAGACATCATCCAGAGGTACCGGTTGAACTGGCAGGCCATTCAGCAGCTGCTGGCAAATATTGAACAGCAATTGGCCCCCACTTTAGTGACTCCACGCACTATCCCAACCAAAACAAAGCTGCTTGCCGTACTTCACCTGCTGGCAAGTGGCTCGTTTCAGACAACTGGTGCCCTGGTTGGTGGAATCTCACAACCATCTTTCTCCGCATTCCTGCCTAAAGTACTGGATGCCATCATTGGACTGACACCCCGCCACATCTGCTTCCCTAACACACTGCAGAAGCAGCAGGAAACAAAACAGGGGTTCTACGCCATCAGTGGCTTTCCGCACGTCCTTGGTGCAATCGACTGCACACACGTACGCCTTGTGCCACCTGCTGCGAGTGAACACCTCTACCGCAACAGGAAGCACACACATTCCATCAACGTGCAGGCCATAGTCGATCACCAAGGACTGATCAGCAACATTGTGGCTAAATATCCTGGGAGTGTAGATGACGCATTCATCTTCCGTCACTCCACCATCAACCAACACTTCCAGGATGGACGGTATGGCAATGGACTACTTGTTGGTAAGGACAAAAATCAACTTATATACTCACTGCACAGAAACCCTCTAGGATAAACAACCCATACACCACAATAGCAACACCTAGACAGGAACACACTGAGGTACTCACATCACTAGCCATGTGTCACAAGTCACCATTGAACCTCTCACACATTTGAATTTACTCCACAGCTTAGTGTGAAGACATTCATGACTGTGGTTGCCTAAATGTCACCTTGCAAATTGGAAGTCTCACAATAACCTGTACACTAATACAATGCATAACTTTTAAGGGATGGGATGGCCTGGCTATGTTCATATGAACGTTTCTAATACCCTTTCATGTTTCAACTCTGCATGGAACTATCATCACACCCCCAGTGAGGACACACGGACACCTGTGTCACAAGTCACAATGCAAGGGAGGGCACACTGTACTTGAGAAACCAATACATCCTGCTGACAAACAGTTAGACAACAAACACTTGCTCAGCCAAGGAAAAAAAACAATGCCAAAGTTTCCACCAACAACCATAGGTTGTCACATTAGTACACAAAATAGTCACAGACAACACAACACAACTACTGCCATCAAAGATACGTACAACAGTGCCTCCTACATCTAATTGATACCATTCTGTGTTTCTCTTTCAGCTGATCAGGGGTATGGCATCCAGCCTTGGATAATGACACCATATGGGAACCCAAATACTGCTGCTGAGCGGGCATACAATGACGCCCACAAGAGGACCCGCAGCATTGTGGAGAGGACCTTTGGGATCCTAAAGTCAAGGTTCCGCTGCCTTGACATCACTGGCGGAAGCCTACTATACTCCCCAGAGATGGTATGCAAAATCATACTCACTTGTGCCATATTACACAATATTTGTGTACAAAGGAACATTCCCCTCCTTGAACCGGACCCAGACATGCCTGAGGATGATGATGAGGAGGATGCTGGCCTGCAACAGGAGGGGGAACAACCTAACACCGCAGCAGGAGTGCGTAGGCGCCAACAGCTTGTGAACAATTTTTTTACTTAAGTTATTATAATCACTTGTATTCCACACTTGTAAATAAACACAGATCACAAACACCACATCATGCTTTGGCCTATTCATTTCTGACCACCTTTAGTTTGAAATAGCTGAAGATGAATGTCGTCTCATTGATCAAGAATGCCATTAAAATTCATCACACCAAAAATAAACATCACAACTGTATGCACAGAGGGTAGGATGTGACATGTTACATTACCATACACAGAGCCCAACAAGAGTACAAATGTGACAATTACACATGCCGGATCCAAACAACTGAAACAGTCTCTCATCCAGCCCAAAATTGGAGATCATTTGAAAGTCACATCACACGTGTTCAGAGACAGGGTGGGACCATCCATGTGTACGTGAACATGTCATCAATGGCTTCTCTCAAGTGTATGATGTGAGCAATACACAATTGCAACAACATCAGCTGCCACTAACTCAGGAGGAGACCTTGAAGTTACAGTGACAACATACACACAGACAGGTCATACTGGATCCACATTCCCACACACATGTACACATATGTCATACAACCAACCTAATATTTGAAAGTAGACCATCACAGTTGTGTCCCAGTTTGAACCTAGCAGAAAGATTGTAACATGACACTAAACCAGTTTATGCAGAAAGGGACACAGACAAGCAAAACAATCTTCGCATTATCACATCGTGAACGCTGAGAGTCTTGCAAACTTAGGGGGTCATTCTGACCCTGGCGGTAATTACCGCCATGGCGGAGGTCGGCGGTAGCACCGCCAACAGGCTGGCGGTGCACCGATGGGCATTCTGACTGCGGCGGTTCAGCCGCGGCCAGAAACGGGAAGTCGGCGGTGTACCGCCGACTTCCCGCTGCCCTTGAGAATCCGCCATGGCGGCGGAGCGCACTCCGCCGCCATGGGGATTCTGACACCCCCTACCGCCATCCTGTTCCTGGCGGGTCTCCCGCCAGGAACAGGATGGCGGTAGGGTGTGCCGCGGGGCCCCTGGGGGCCCCTGCAGTACCCATGCCAATGGCATGGGCACTGCAGGGGCCCCCGTAAGAGGGCCCCACAAAGAATTTCAGTGTCTGCTTTGCAGACACTGAAATTCGCGACGGGTGCAACTGCACCCGTCGCACCTTCCCACTCCGCCGGCTCCATTCTGAGCCGGCGTCCTCGTGGGAAGGGTGTTTCCCGCTGGGCTGGCGGGCGGACTTTTGGCGGTCGCCCGCCAGCCCAGTGGGGAAGCCAGAATGACCGCCGCGGTCTTTCGGCGGGAACCGCTTGGCGGGCGGCGACCGCCGACCGCCGCGGTCAGAATGACCCCCTTAGTCATATGAAAATGGTATGCAACTTAGCTCCAAATCATCATTACTGCAAACGTCAAATGGGCTAATGAGATGAATGAATGGTCAACAGTCATTCATACCATTTGGCCTTACATTCGCCCGCTGCTGCAGGTTTGCCAGGATATGATAAAAATACTCCATGGATACAGTAGCTATTCTGGATGGTCAAATCCTAGGGTGCTGGGGGCCTAACTCCACCTCTACCACCCCCAAAACATACAAGAATCATGTACTTGTGAACTAAACACATGCATAAGGCACATGTGTGGCCTCCATGTCACAAGTCCTACACAAATATGAAACACAAAATCATAATGGGACATGGTCAGCCCCATAAAAACTGAAAGTGACTCTCCCACTCCCTGTTAGGACTACAGATAAAAGCATCCCCATCATAAAGGTGGGGACATTTTGGAGACGGAATACATAATGGTATCAAAAACCTCATTTCAAAATAGCCATCAGCAATTACACCAAATATGTTGTCAAATATGGTCAATACATTAGTTAACGTATCCCAAACATCACAGTGTGAAGGCCGTCTATACATAAAAGTACGGACATTTGTCATATACAAACACACATGTGTCTCACATCGCACCGTTTTACCATGACAAATCACCTTTCCAAAGCTAAACACATGAAGACATTTGGATAAATTTGCTCCATATTCTACGCATACAGCATGGCCGTCATAATTTGTTCATGTACATGAGTGCACACAATGCAGAGTCAGATACAAATGTATCCAAAAGTGTCTTGATATTTCACCTTCAAATTATTATTTACATCCACAATATTTTTGACTCTGCATCATGTGCACTACTGTACGTGTAAAAAAAAACACGCCCATGATGTATGCGTCGTGAAATTGACGCTATATGCACAATATATTGGTCATTTCATGTACAGTATTAATTATTAATATTCATATCATATTTTTTGACTCCGCATCATGTGCACCACTGTACGTGTAAAAAAAACGACACCCATGATGTATGCGTGGTGAAATTGACGCTACATGCACAATATATTGGTCATCTCATGTACAATTTGAAATATTAATATTCATATCATTTTTTTTCACTCCGCATCATGTGCACTACTGTACGTGTAAAAAAAATGACGCCCATGATGTATGCGTGGTAAAAATGACGCTACATGGACAATATGTTGGTCATCTCATGTACAGTATTAATTATTAATATTCATATCATATTTTTTGACTCCGCATCATGTGCACCACTGTACGTGTAAAAAAAATGACGCCCATGATGTATGCGTGGTGAAATTGACGCTACATGCACAATATGTTGGTCATCTCATGTACAATTTGAAATATTAATATTCATATCATATTTTTACACTCCGCATCATGTGCACTGTAATGCGTCAAAAAAATATGACGCACATCTGTGTATGCGTGAAAATATGACGCATTACGCGAAAATAAAAACGGCGGCCATTTTATGCAGGAAGTGATGTAATAGGATATCCTGTTTACCAAATCTGTACTGGGAGTTGACTTTCACTTTCACTTTGCAGTCTCAGAGTTATCTAGACTGTGTGGTTGTGTGAAAGGTGTTGTCCTGTGTTTTACTGCTTTAGTGTCCTGTGTGCCTTGTATTTTGTCTTTGTGTCAATCTTTTATTGTTGTCTAACATTGTCTCAGTCTGTTTAGTGTTATTTTGTCTATACCTGTGATAGTTTGTATTGTCTGTGGGAGTCTGTTGTGGGTAGCATAGTTTGGGGGGTTAGTTGGGCTATTTTTCTCCTTCTTCTTTTTCTTTCACACCTCTACCTTTCCCCATTTCCCACTTTTTCTTTCATTTTTCTTTTGTACTTTTTTACACCTCTCATCATGTCAGGTAGGCCTCGCCTGTCCAGGATGGGTGAGGACGAATTGGGGGGCTTCATATGGCTCGTAAGCCATTTCCTCCCACTGATGCTGGAGGCTGGGGGCCGTGTGATACAGGGGTATCACACGGAGGCGAGGAAAATCCGTTGGGAGAAGGTGCGCCATCACCTGGTCCGGGTCTACGGGAGTCTGAGGAATATACATCAACTCAAGCACCGCTGGGCAGATCTGATCAGCAGGGAACAGGACCTGCTGGACCACCTGGGACTCCGGATTGGTGGCTATGTTGGTGAGTACTAATCAATTACATGGGAATAATAGGAATGTGTGCGTGAACATGTGATGATTGGTAGCCAATCTGCAAAATAAGTAGCTGACTGCGTGTTATGCTAGGGAAACCTAGGCCCATGGGCATACACATAAATCCCCATTTTTGCTACACATGTACACCCAATAACAGCAGTAAAATGCAACATCTATTTGTATTTTGCTAAGTAGCCCCCTCTCTGCGTCACAAAATGATGCAAATGCTGCGCTACAAAGGTATACATATGTGTCCAAATGTGTATTTGTTGCAGGATGTGTATGAAGACCTATGCTACCAGGCCGATGCCTCATTTTTGCAACACATACCAGATGGCTGTAGCTGCATGGAATGTACTGTTGCATTTGTGTCTGAAAAGCAACACGTGAACTGCTCTATTTGTACTCTACTGGTCATAATGGCCAGTGAGTACGTCATGTAGAAACAACATACCTACATATGTAGACGCCATAGCTAGACCGAAAATTGCAAACACATGATGATGCTACACCTGTGTGTTGCCTTCACGTCAAATGAAGTTAGTCATGTTGTCCACACATATGTCACATGTGTGTCTGGTTGCTGTGTGTTGAACCTGTCCACATAGCCTGTTTGATTGTGAGTGGTCATGCAGTCCTCATGGAACCAGTTGTGGAATGTTTCTCTCTGGGATGCACATGCTGAGATGTATGGATCACATGATTGTTGGGGCCTACTAATGGAGGATTAACTTGGACGACACATGACTGTCCTGGCCACTGCATGAGTGTAGTAGGGTGTGTCACTGGAGCAGGAGACTCATCCAATGATAATCTAGAATACAAAGTCAGCCAGGCAGGATGAGCATGTGTGAAAGTGTATCATTACCATGTAATATTCACACACTGTCATTGTAACAGAAATTATTTGTCTGTTCACCCAGTCTGAGTATAATCTTCCTTTCATGCTTTACAGGTGGACCAGCCCCGTACACCGTTGGTGAGGTGGCCCATTTTGACGACCCCGATACCTACAGTGAGTGTTGCCTAAGTGCTATTTACATTGTTTGGAAATGAAGCATGATGGATTACTGTGTGTTCAGGATAATTCATGATTTGATGTGCTGGCCGTTCATTGGCTTTGTTGTTTTGGTGTGATATCAAATTGGAATAATGTTTCTGTAAAGCAATACCTAGTCATCTCTCAGATTGAGGGGCAGTAGGTCATTCAATTAGTGCGACAATTGGGAATAGCATGACTCATTTTGAATACACTGGTCAATGTTAGACTTGGTCAGGAACTTGCCATTAACTGAGTCAGCATATTAGACTGACAGTCTCCCAAATAGCTTAGGCACATGGCTTCGATGACAAGTGCTTCTTCCTAGTTGAGGATGGACTGTGTACACTGTAGGTCGGATCTTCCGGGGGCATGTACTTCCACAAGGTGACCTCGAAGTATGTGTGACTTGAGTGCAATGGCCTAGGTGTTCTGTTGAATCATGTGAATGGGTGTTCTACCTCCTCTGTGTGTGTTGTAAAACATGCCTCACTAATAGTATGTTATGTTGGGCTAAGTCATATCATTTTGACATGTGTGGACCTGGGATGTGACAAGGTTGGGCTGACTCCAACGTGTTGCTAGCCCTTCATAGGTGTTGTGTGTGAAGGCACATGCTTGTTGAACTTTCTGTACACTCCTGGTTGTGCATTGATCATGGGATTGTTGTTTGTTCTTCCCACACCACCCACAAAGACTGGGATGTTACTGTGAAACAGGGTACCTAGGACTGTAGCAACCAGTATGTTACACGTACTTAACACCTTTTGTGACTTGAGTTTGTACCTAGGTCCAGATGTAGCAAAATGTCTACACATTGCAAATAGCATAATTTGATGTTAGTGATTTGCAAACGTCTGTTTCCTAATCCGAAATGTTTTTGGTGGTCATGTACATATTCGCAAAATGCTTTTCTAAATGAAAAAAATAAAGGAGTTTACCAGCCCTACTTGCAAATCACAGTGGTAGGCAATCCCATTTGCTAACGAGTACGTGGTTGCAAAGTGAGTAGCTGTTATCATCCACTTGAAGTGGATGCTAACCAACTTGCTGACTGGAAGGGGTCCTCATTGTGAACCTTCACCTTTGTGAGTGGACCAAAATACTCCTGCACAAAACAGCCAGTGGTCTAGGGGAGCAATAATTATTGTGTAAATTACGAAAAATCAATTGTTGTGAATTTAAACAAATCGCAGCTCATTTTCCTTTCAGATAAAGGGCCTACACTTGGTGACAAATAACTTGCTTCATTTAAAAGCAGTCACGTCTATGGAGTTCTGCTGTTCCCAGCAGGCCTCCATCCCCGTGAGTGCCCATAGTTGCTAAGGTGGTGCAAGTTGGAACCCACATCATTGATGTTCATGAGGTGGGATTTAGGGACCCCATAGTGACTCGCAGACGGTGTCAGAGACACCGTTCAGCTTTGCAATTTGCTAGTTGATTTCCCATCAATTCCTACATCTGGCCCATAGTGTCGACATCTGATTCATGGCCAGGGGTTCAATCTTAGCACACAACTATTTCGAAATGCCATTGAGTGAGGAGTGTGATTCTTATCACATAGAATGACATATGTAGTGAAGTCAGTATGCGGACGAGCTGGTGCCATAATGTATAATGCCTTAGGTATGAATTGTATGAGTAGTTTAGGGTGATGTCATCCATCATGTAGAGACATGGATATGCTATATGTGATATGCCCTTCAGTATGCATGATTCACATGTACTTCCTCTGAGCCTTCCCGTGAACTATGTTGTAACAATTGCTGCAACAAATACATTGCTAATAATGGACAAATTACCCATTGTGGTATTCAACCCACTGTAAATTCTATGCTCAATATTTGCCTTTTCTCTTCACAGCTGCAAACCTGAGTGCCGCAGCTCGCAACCAGTTTGAGCGCCGGGCAATCAGGTACAGCCACATCCTGCAGGTGCAGTGTGGGTATCGGAGGATGGCCCGCAGATACAATTCGGAACGGGCCTCCGGGGCGTGGTATGCCACACCACAGGCTCCCCCAAGGGTGCCCCCAACAACCCCCGCCACTACATCCACCAGGTCTGGCCAAGTGGACCCAGCAACGGACCAGGCATCCTCATCCAGACCTGGACCCAGCCGTGTGGTGGGAGCAGGGCAGTCCCGTGCCCACACCACTCCACCAACACAATCCACCTCCACCGGCACCCAGACCTGCACTGACCCTCCGATCAACCCAGCGGACTTCCACGCATTGTCAAGGAAATTGGACAGGTTGATTGCAAAAGTTGACACCCTGACGGAGGACATGGCTGAGGTGAAGAGGAAGGTGCGCTCCATCCGGCGAACACTACGGAGGCCAAATCAGTAGACATTTTGCCCTCCAGAACTTTTACCCCTCCCCTCTCACCTCTTTCCTATTTCATACTGTTAGTTGGGTTTGGGGGGTTAGTTATAGGATAAGTGTAGGAAATTAGCTTAGTTAGTGTTAGGTAAGAGGGTGGGGGGTCCTTCTTCTTTATATCTTATCTTTTTGTGTGGGCGGGTGGGTGGGGGGCAATGTTGGGATTCCTGTTTAAAAAAATAAAAATAAAAAATAAAATCTATAAAAAAAATATAATAAAAAAAATATATGTTTGTTTAGGATAGTGTAGTATGTGTGTAGGTTAGTAAGTGTTGTCCTGCATGTGTCTTGTCTCATAATGGTGGGTGGGGGGTTGATGTTTAGATCGTTTTGTTACATGTGTAGAGTAAGTTTAGCTTAGGTTAGTTAGGGACAGTTGTGGGTTAGTAGTAGTCAGGTTAGATTAGTGTAGGTTTATCTTTCCCTTAGTTGCCTCTTTTATTACTTATTGGAAATAAAAAAATTGTTAACCCTTTACCTGATGCGTTAGGTGCTACCTTTTCATGGCCTTGACATCAGTGTAGCAGAAAGTTTTAGTATGACATTTGTGTCCTATGCTCGCTATCCCCAGGCTATTGAGGTTTAACATGCCAGCTACCCGTGTGCTAACTTGGTAAGTATCCACCATGTGGGAGAGCCACCATTGGTAGTGTGCATAGATCATCAAGATTTGGGGTTGGTATGTATCCTACTTCACAAAGAGTGCTTCCAGAGTTGATTTTGTAGGTAAATAGATAGGTCGGACAGCATTGTGAAGTTCAGGGAGAGCTTTGTAGATGAGTATTTGTTCACACTCTTGTCTTGTTGCTGTCATTGCTGACCTACATCATGTGTGTACTGCTTGAGCATGACTTTCCTTCATGGTAGTATACGCTGTAAGGGTGATTGATGCAGTGTAATTTGGTTATCATTCCTTTCATTTTACAGCATAATTTCTTGTTTTAGTATTGCAAGGTGCCTACATTTCTCAGCCACCATTAGTTGTCTAGAATAGCTATGGATGGGGCCTCATTCTGTCCAACACAGCATGATTGTGTGTGCTTAGTCCCTACATCAGTTATTTTCCTCAGTCTAGTAAAGCTATAATGCAATCCTGGCCACTGCACAGATGTTTCAGTATACATGAAATCAGGACAGTAGTATAGAGAATCGACATGGTTGCCACACAGCCACTTTGGAGTTATGTACTGCACAGTTGAAGTGTGAAATGACACAGAGACACAATAGGTGTGCAAGTGATATTTATTTTTAGGTGGAGTAGTGCAAAAAGTCCATTAACAATGTTAGGTGAGTCCGTTCTGGTGCATTCTTAAATGGTGATCCTATTTACAGGGTGTGGATGATGCTCCTGACATGCTGGGGTGATGTCACAGACGGTGCAGAGGAACAGGAATTGCCAAATGGTAGGAGAGAAACATTTACAGCCAATGTGGACAAGTTAAACAGTAGATTGCCGAACAGTCATTGAGGGTAGTTGGAGTGAGGCTGGCATGTGTCAAAACGTATGACCTTGGTCAGAGTAGGGCATGGTGCAGGGACTAGGGCTTCCGGGTACTCTTGCGAGTGAATGTTATCTGTTCCATGTCTTCTTCTTCTGATGTGTGTGTTGCCTGGTGTGTCCTTGTTGTTGTTGTTGGTTGTGAAGGGGCAACACACACCTCAGTGTCAGAAGACATGGAGGCAGACATCCCGGGGGCTGATCCCTGTCCAGTTATGAAGGGCAGTACTGCAGCAAGGAGAGCGTGCTGGTTTTTCAGAATGGCAGCCACATCCCGATGGTAGGCAGCCAGGTCGGCCCTGAGGGGTTCGATATTGCATTCGTGCACACGCTGAAAGGCTTGCTGTTGGAGTTGTTTGGTCAACTGGATGACAGCTGTGCAGATTGCCTTCTGTGTTACTAAAAGTTCCTCCAACAGCGATGTTCTGGCTTGCATTGCAGCTGCCTGATCAGCAGTTGACAGCATGCACGAACGCACCCCCTCAAGGCTGGCTGCCATAGTTTGCATCCCCACCCGCACCTCCTTGGCCAGCTCCCGCTGGACCCCAACGACTGTTCTTTCGAAGCTGGTGCCAGTGTCGTCAGAGTCCTCAGCTGTGTTGGAGCTGGCAGGTCTTACAATTGGGGTGGCGGGTGGTTCTACTGTGGTGGCTGCTTCTTCTTGGCTCCTCCTTGTTACTGAAGGGGGGGTTTGGAGGCTTTCGAGGACCATGTCAATGGTCTCCTGTGTGAGGTTGATGGTCTCGTCATCCATGTCATCAGGGAACTCATGGACAGGCATATCGGCAGGAGATCCGTGTTCCTCTGCAAAGAAACAGGGTACAATTAGGGTGTCTGTGTTGAGATCATTTAGCACTAAGATACAAGCCTTTGGATGCCTTAACTTTGTACTCTGATTTTGTCTTGGTATCTGCTGTCCGTCATAGGGCATTGTTGTAGGCCTATGGCCCACCTGTGTGTCACATGTATGATATGGAGCTATCAGACATGCCTGCCAGGTCATCTCTAGGTGTTGATTTGTAATTATTTCGGAATATGCATTTTTTTGTCCTACTCCTCCCTCGGTGTTTCACTATTGTTATGGAGGGACATTTGTTTGGGTGGGCTCTCATTATCCTACATGTGATTCTTGGCTTTCTAGGCAGCAGGATAGCTAATGGTGTGGGGGACTAAGTTTGACCCACTTGTAAATAACTCTGTCACCCAGATATTCTATTTAGCTCAGACAGACTAGCAGTGCCTCTGGTCTCCCACAACAGAGGAATGTTTAGAAGTCCAAGCCCATGACATCTTTGGGACTTCTCAGGGAAGTGGTGGTCACTCAGGTCCTACACATTTCTATCTTTTCCGGTATGTTCCCATACACAAATGACACAGACAGTATTTGTTTGATATGAAGTTTCATTGTACAACTGACTTGTAGGAATTTAGGTGTGAGCCCCAATAACCAAAACAATACACACAGTTAGAACTGAAATAGTCCGCAGGAGAGTAATACATTGGTACACAGCTATCATGGTGCCTAACAGTTTCTACTCTCCCTCTGCTTGTTCTATATATAGCACAGCATGTTAAGTTTGGAGCTTGGCTGTCTGAATCACAGGGGAGACATCATCCCTCATATCAGAGGAATGGGCTGGGATCTGGTTGTGCATCAGCAGCAAGGCAGGCAGCATCTAGATGTGATTTTCTGTTTGTAAACTCCCCCATGCGTGTCTTGGGACGAGGAAGTGAATTTAAAAGACATATGTCATTGTGATGACAAAGTTTCCCTACGCAGGAATGGCAAACCTTAACCCCTACCACATCTATCATCAACGAACCAGACGGTATCCTTGACTGGGGCACAGAGTGAATATGTTCTAGCAAACTCCAGTGCAGAAGTAGGCAAAACAGGGTGATTTGACTAATTGCCAACACCTTAGGAATGACTATTTGCTACATTAACTGATAGGAAGGGCAATGAGATTCATTTAGTGCAAAGTGCTCTGAGGCACTTAGATGTGAGCAAATGAGTATAAGTACATTCAGGGTAAGATGCACAAAGGCCTCCAGCCTGAGGCTATTGCGCAAAGTATACGTTTCACTTGCCACACTACACTTTGACTGACTGTGGGTGTTGTGACTGCCCTGCCAGCACACTTGCCTCACAGGCCCTGCACCATACACTTTTTATTCACATTGCATGATCTGTACATGTTAGGTGGCATGACCTATGTATGTCAATGTTAGGATGTGGTATGGATGTAAACATTGTTGATGTTTGTATCTGATGGGGTCTCATGTGTGTCTTACTGGATTGGCCTGTTTATCGTATGAATGTCCTATTTTTGGGTTAGACTGTGCAGATGTGTTTCATTGACCAGTTGCCTGTGTCCCCTCGTCAATGTTGTTGTCTGAGCAGTATGACATTTGTGATGTAGCATTGTTAGGCAGGCACGTGAGGGACCCTGACGTATGCAGCATGTGTGTGTCGTTAGTGCTGTGTGGCTCCTATTGCTGTTTACTTAGGCTTATGTATGTGTCAGTTATGGACATTCGGCATTTAAGTGTACTGGTACCTTTGTCTTATTTCTAGGAGTAGTTGCAGATGTCATCCTCACCCCCTAATTTAGGAATGTATGTTCCAGGGTGGGGTTTCTGCCATTTGGTACTATAGCTGCCCAGAGATGAGAGGTGTTATTGTCAACTGTGGTGGCAGTTAAGTTGCAGTTGTTGTATTTGCTACTGCATTACAGGTAGGGACCTAGTTGATGGGGAATAGTTTGTGCAAAACAAGTGCCTGGATGTGGATTCAGGGTAGTGTCCTTCCCACCTGTCACTGGTTTCCCTTGGCTCTCTTGTTGTAATTACAGGATGTCCCCGTGGGACTGTAGTGGTGGCAGTATTTTGTCGTGCCCCGGCTATGGTCAGTACTGGCCATTCCCCCCTGCCGTGCCCCTTTCCCCATGCCACTTCATATATGTGCTAAGTTACATGCATTGTGTAGTAGGTATCCCCCCCCTGCTTACAGTCCCCATTATTGCATTGTAATTCCCCATGCGGCTTACCCTGCATGTGCGTAGTGTCGTGGTAGTCTGCGCTGTCCAGTCCTTGTATCCCTGTGACGATCTCCTCCGGGATGACGGCTGCGACCATCTCCTCCATGTGGTCCAGGGCCTCCTGTTGTGCTGGACTCCCCCCTCCAGTCTGCATTGCTGCCTTCCTGTTCCTGGCCATTTTCTCTTTGGTCCTACGTTTACAGTCATGCCAGCGTTTCTTACACTCGGTGACTGTCCGGCGTTCTTCAGCCACACTGTTTATCTTGTCCACAATTTCTTTCCAGATGGCCTCTCTCCTACTGAGTGGCAATTTTGAGGATATGAAAAGTTGGTGCTGGTGTTCCGTCACCTCTTTCACCAGGATGTCCTGCTCCTCTGCACTGAAGCGACACTTTCTTTTTTTCTTTAACATGTCCTGGTTCCTGTATGCTTCCTCCTGGCTGGTTCCTGGTCTGCTCTCATCCTCCTGGGGTCTGTTGGGGCATCTAGGATCCATTTTGGGTCTCCTCTCCTGTAAGTGCAGTTTTCACGCAAAAATGTCACGCAATAGCGTGAATGAAACCGGCGTTTTCACGATTGCGCTGTCGTAAATCGACCCACAGTGATTTGCGTCACTTTTACGTGGGTTTCCCTTACGACAGACCGACGCTGTTTGCGTCACGAAATAATGACTCCCACCTGTTGGTTGCGCCGCCGTACGTCAAAGTATAAATTTGACGCCCGAATGGCGCATCCAAATGGCGTTAGACGGCGCAATTTTTTTTGACGCAAAACTGCGATAGCGCAGTTTTGCGTCAAAAAGTATAAATATGGCCCTAAATGTGATGAGTAGCACTACTCTTGCTCAGGAGGCAGAATGGCAGTTTATTGCCACTGCTCATTTTATTTCTTATCCCCCTTCCTGAAAACAACTAACAAGTGCAAGTACCTCTCCCATGACAATATCTTACAAACCTTGACTCAGAACACATTTTCAAATTCTGACTGACGCTTTTCAATATAATGTACTGGTGTCAAATCTGCCCTATTTCTTTTTAAACGGACAAAAGTCATTGAAAAAACATGCTCATCAGTGCTAATGCGGCAATTGTTGCAGCTTTTGCATATCTTCTTGTTGCAGGATTGTAATCTCGCATAGATCCCTATTGTTGGTCTAACAGTAGCTTGCGTTCTTGTTTTCCTTAGGACTCTGCTAACAGCAGAGCGTTCTCTTGCTGGAGAGGTCCAATTCTTATACCCAGTAGTGCTTTGAAGTGAGGGAAACTTCAAAGGAGTCTTTGTAGTGCACAGAGGTCCTTACTTTCTGCCCTGGCTCCAGACTAACTACAGAGGGGTTAGCATCTATGTGTGAGGGAACAGAACACATCCTAGTAGGTGTAAGTGTGAGGCTGTGGAGAGCTCCTCCCTCTTATTCTGTCAGGATGACACATCAAAGCCCATCAAATCACATCTAAGCTCCCAATGATTGTGGCTGTTGAGAGGGAATATTCAAGGCCCAGTGTGTCACCCACCCCAGACAAGTGACCAGAGAAAGGCTGCAAGAACACAGGAAAGTGGCAACATTCTAAAATTTGAATTTTCTAAATTGTATAAATAAATCAGACTTTACCAATAAAAAGGACTTATCAATACAATTCCATAGGTACTAAACATGACAGATCCACCTCGTCCCAATCAGGAATTGCAGTGTATTAAATGTAATAAGGAATTACCAATGTTATCCTAGGAGAGGGGTAGGCCTCACAGTAGTGAGAAACCACTTTGGACGTTTTCACCACAAGGACATGTAAACCATAAAAGTATATGTCCTACCCTCTAATTACACAGCACCCTGCCTAATTGGTACCTAGGACCTATCTTAGGGGTGACGTATACATACTAAAAGGGGAGTTTAAAGCTTGGTAAGTGATTTTAAATGCCAAGTCAACATGGCAGTGGGACACTGCATTCAGGCTGCAATGAAAGCCCAGGGGCATGTTTAAATGGCTACTTAAGGGGGTGGCACAATTAGTGCTGTATGCCCACTAGTAGCATTTAATTACATCCCCCAAACACATGTAGTGCAATTTACTAGAGACGTTTGAGTAAATTAAATATGCCAATATGGTATATACCAATCAAACCATGTTTATGGGAGTGAGCACAAGCACTTGAGCACTGATTTGCAGTGATAAAGTAGACAGAGTCTTAAAGTAAACTAAAACAACCTCAGCAAAAAGTGGAGGAAAAAAGGCAAAACAGTTGGGGTGACCCTGCAGAGAGGGCCATTTCCAACAGTGTCTCCCTCTAAAATGCATTCTAGATATGCTACTGGTGTGTTCTTTTGAGTTTCACCATGCCATTCATACAAATTGGACAGTGAGTAGTTACAAAGGAGAATGCACCTGCAAAAATGGGACCTTGAAAAGAAAAGCACTGAGAAAGACCCCACTTATATGTGGATGGCTGCACTGACAAAGCATGTATAAAACCCCTTGTTCTCATAGGAATTATGGCGCTAAGTGCCATAAAAACTTCACCACTGTGTTCACCCCTACTTACATTAATTCTAAAAAAGTGTCATTTGACCACTCTTTGGCTACCATTATGATCTATTTGTAAAACACAATGAAAAGAGACCTTGGATAAATGGAGCTTGGGAGGCGGACTTGTATTGGAAGTTGACAATATTGTTTTCGGCGAGTACACACTAAAATTATGTCTTTGTTGTAAATGGGTTTTGAGATTTACCTTAGCAGGGAAACTATGGGCCTGATTACAACTTTGGAGGAGGTGTTAATCCGTCCCAAAAGTGATGATAAAGTGACGGATATACCACCAGCCGTATTACGAGTCCATTATATCCTATGGAACTCGTAATACGGCTTTTGGTATATCCGTCACATTTGGGATGGATTAACACCTCCTCCAAAGTTGTAATCAGGCCCTATATGTCTGAGTTGGAGTTTTCATGTCTACTCACTCTGAATGAAATAAAGGTGCCTGCAACCTACCCTCTGACTGGGTATTAAAAGCTAAAAGTGGGATCTAGTGTGCCCTTGTGTCCTGGTACAACTGCATCTACATCTCAAATGATAGCTATCCCCCTGACTGCTCCTCAGCTCTAGCCTCTAATACCATTCTTGAATATTACTTACAGCAACATATTCAACCTGCAACACATTTGTTTCTCTTCACCCCATCTCTCTATACAAGCAGAATATTTACACAGCACTCTTTTCTCTATACAGATCCACAATCTCCATAGCCCTAGCATCTCTCAACGTTCCTAGGGTATCTTCACAGCTGCATATTCTACACAGCAACTCCTCAGAGTCCATTCATCTCTGTATATAGCTTGGTATCTCTTCACAATCCACCCTTATGTGTATAAATTCTAAATCTTCCCAGAGTCCCTCACTCTCTTTGAAGCCCCTGATTCTCTCCACGGTGCACTCTACTCTCATTGCAAGCTCAGAGGTCAACTCTAGTACAGATACCAATTTTTTGTTTCCACATGGACCAGAGTTATTTAATATAGCCTTAGAACCCACCGTAGCGGGCTCTACTGGCTATTAAAGGCCCGCTCCCGTGTTAAATGCCCAAATCGAAGGCGAGGGCCTTTAACATGGGAGAGGGCCTTTAATTGCCGGTAGAGCCCGCTACAGAGGGTTCTAAGGCTATTAGAACATTCTGCCACTAAAAGGCAGAATGTTCTCCTAAATAAAACAAAGTCTTCACAGAACCGGAGGGGATTAAAATCCCCTCAGGCTCCGTGAGGCTTTGTTCACAGTTGCTGCTGTGAACAAAGAAGATTGGAATGTTGGTGCTGCGGGCCTTTACTGGACAGTAAAAGCCCGGAGCACTCCATTGTTTTCAATGGAGCTGCCAACATTCCAATGTTCTAATAGCTATCAGACCACAGATTTCCTTTGATAGATGACAGCAGGGCAAACTTGCCAAACTTTATCAGGGAAAAAGGCTCAGAAAAAAACCAAAACATTAATATTTGTTGAAATATCTTTTTGCATGTTATGCCTCATTTTACGGGTAGATTTTCTGCCCCTGGCAATGCCTCATCCTGAGACAATGGTGTGGTAAATACTTCACTCTATCCTTGCCAAACTTATAAGGAGGGTCTGTAAAACTTACTTCCCAAATTCCCACTTGCCCAAACTATTTTTTACTAATGTTTTGTGTGCAGGAGAGGGAGATGAATAACGGAGGTGGTTGAGTGTGCAGGACTGTTTCATGCATAATTCCAGGGAGAAAATGGTCTTTTTCAGAAAAGGGGCAAAGTAAGGCCTAACTCTTAGATGAATCTGAGGCAAGTGGTCATAAAACCCCAGTCAACCTTGAAAAGGTGGCTGCTTTAAAGGGATCTTTACACTATTCACAATCCACAACCTGGCAACATTTCCAATTACTCATTGACTTTTTGCTTGTCTTTGACCCTAAATAGAGATTTACAGTGTGTCGCAAATAGACCTACCTCATGAATATTAAGGAGGTAGGTCACAGTTTGTGACCCACTTGTATTCGCTGCTATCACAGGAATGATGGCCTGCTGGGGTCAGTGACCCACCATATCTGTGAATGATTTTAAATAAAGCAATCATTTTATTTTTAAATGCAGTCCGCTCTTAAAAATATGTTTTTAAATACTTTCCAAGGGAAAAAGGTTGCATGGGGATTAATTCCCATTTGGAAATGGCTTACCACTAACTTTGAATTGTAGAAATGTGTGAATGTTCTGGTACTGCATTTTGGTCGCAAACATTAATACATACCATTCGGATTCCCTGTTTGCAAGGGACACCCTGACCAGGTCCCTTCCAAATAGCGATTATATTTTGGATCTCAAACCCAAACAGTGATTCAGTAACAAGTTACCGAATTGCAGTTTGGTGTTTGTACATTTTAAAAAGTATTTTTATGGTTGCAAAGAGCCAGATTCTGTGAGTTGGGCCTTTCGTGCCTTCAGAAATGCCTTGCACATCTAGCCCATGGTGTGTTTTTGTCTCCACCACTTACATTGGTAGACTGTTCCATTCATTTATCTTTTAAACATTGTTCCATTCTCTGATTCCTATTGAGTGCTCCAGTACAAGGAGTAATGATGCACTGACAAAGCTACTTCTTCTCATGAAACTAGGAGTCCAGCTTTTGATGCATAACACAGGAACTGTTTTTATGTGGTTCAGATGTGGTTTCTAAAAGTGAACACTGCAATAACGACCTGTTCAGGAGCAATAATCGGTTAATTTTCTCATTGTCAGAGGGCAGATTATTAATTTATCTTATAAACTATCTATCTACAATATGAAAACAATTCCTGGAGAGTGTCTTCCACATAGGTTCCAAGGATGAGAGGTTTACTATATGAAAATAACCAGAGTCACAGGGAGTCTAACAAGTGCTTGTTATAGAGGTGGTGGAGCACCAAGAAAATAAGGAACAGAGGTAACTCAAGCTTTCAAAGAAGTCTCTATACCCCTCCAAAGTCTAAACCCCAGCGTAAGACAAGACAATGCATTCAGGATATTCTCCCCGATATAATCATTTTCACCACACACACTGCAAACTGGATTGTGTAATAATTCAAATCTGCAATAAAAAAAATTTTCATCAGTGGAGAGATCATACTTGTGTTTGCTAAAGGTTTGCTTGAAGTTTTAAATGAAAACTATAATGCTGCCATTCTTTAATGTTGACGGTATAATTAAGTAAATATAAATATCTCCCCTAGACACCATACTGCTGATGTAAGAGCTGTTGAATTACTGAACTACCTTTGAGTAGGCTAAGAACTCTGCTGAACATAAGAATTAAACCACACACAGAACCTGATTCAAAAACCTCTCCTGTCAGTATGTGTGTTAGCCCATGCTTACTTTGAACTTGCTAGTTAATGTCCAGAAACAACACATTTATGAAAATACATATTTTTTCAAGAAATCTGGGAAATTCATGACTAAGTCACAACTAATCACAAAAATGGTTTGTAGCCTGGGAATTGATTAGGCATCTCTTTCTCCTATAATGTCATGGGTAGGTCACACATAGGCCTTAAAAAAGGCACAGATACCCATAGAACTACCCACACATAACATAGGACACAGAGACCCACAGAAAACGCTTTGTGAATGAATTTCATACTGTACATTTGTTAATGTTATTTGATACCACAGTTTCAAATATTAGAAGGGAGAACGTTTTAAAATGGTTATGAAACCCTACGTGGGAGTGTTTCGGGCAGAAAAGTAGGTGTAAGTCAGGGTTAACACTAAGCTCAGAGATACTTTAAATTGTGGATGACTCCTACATTTCCAAAACAAAGGTTAGAAATCTATAAATCATGGGCCCTATTCAGAAAGGGCTCTGTTCAGCATGTTTTCTGTGAATGGCAGAGTCTTACTCCTGCCTTAAATTTAAGTTTCACCTGAATATTCAGGCTTGATTCACAAATGTTCTGTATGTTTTTAGAGTAAAGTATGTTTACTTATGAAAACTGTAATCATGGCTTACACATAGAAATTACCGTGGCTAGCCAACTCTACTAAAATGTCGTACTAATGACAGAGAATGCATGTTTGAGAAGAACTGGAAGAAAGAGAAATTCTAGCCTATTTGTGGCAGGCCAAGCTTTCCTGATTTCCCTCTTTGCAATGTCTTGCCTGTTTATTCACCTTTTAAGTCTAATTGATGACCTTGAGTGATGAATTGTGAATAAGAAATGGTACATGGTTAGGCTTCATCCTCTCACAAACTCTGGTAAAAGCCAGAAAGAACAGCAGCAAGTACTGTCACAATGCTCAGGATGAAGGAGGGTGGCATAACAAGTGCAAGGATGTTGGGCAAGAATGGATTCAGGGCATCGTACAAATGTATAAAAGATACATCTTTGCAATTCCTCAATCTCTTTCTTTCTCCCACTTCTCACCCTCACACACCAGTCCTTGCAAATCAGTGACTTATGCAGAACACAATGTCGGGTCAAACTACTTACTTCACCCCCTTGGTTGATAAACATCTGGGCATTATTGGTGACTGCAACATTGGAAGTATAAATCAGGAAGGTGCTCATTAGGTTATGTGCTTTTACAGGAGAAGCTGTGAGTCAGATCTCATCTCTCAATAGTCTCTCCATCTGCTTATAGCCTTCGGAAAAGGTCACATCACGTTAGAGGTGTCTCGTCTTGCCACTCTTACAGACAGCTTGTGATTGCAAGCACGCAGCAATCCAAGGTATTAAGAAAGTCATTCTTGTGAGGAAGAAAGCTAATACCCAATTTGGTCAGAAAAGCTTTTGCAATGACTATAAAGCAGTTTTGTTTTTCTCTCCAGCTTTACACCTAATCTGCTCTTTGGACACCTGTCAACCCCACTTTCCTTTATGGTCAAAAAAGGTAATTTTCTCCTTGCGGAATTGCACAAGGATGGTCAGAGGAGCATACGCAAGGAATGATGGCATGTTTGTGAGCTCTTCATGCTCAATCGTAATGACAATAGCTTTTAAGATGATTTCAGGATAATAATTTATTGGAATAGTAAGTGAGGTCCTTCTTTGTTGCTGCAATACAGTTAGAGCTGTGTTCTGCCCCTGGTGAGTGCAAACTGCAGATATGGACTCGAGCCAGCTTTGACTTGTCTATGCATGCAGCACATGCAAGTCAGCAATGAGGATCTTCTAGGGCTAGGATTGTGGCCTGGTACACATTATGTGGGTCCTCATGCCAATTTGGGGTCCATAAAACGGGACTTACACACGAGTTGCCTAGCAAGTACACATTCATACTTGCATCAGAGGTTGTAGGTGTACTTTTCAGCTTTCATGATGGAATTTGTGTATGCAGGTGCACCTTCCAGCCAAGGCTGCTGCCTCAGTAGCATGATGAGAGATGATTGTGTGTAGCATGACACTTCAGACATGTGAGATGTAAGTTATTTGACATTGCATTAGACATGGGTGTTGGCTTTTCATCTAACACCTAGGGCCTCATTTATGAGGCCCATGGCGCAAGATAGTGCAACAAGTGCTCTGCTGTGCTGCCATACATCACCAGGGAAGGCCCGGAATGCACCATAACTACAATATAAGGCACCTTTCTGTCCTCTAACCCTCCACTGATACAAAAATTGATTCCTGGCGCCAAAGCAGGAAGCCTTACACCATGGTGCAAGGGTGCCTGCATTGTGTGGATGACTGATTTTGTGCAGGAAGGAACACATCACAAGAGGTGTCCCTCTTTGTATGTGTGCTACAGAATGCACAAAACATAGGAAAATGAAGACAATGGGAGGGATGAAGATGTTTCTCCCTCATTATGTCACTCTTACACCACCCCTGGGATGGCGTAAATATGTGATAAATTCTCAGACTTGTAAATATGTGAAAACGTCAGTTAGCTTTGTCTCCCATGGGTGTTGCGTGGGTATACCCCAAGCGACACCAATGGAATGGTTCTTTCACACAGTGTTAGGCATGTAAGTTGTCTATATTTGCAAGGCTATGATTAGCCACACAAGGTGGTTTTGCAAGGACTTGTAAACATGGCCTGAAACACTGTGCCAGTGGAGCATCAAGCAAATGTTGGTCTGGGTGCACAAAGTGGCGCAAGGGCCTGGTAAATGAGGCCCCTAATCTCTGATGTATGAGGCATGACATGGCTAATGTCCCATGTGTGTTGCATGTGACCATCCCCAGTGTAGATTTTGCACCTTCCTTGCACACAGAGATGTAGAGCAGATTTCCTGTCTGCCATGCATGGCTATGTGCCTTTAATCATGCAACATATGCAAAAGTGGCTTGAGATGTCTTCACCTGTATGTCAGGGTGATTTGCATTAGATATGTGTACAGAATTAAAGTGCATGTATGTGTGGCAGGCTTCTTCATGCAGTTCCTATCTGTGCAGGCAGAGAGTGATCTGGGAATTGTGTGTTCCATATCTATTTGTTCTTGTGTCTGTTAGTTTCTTGTTGTTTGCTTACGACAAGCCGTCCATTCCCATTGTCCATTCTGAGACCTCTGATTGATGATGGAATTGTTTAAGATGTACACGTCATGTACACTGCCTGGGTATTTGGCCAGCACATTGAGAATCAAGCTGTGATGATCCATGATGACCTGCACAGTCATCTTGTGTGTGTGTTTCCGGTAGCAGTACACATGTTCTGTTGCCGCAGGTGGTACAAGTAGCACATGGGTGCAGTCCATTGCTCGGAGGACATGGGGACCCCAGCAATTGCGTAGAAACCCTTTTTAATTTCCAACTGCAATCACTGGTGTTGGGGAAGAGGATGCGTTGGGGTGTGAGGTGGATGAATGCATCCAGAATAGTGGGCTGGAGTGCAGGCTGTGGGGGCTGCAATACTCCACCCACTCGTGCTGCTGTGATCTGAAAGGATCCAGATGCAAGGAGGTGAAGCACAGCCAGGAGCTTGGTCAATGGCGGAATGGTGATGGATTGCTCTTCCGTTGCCAGCAGTTGTGGCACAATGAGGTGGAAGAGTTGTATGATTGACTCCTGGTACACCCAGTAGAGGGTGATGACCTCCTCCTCATCCCTGAGGGCAATCAGTGATGCCCATTGGTGGTAGATGTGCTCCCATTTCCTGTGCTGCCTCAGTGATCTCGGTGGTGGTGACTGTGGTGATGCTGGATGATGTGGTGGTGATGTTGGGAGTTGTGCTGGTCTCCTTGTTGCCCCAAGTTGTAACAGGAGTAGGCCAATGCTGTTTTCCAGGTTGCCGTGGTGTTTTGTATGTCTTCTCCTTATGTACCTGTGCCTGAGTCATTTTAACTCCTGGACTGACCATGCATTAAAATGTTGATACTAGTCAGAGTTAGCGCAGCCTTTCCTAGGCATGCGTCACTTTTCATAAAGCTTGTAGATATATCGCTAGCGGGTTAGGGTCATTTTTAGGAGGGAATTCCTACATTGCATATCATTGTCGGTATGTGACGCAGACAGATCCGATGCTGATAAAAAATGCCACTGGCCCAGAATAAGTGATGCTAGAGGCCTCTAGCATCACATTGTAGACCTGAAGTTAATTTAGCGCTGCCGCAGTGTCAGTTAAAATGATGCTACAGTGGCGCAAAATCCTTGTAAATGGGTCCCTAATTTTATTAGCAGCCAATACCAAATCTGTATTTGATATACCACATGCTATTGTTCTCTTTTTTCATACACTGCTTTTGCCACAGCAGTGTTAGTATGTAAATTATTGTAAGTTGTCTAAGCTTATCATTATTATTCTAATTTGCTCTCAATAATACTTTCACTCACTCTAGGCAAATGGTGAGAAAAGCTACAATTCAGCACTCAAACAGAAGAAATCAAACAAGGTGTCTGTTCCTTGTTACATCTGAGGTTGTGGAAACTCCTGACCATCATTAAGTACAATACTGGAGGAGATATATGCAATCGGTGCAAATATTGATGCCATTGGTGCCAATATTAAAAACATTCACAGAATCTTTTTTACATTGAAAATGAAAGTTTCATACAATGAAACAAAAATAAGACACAAGAAAAACATTTTGACCACATGCTTCTAGTGGCTGCAAATATCTTCCTATAGCAAAATTAATTTTTAATTTAGAGCTGAAGCAGACAATACAATGTAAGCATCTTCAATCCACCGGAAAACATAGATGGAACAGACTGTAGATTATATCCAGAAAATAATACACAAACTGCTTACTATAAAATTTACAGAAAAATATAAAATAACTAAAGCTCATAGTGTTCCTGCTCATTGTAATCCCAAACAAGTTGAGCCTCAACAAGTAATTCTCAAAGTCTTAAAGTATAGCATTCTGGTGAGGATTAAGAAAGGTGTTCATGAAATCCCATCCATAATGATTGAAGGAAAGCAAATCTCTTTTCATCAATATTTTGCAAAACGGACTGTTTCTTCCAGAAAGGAGCTCACACTTTTAAGGTCCTGGTTAAGAGAATGTGGATTTAATTATATGCTTTTTGATCCTTCCACCATGAGGACGTGGGAGAATGACATCTCAAATATTTTCATAATCTATTTCATTTTAATAATTTTCTGGCTCAACATCACCCTCTATCCATGGAGACTCACTACTCAGAGGATATCTGAATATACTGGTGGAATAAAGCTCAGTTATGAAATTAATGATGGTTTGCCCTATGTGGGTGTAGGAACATATACAGGAGGATTGAGGTGCAGTCACTCTCAGTTGGAGCGGTGCCTTATACTCCGTTTGTAGGGTTGCCTTTATATGTCTATTTATCTTTTTATATTAAAATGAGCTTCCTGTTTTCTACTCTTTTCTATGTTATCTATGTATGGATGCTGGTTCTAAATAATAATGGGTAATTCATATATTCTTAAAAGAGTTTATTTAAAGGTTAAAGGATTAAGGAATCCTGGTAAATGTACAAAGGTATTAGATTATCTGGTCAGACAGAAAAGCAATATTTGTTTATTGCAAGGGCTGCATATTGATGATAAGATTTTAGCATATACGTTTAAGGGGTGGGCAAGGGATATTGTCTTCTCTCTATGTATCAGAAAGAAAAATGGTGTTGCATTCTTATCTTCCAAGAAGTTTAGCTTATAGATCTTTGACAAACAATCAGATGGGGATGACTGATATATTTATGCTAAAGTTAAAATGTATACTTTTGTTTTACTCTTACTTCATATGGTCCTATAGGAGATGACCCTTTATTACTACAGAGATCATTAGTCTTCTTAAATCTTGTATAATTGTAGGCAGTGACTTCAACTTCATAAATGATACTTTATTGTAAAGATTATCTATTGTTAAATGTAGACCTCCAAAATATTCCTAGATATTTAAAGTCTTTTTTTTTAAAACAGAAAGTTAGTCAATCATTGAGTCATAATTCACATTAGTTTCTCGTTCTCACCTATCCTTTTCTCAACATAATTATGTTTTGTCATCAGAAAACTGTTGTTTGTTCATTTCACAACTTAAAGTTGGTCAAATATATATCTCTGACCATGTTATGATATTTCTTTTTCTTAAGCTTAGTAATTTCACTATCTCGTCCTCTGCATTGATAATGAATATAGATGTCATCTTAAATGATAATATCAAAAAGGTAAAGATGCTGCAATCTGTTGAACACATGTTATTTGTAATAGTACAGGTACAACATTGATAATATTATTTTGGGATGTTTTTAAAACTTACATCACCGGTATAACAATTTTAGTGATTGAATTTCAAAATAAACAATTGTATACTATGTTACCAGACTCAGAGAAAATATTTCTTCATTATATCCAGTAATAATACATACACCCTGAAGTTACAGAAACTATTATAAATAAAACTCATTGCTCAGCGAATGTGCTGTCTACAGATTTCTAATGAGAAAGCAAAATTTCATTGCAAGTTAATTCCTAATCATCTGTATATCATAAAATACAAAACTCGAATACGTGCAATAAAAGATGGTAATGGTAAGAGCACACCACTAACTTTACACATAATAGAAGAATTTGCAAACAGTTTACTCAAAACCACATAGCAAGCCTGAAACAATTGATTCTACAGATATAGATATCATTCTACAGTCTTGTAAATTACCTGTACTCTCCAGTTCTGACAGATTACATTAACAACATCGCATAAATATAAAGGATGTCATGATAGCTATTAAATCTCTTAAATTGAAGAACTCTCCTGGATTTACGGGATATGGTGGGATACCAGAATTTTTACCAAGCTTTGTTTGCTCAATAGACATCTCATTTACTTGAACTGTTCATAGAGTTTAGTGAGGTAGGTGAAATACCTGGATCTTTTAAAGGAGCTCTGATAAGTGTTACCCAAAGAAGACACAGATTCCACTGTGAAAACAAATTACTGACTAATTTCAATAATAAATAAAGATTACAACGACTATGCCAAAATGTAGGCGACTAAAGCACTTAACGCCTTCGCTGACAGGCCTTTTCCCCCTCAGGTGCCAGGCCTTTTTTGGCTATTTAGGGCTGCTTGCACTTAGGCCCTCATAACTTTTTGTCCACATAAGCTACACACGCAAAATTTGCGTCCTTTTTTTCCAACATCCTAGGGAATCTAGAGGTAACCAGAGTCTGTGGGTTCCCCTGAAGGAGACTGAGAAATTAGCCAAAATACTGCAAAAATGGGAAAAAAGAGCTGCAGAAGAAGGCTTGGTTTTTTCCCCTGAAAATGGCATCATCAAAGGGTTTGCAGTGCTAAAATCACCATCTTCCCAGATTTCAGGTACAGACAGACTTGAATCAGAAAACTAAATTTTTCAACACAATTATTTGCATTTTATTGCGACATACCCCATTTTTAGTATTTTTTGTGCTTTCAGCCTCCTTCCAGTTAGTGACATAATTGGGTGTGAAACCAATTCTGGATCTCAGAAAGCTAAACATTTCTGAAAAGTAGACACAATTCTGAATTCAGGAAGGGGTCATTGTGTAGATCCTACTAGTGTTCCTACAGAAAATAACAGCTGAAATAAAAAAATATTGAAATTGAGGTGAGAAAAACAGCCATTTTTCTCCACATTTTTTTCTGTAACTTTCTCCTGTGGTGTCAGATGTTTTAAAGCAATATACCATTATATCTGCTGGACTCTTCTGTTCGAAATGTATAGGGCTTGTAGGTTCATCAAGAACTCTAGGTACCTAGAGCCAATGAATGGCCGGCACCCTACAATGGGTTTTCATTGTATACTAGGTGTACAGCAATTAATTTGCTGCAATATAAAGAGTGAAAAATAGGTATCAAGAAAACCTTTGTATTTCCAAAATGGGCACAAGATAAGGTGTTGAGAAGCAGCGGGTATTTGCATATCTCTGAATTCTGGGGTCCCCATATTAGCATGTGAATTACTGTACATTTCTCAAATAGACATCTGTCTTACGTTTGGAAGGAAAAAAAATTGAGAAAGACAAGGGGCAATAACACTTGTTCTTTTATTCTGTGTTCCACCAAGTTTCAGATAAAAATGGTACCGCACTTGTGTGGGTAGGGCTAGTGCCTGCGACACAAAACGCAACATGGACACATCACATTTTTACATTGAAATCTGACGTGTTTTTTGCAAAGTGCCTAGCTGTAAATTTTGGCCTCTAGCTCAACCGGCACCTGGGGAAACCTATCAAACATGTGCATTTTTTAAAACTAGACACCTAGAGGAATCCAGGATGGGGTGACTTGTGGGGCTTTCACCAGGTTTTGTTACCCACAATCCTTTGCAAACCTCAAAACTTGGCCAAACAAACACTTTTACCTCAAATTTTGGTGACAGAAAGTTCTGGAATCTGAGAGGAGCCACAAATTTCCTTCCACGCAGCATTCCCCCAAGTCTCCCGATAAAAATGGTACCTCACTTGTGTGGGTAGGCATAGTGCCCGTGACAGGAAATGCCCCAAAACACAACATGGACACATCACATTTCCCCAATGAAAACTGACCTGTTTTTTTGCAAAGTGCCTAGCTGTGAATATTGGCCTCTAACTCAGCTGGCACCTAGGGAAACTTAGCAAACCTGTATGTTTTTAAAAAGTAGACACCTGGGGGAATTCAGAATGGGGTGACTTGTGGGGCTCTCACCAGGTTCTGTTACCCAGAATAATTTGCAAACCTCAATATCTGGCCAGAAAAACACTTTTTCCTCACATTTCAGTGACAGAAAGTTCTGGAATCTGAATGATCCACAAATGTCTTCCACACAACATTCCCCCAAGTCTCTTGATAAAAATGGTACCTCACTTGTGTGGGTAGGCATAGTCTCCGCAACAGAAAATGCCCCAAAACACAACGTGGACACATCATACTTTCCCAAAGAAAACAGAGCTGTTTTTTGCAAAGTGCCTAGCTGTGGATTTTGGCCTCTAGGTCAGCCGGCACCTAGGGAACCTATCAAATTTGTGCATTTTTTAAAACTAGACACCCAGGGGAATCCAAGATAGGGTTACTTGTGGGGCTCTCACCAGGTTCTGTTACCCAGAATCCTCTGCAAACACCACAATTTGGCAAAAAAAACACTTTTTCCCTGCATTTCGGTGACAGAAAGTTCTGGAATCTGAGAGGAGCCACAAATTTCCTTACACCCAGCCTTCCCCCACGTCTCCCAATAAAAATGGCACCTCACTTTTGTTGGTATGCCTAGTGCCAGTGACAGGAAATGACCCAAAACACTATATGGAGACATCAAAATTATCAAATGCAAAACTACCTGTTTTTGCGGGGGCACCTGCGTTTTTGGTCCTGGGCTCAGCAGCCATATAGGGAAACCTACCAAACCCAAACATTTCTGAAAACTAGACACCCAAGGTAGTCCAGGGAAGTGTGACTTGCTTGGATCCCCCAGTGTTTTCTTACCCAGAATCCTCAGAAAACCTCAAATTTAGCTAAAAAATCATATTTTTCCCACTTTTCTGTATGGGATCACCGCGCCAGGATAACAGGGATGAGCCAAAAACACGTCAAAATTGAGGGTGAACAAAAGCGGGTCCAAAAAGGCAGTTTGAAAAAAAATATTTTTAGGCTGACAAGTGGGGTAGAACTTTCATTCGCACATACGACAATGCTGGTTGTTAGGAATTTTGTGGATTCCTGCAGATTCCGGAAGGTTCCATCACAAAAATGTAGGGAAAATGTGTGATTTCCAGCAAAGTTGGAGGTTTGCAGGGCATTGTGGGTAAGAAAATGATGCAGGGTGCATCTGAAGCACACCACCCTGGACTTACCCAGATGCTTAGGTCTTTTGGATTTTTCTACATGGCAGAGTCCCATAGTCCAAAAAGTGCACTTCTCACCATTCCAAGCGGGACGATTATGAGAGTTAGACAAGCTCTCATGGCCCAAATGTAAAATCAAAACCCAAAATAATCAAATGCCCTCTTGCTTGCTCTGGGATAAGATGTTTTAGTGTTGTGGGAAAGAGCTGAAAGACTGTTACCCTATTCAGCTGGGGCATACCATGCCCATACTGGTCGGTAGCCACCACCCCACTATTTTTTTAAAAATTCCCTGGCATATAGTAGGCTTTCTACCCCCTCCCTCCCGGGGAGTGGATTGGGGGTAATTACCCCATCTAGCCACTGGTGGACAGAACAACTTTGGCCCCATTTATTTGGGGTGGGGGTATGGCCATACCCCTACCCTCTTCTTTTTTAAAAAAAAACATCTTCCCTAGTCTCTGGTGAGCTTTTTGCCCCCATTGCGGGCAGATACAGCCAACAGTAATGTGCCCCTATGGGGAGCGACCATTTCCCAAGGGGCTGCCCCCCAAACAAAACTCACATATATACACACACCAATCCATGGTACCTAAGTGGTTTCTGCACCCCCCGGGGGCAGGTCAGTCTAATAGAAATAGGCCGAACTGTCCACCCAGGGGAGCGACCCTTGCTTTCAAAGTACAGTAAACATTAATTATTATACAGTACAATGATTTTTGCATACAGTGCTTCTACCCAAAAATTCAGGTATAGAAACAGGTCTCGATATTATTAATAATACTGGACATGAAGTTTCTGAAATATATAAAAAAAATACAAAATTCTGAAAGGTCTAATTTATGTACGATTCAATAGGCCTGGAACAGTAAACTATCTCTATCATTTTCAGGGGACGTTTGGCAAACAATATGGCTGTCTTATTCTTGATGCTCATTGCCTGCCATTTTACATCAAATCTATCTTTATATATTACAAAATTGTTTATGGATGCATCACAAGTTATTCAAAGATAAATTTATGGATTTTCTTGCTCTTCTGACATTACAAATCAGCTGAAGGTTCATTAAAGCATGTATTATTTGACTGTCTTTTTTTATCATTATTTTGATCAGAAGTTTGGATGAATGTTACAAATATTCTTTATATTACTGACATGATGATATACATTGATTTTAAGTATTTTTTCATATTAATGGATCACCTTTCTCATCAACACAGGAAGGTTTTTGATTTTTTAATATGGTCAGCTATCAAAATCAATTACTTCCAAATAGAATTATATAATTACACTTTCAGTACACAGATTGTGGTCCTGGATACTTTAATGAGACAAACAGTGAACACTCTTTTTTAATTTTTAGAGCTCTTAAAAGTTCACCTTCATTTCACATGTTTGGGAAACCAATTAATGACATTGATATGCTACTAAAATCACATATTTGATTGTTCTAATGCCCAATTAATATGCTTATTAATATGAAATATGTATTGTATGGGTCGTTCTATTTTAATTACCTATTTTATGTTTCCATTTTATTTCTAGCTATAATGTTTTATTAATGTAAAATGACTTATCTGCGATCCATTACTTGATCAATGGGGTTGCTTCTACATATTACAAACCTTATTTATTTTATATTTGATATTTTGTCCACATTGCCTTCATAAAAACATAAAATCTATTTTAACTCAAAAAAACGCTCTTCACCCTTTTGTTGTAGCTTACAAGGCCCTATGGGGTTAAGCAAACAAGGTAACACTTCCAAAACTGTGTGCTACAAATGGCCACTGTGTCAAATCACAAAATGCTTCATGTTACTAATCCCCTCACCAAATGCTAGACTGCCAACATCCCATGAACAACCAACAGATTGACTTGTGTGCACAACTTGATGTCAATTGCATTTGCGCTGCAAAAGAGCTGTAACAGAAGTTAGATGAGCAAGAAGGAATTAATTAACTGTTTGAAGCCTAAAATGGGATTTCTAGACCAGAAAGCCTACATCCTCCTTTGCCATACCCAATGTTGAAGTAAATGTAATCTCTGGTGTTAACTGGTATTGTGCAAAGTTTATCTTACCTGACTCTGGGGTCACAGAGCTACCGTTTTTTAGCCTACCCATAGTTTGTTGAGGTCTCAAATACAGGCCACTTTAGCAGTCTGCTTGCAGACCAACTGTTTCCAATACAAACCATATACTTAGAGTGGGCTTTGGGGCAACCCGCTTGCTCATGAATGAATGGATTTGTTGTCTATCCCAGATGTCCCTTCTTAATTCAATAGCTTTCCTCCACATTCTTGCAGCTATCATTCTAGGAGCATTTTGTAATCATTGTCCTGACTGAATGAGTTGTATCCCTCCCCTGCATGCTCAAGCCTTCTCTTTTTGTATTTTGTGTTCTGCCCTCCAAAGAAGTCCATGTATTCCCTGCTCCCCCTCCACAATGTTTCTTCCCCCTCCCCCTGCACACTCCTTTCACCCCATACCCTGTTCCCCAGTGGGTGCCGTCCCGCAGGCCAGGTAGCTGCAAAGTGCTGGTGGGCTGCTTGTTTCTATTTTTGTTTTTCACATGAACTTGTTTTTCACATTTTTACATTATAATTCACTGTTCTAACACCACTGTTCACCTCATTAGAATGGTACATTTTAAATGGATGTCATGCATCATGATGTACTCATGCAAACGCAACACAACGCTGTGTGCGCATGGGTGGCCATGCCAGGCCTGCATGCACATGAGACTTGATTCTTCCATTAACATGGCATAGACACTCATTGGCAAATTCACTATATTGGCCTTTCAAAGAAGAGAACTATTGGCTTTGCTAGTCCTTGATTTTCTCTTATGAGTCACACAAAATATGTGTCAGTGACTCACAAGCATGTACTATGCAAGTAGTGCCATGTTTAGCTTCCCCTCTTGAGTGACAAAACATGAATTACATTTGCATACAAATTACCAGCAAAAGTTCACATCATCATGCAAAAGCTTATGTTACATGGAACTTTATGATGTTAGTGTACCTTTTGATGAGTTGTTTTAGAAATACCCAAGCCTTTTGAGTTTAAAACTTCATCACTTGTACATCTCTAGAATTAACCTTAATTACACAGTAATATTCAAGGAACTAGGACACACTACATTAAAATTGGGTTGATGCATCTAATGGATGAGAGACCAATATGATATAGCAAGTTTCTGTACATGGGGTTGTTTGATCCTGAAGAGCCCATTCTTTTTAGATCTAGGTTTTGACAGTGCAGCTGTCAAGCTACGTTTATGCTAACGAAATATAGTGTGGCATTTTTCTGCCCCGTTCCATAGCTGGCTTTCATCAGCCAGCCTCTTTCAGCCATTGTCTTGAGATATTGGTAACCATGTCTTGGCGCATCGTAGTTGAGTATTCTTGTCTCACTAAATACTACTGGCTGATTGGGGGTATCCTCCTGCCTCCAATCAGGTGCTTGCATTGAACTCCATGAGGGACCACTTTACAACTGTAACACACTCTGTCCACTTCTGCTGACTTCCTTCTGTGTTTCTCTTCTAATGTGTTACATCTGCTTTGTTACCACATTACAACTAGACCGTTTAGCTTGTTTTGCCCTTTGAATGAGACAACTAGGGAAAGCAAGATTGATACCTATCTTCCGATATATATATATATATAGTGATCTTTAGGATGTTTCAATGTTAAATGCCTTTTAATTACAGACCACAGATTCAACTGTAAATTTGGACATTTCTGGTAGATTGAGTTAGAACTAAGTAATTACTTCTGCCTACAGCTATCCACATCTTCTGCTGTAGCAGACAGTATATTAGACAATGTATTAGTCCAGTTCTAAACAACTTCTACATTCTATCAAGATTCTGAAATACAGTTGTTTGTCGTATTTCCATCTTTTGATTTTTTTTTTAATACTGTTTTTAATAATATCAACATTTTGCAGACTTATAAATGTCTGAATGAGAAGAGCTTTCAAACTATTCACAGTCAATATACCTGGAAATTTGACAAGAAAGACACAAGCACAACCAATAATTGTTTCATCGTGAATCTCAGGTACATCTGGAGTTCTGTGTTCATTTACACTCTCACATTTACAGTGCAGAGGTTAAACAGGTCTTGTGATGAATTCACAGTTTTGCCACACTCCTTATTGTACTATGTACAAAAGAGACACAACCCTGTATCTTCTAAGTGGGGTCACTTTGTAATATAAAGAAATGAGAGGAATTAGAAAGGTGAAAGTTTTTTCAGGAGTAGAGCGGATAATCTTGACCTCTCCTTTCTTGTTGCACATATGTTCTGTGTTCTCTATATCACTGAAATTACCAACACTCAGGTTCTCTCTCTGTGGAGGGAAACGCATGGCCTTTGTCTTCAGACACAATGCATTGTCATGTGCCATAGAGAGATTATCTTCGGTGATCTATGCCCATGGATGTAGTCATCCAAGTTCTGACCCATACTCCTGCTTTGCTGAGTATCAGATATGATTTTTAAAGCCTCTGACTGTGTGTCACTATCAACTTTTCCCCGTACATGCAATCCAAGGAGATTGAAGCTCATGTGGTATTGCTTTAACTTCTTGTATAGAAATGACTTATTATTGCACAATGCACTGTGCATTAAACAGTGAAATACTTTTTTGTGAAAATGTTTTTTTGGTAAATTAATGTGTTAAAATATAATATACCAATTCATCTTCCATTGAAAAGTATTATAATTCTGTATGAATCACAGCAGTTTATAAATGTAGAGCATATACCAGCTCTGGTCACACTAACTTTCTGACTTTCTCCTACAGTCATTTAACACTGAATTTAGAGGGGGCCCCAGGACATCTGTTAGACTAGTTTAATAATGGTTTCATAATGGTGCCTCAAAGTGGGTGCTGCAGACTCTTTTTATGAACAGTTGGCCTGTTTAAGGGCCAGATGTATCAAACGGTTTTACCCATTCTGTGTCTATGGGAAAATGTGTTCATACATATGGCCCTAAGTGTCTGGAAATGGAGTATGGGGTGTGGCATGGAATGCATTGTGGGTTCTGCTGATGAATACTCCAGGTCAGGAGAACATCGGGGATAGAAAGAAAAGCAAGGCTGGATACCCTGCAGATAAGTTGCTGCTAAGGAGTAAAATGCAGCATTTCTAAAGGCTGCAAAGAGTCTGCAAAAGAATACTCACACACAAATTGAGAATAGAGGGCCCCTTGGGTTGCAATGGTGGCCAAAGCTGACCATAAGGAGCAGAATGCCACAAGTCTAATGAAAATGGTTCAGTACATTCCAAGAAACCATAAAATCAAGTTTTGACTTGTTTAAACTCAAGGAGACCCAGCAGCTTCATAAAATTGCACTTGCCAAAACACAGAGAAAAGATAAAACGAGTTTGAAGTGGGCCAATGAGAGCAAAAACCAATCACTTTCACTACATTACAGTTGTCCTGTGAGCTTTAATTCCCACATGGGGACACTGGTTCAAGTCCTGTTTGCTTTAAACCTTAGGGGTGGGGGAGCCAAGGGTTATGTTATGGTATAAGAATTTCTAAAGCAATCCTCTGCCCCTGGAGAGGGGCTTCCTGACGCTGATCGCTTATGTGACAAAATCAGCTAAATGTTTCCCAGTGGACAGTGGAGGAGGAAAGATGGAGACTAGGATGAGAACAGCCAGATGTTTAACTGCTTCCGAAAGCTCAAGTGGTTTAGGATCTTTCTTAACTGAAGAAGTAGAGAGTTACATAAACCTGGAGCCAGAACTCTAAAGGAGCGTCCTCCCAGTCTGGCTCTTCTGATGTGAGGTATGAGGGCCAAATTCAAGTCTGCCGAGAGTAAGGCTTTAGAAGGCAGGTACAGTTGCATCAAGGCAGCCAAACTGGGCGGCACCTTGCTTGTAAAGGATCTAATGAGAGATACATAGAGCTTTAAACTGAATTTGCTTCTCAATTGGCAGCCAATGAAGTTTGCCAAGGAGTCGGGAAATGGAGCAGAATTTGGGGAGGGAAAAGCGTAATCTAGCAACTAGAATCTGGACAATTTATAGCCAATTCAAGACACATATTTTAGCACCCAGAAATATAATGTGTTAATAACAATCCAGGTGTGTGATGATGAAACTGCATAATCAATTGGCGAAATTGTTGAGTAAAAAAATCCCATAATGGATTTAAGACTTCTCAAGGTGCCAAAACATTAGCCAGTAAAGATTCTGACTTGAGTTTTGAATGATAGCGAGTTGTCCAGCTATACGTCAAGATTTTGTACCACAGATTTGGGTTAAGGGGAGGTGGGGCTCGCACTTGTGACCACCAATGATCTCTACAAAGGTGAGTGTGCCTGCTCAACAGTACGATCTCAGTTTTATTAGCATTCATTTTCAAGCATTTCTCATGCTTCCACCTGGTGACAGCCATTGGAAAATTTTGAACATTAGCTCTACAATCTGTAGACCCTGCAGATAGAGAGATATTTAATTGAGTGTCATCGGCACAGGACACCAATGAGACCCTAAACAACTTCACCACCTCAGCTAATGGTCTGACATACATATTAAAGAGAGTAGGACTTAGCGTAGAACCCTTGGGAACATTGTGTACCATGTTCTTTGAGATTAAGCAAAAGGGAGGAGATATGACTTGAAAAGACTGATCCCAACTAAGTCAGGGCCTTGCTACTTACCCCCAATTCATGGAGTGGGTGTAGCAGTGTGGCATTGAAGACCATGTCAAAGGTGACACTTAGGTCTAATAGAGCTGCCAGCATCTACAGCACAGCATCAGGTCTCACCTACTGTAAGAAGAGTGGTTGCAGTGCTTTAGTAAGGTCTGAAACCATTCAGTGGAGGATGTAAAATTATGTTCTACTCTACAAAATTATTCAGAAGATTATTCACGTTTTCCACTACTTTATATAAAAACAGCAGCAGAGAGATTGGGTGCTACATTTCAGGTTGCACAGCATTGAGTTAAGACTTTCTCAAAATAGGGATGACCTTGGCATGTTTTCATGTCTTTTGCACCATGACTGAGCTTAGAGAAAGATTTGCCAGTTTCAGAGAGATATGTTTATTGTTCTCCTGAAATTTTAAAATATCCTCTTGTTTTAACGAGTTATCAGGAGATCCTGATTAAACCTGCTGCATCAAACTAGATCTAGAGTCATCATCAGGTAGGGTCAGCTCCTCTATTTCTTTCCTTTGTGAATGATTAATCATAATATCAAGAGACCGGCTCTTCTATTTCATTGACTTTGTTAAAAAAATTATCTGCAACTTTATTGCAGTGTTTTGTGATGCTTCCACCAGCCCAGATGTGGCTGCTGGCTTAATCAAGTTGTTAACAATAGAGAGGATTTCCTTAGAAGGAATTCTGCTGTTTTTAATTGTATCTGCTAAGAAAAGGGCACATGCCTTTTTGACCATTTTATGATAGATTTTAATAGCTCCCATATATTGTTTTTTTGATAAAGCATCGTAGGCATTTTCTCAAGAATTATAAATTGCTTTACAGTGCTTTTTTCATCAAATAATCTTTTGGTGAACCAAGCAGCCGAAGACTCCTTACTTGCTCTACATGGCCTAAGAGGAATTAAGTTATCCATGGGTTAGTCATAGACTCCACACATTCCTTATTGGAGTCTAGTTGAGGAACAATAGCTTCAGTATAGCTGACATAGATAGAGGGATTCAATTTGTGAGAAGCCCTCTTGACTGTGAGGACCTGGAGAAATTGCCTCGTCAACAGAGGAGGAGCACTGTGTAGTATGGCTCTGCAATAGGTGGTCCCTATGAAGCACCAAGAGTGCAGAGTGCTTCTGAGAGGAGGACCTGTGATGTGAAGTGGGCTGTTAGAAGACAGGAGAGTAGTCAATAGGAGCCTAACTGATTGTGATCATAAAACAGCCACACAGTCTTAATCTGCCTGCTTGTCTACCTGTGCTTGTTTTCTCTGTGCATTGCAGAATAGAGAGTGCAGATGTGAACACAGGATCCTTGAAAGACCATCACAGCTGCTTGGAACAAAAGTGCATAGGTGCATACTGTAATTAGGGTACCCATATACATATATAGTAGCTTGCCTGGGATTGTGAAAAATCATGACTGCAATAGTTTGGCACTTAGGCCTTTATGTGCACTTTTTTTGTGCCACATTTGAAGCAAAAGTAGTCCAAACTTACAAAATGTAATTGTATTTTGTAAGTTTGCACCTCTTTTGCGTCATAAAATGAAGCAAATGGGGGACAAAAAAATATAAATATGGGCCTTGGAGTGCCCATGAGCCCCCATTTGCAGGGACAAAAAATTGCATATAAAAAGTGTCTACACTTAAGAAGGGAATGGGAACACCCAAATGACAGGAGCACTTCAATTGGTGGGAGTCTGCAGACAGTAATGCACCTCGCATGGCACAAAGATAAATTATGTACATTATGGCCCTCATTACCAGCTCCCCTCATTTAGGCACAGGGATACTGCAGGGCTAGAATCTCTGAATATGGCAACTTGGTAAAATAAATAAACTTGTTTGACTTCTTCCTAAAAGGTGACTTCATGTTATGATAAAGCCAATAGGAATGGTTTATTGCAATGTTAAATGTGAATGTTTTTCATTTCATGTTAAAGCCAATAGCTTGTATTTTGAATTGAGAAATGCATTGCCAAAGGCATTGTGCCTTTCATGGACTGATATCAGATTGAACGTTAAAAATACATATGTGTTGTTGCAATACGTCTCTTTAGTTGCATTGCTGGCTTTTGGGGTTATGGACTGCTGGTGCACAGATTTCAACACAGAGTACCTTACATATAATGGGAACGGACTAGATTTACTGGCTACTTTCCGCAGTGTCTTTTTTTGAGAGTACATGATTTGCAACCTGTTTTTTCAGAAAGGTCCTGTTAAGATGAGTTCCATTTTGTAACTATATCTGAAATCTTGCAAATATTTGTGACTGTTTTCAGGCTATTGTATTCAGATGTGTGCATTAAACTACCTTTCCTTTCTAAAGAGAAATTACTGGCTGGATAGTAATTTATTGAGTGACATGTTTTGCATTGCTGAGTTATAAGGCCTTATTTACAAGCAGCTTTTGCCGCTGGTGCATCACTTTTTTTGACGCACCCCCGGAGCAGGCTGCATGCCCATATCTACAAGGCCACGCAAAGCCACTTTGTGTGGCTTTACATGGCCTTGTAGATATGGAGTAAGGCAAGGCAGTGCAAGTCACTGCGTTGCCTTACCGTGCATCAAGGGGGCATTCTATGGGTGCTGCGATGGGTGTTCCCACGCAACACCCATGGATTTTGATGCATTCCCAGATTTACAAGGATTTGTAAACCTGGAAAACGTGTCAAAAGTCTACACCTCCTTAGGGGAAGCATAAGGGAGACGCAATGGGGAGAAATACCTTTATTTCTTCTAGTTTCTTTCTTTTTCTACATGTGCTGCATTCTGTAACACACATAGAAAGATGAAAACACCTCTTGTGATTGTTTTTGGGCATGTACGTGTCCCTTCTTGCACAAAAACAAACATCCCTGCAACACAGACACTCTAGCACCATGTTGCAAGGGTGCCTGCATTGGCTCATGGCAGCCCATTGTGTGCCAGTGCAGGGGAAAAGGACAGGAATGATCTGTATCTTGTAGATACGGTGCATTCCTGCTATTTTATTTTGACACAGGGCAGCACAGTGCAGCAAGAAGGCTTGTGGTTCTCCCATGTGCCAAAAACCTGTAAATACACCCCTTAGTTTCTAACCCGCAGTACCTCCCTGAGTCCGTTTTGGAATGGTCTGCCCCATTTCCCTTAAAGTAAAATATTTAAAAGGAGTCATTGGTCCCCAGTTTGGGGATCCTTGATACGGATGCCATAATACACCAGAGGTGAAAGACCCTCTTTGACATGATTGCAAGACATTCGCTTCTTATTTTGCGTGGACTTCCTGACCAGATTTCTCTCAGACCGCATACAAATTTTTAAATTACTGAATAGGATTACACCATTTATGTGACCCATACATAAAACAACATCTGCTAATTCATGTTGTCTAAAGGAGGGATGCATTTTCTAGTGTACAAAGTGAAGTGACTATTGGCAATACTTCATGAGATTCCATGTCTGTTGTTTTTAGAAAAGAAAGGTTTGTGGAGGGAGACCTAAAGCTGACTCCCAACCTTGGAAGATAAATTTCCAGGTTTCAAAAAGGATTTTCAAAATCATTATAAATTGTGATTAGGAGAAGGTGCATCCTGTACTACTAATTTCGATTCTCTAAGTTATGTGTCATAGGTTTGCAACTTCAACTGTAATCACAATCCATGGCAAACATACCAACACCTCTAAGGAGGCAGCAATTGAATCACAGGGAGGAACCCGTCTCTGCTGGATATCTTCTGCTTTCTGATTATGTCTGGCAGCAACCGCCTGTTCCCCTTTAATGTCTGCCCAGCAAGGAAACATTTTTGGTAACATCACCTGCTCCTTTGAGGAACACTGTTTACTTGTAAAATAAGTTTCCCAATCAGTAATGCACATGAAAAGGGATGGTCATATGCTGTCCCTTGCAGGCCACCATCCCTGTGTTCAAAAACAACTGCACTGTGACATGTCGAATGTATTACACAATATGTGCTATGCAAATGGAAATATTTACCCATTAGTACATAGGTTGCATCACAAAATTATAGACAGGTCGTGCAATGTAAGTGCACAGTTTGTACTCACTATTTGCTACCTGCCTGTTAGTGCATCAGGCCCATTATTCCTATTTCAACATTCTGAGTACCATCCAAGAAAATGTGTACTATAGCTGCTATAACTATGGAACCCAGTTTATTCTAATTGTCAGTTAATGTGGACTCCAACCAATAATGTTTGGGTGAAACCATTTGGCAAATGCACACCACATCTGTCTGCATTTGAGAAAAAGTCTGTAAATGCTGACTAGAATTAATTAAAACGGTGATTCTTGTTTATTGTATTGATATAATATAAAAGTTCACCTCACCTCAGGAATGCATGTTAACCCTAGGTGACACCAAAGCACATCAGCCATTCATTGACATCCTCAATGAAATCTCTTGTAATGCCAGAGGAAATGGTGACAACATTTTTACTATTGTAGAACAAGAAGATCTATAATTATGTTCTCTTATAACTTTATGCTCCATCATCGTTTCCTGTCTGTACATTGTTGAAGTTTAGATAGATGAAACAAATAATTGTGCCAAACCACATGTTTCAATTTTTCATTGACTATAAATTGAATCATGACTGTACACGTTAAAATGTGTTTGAGCTTGTAAAATATTGTTAATGTTCAATTAGTAGAGTCAAAAGTGTGAGATGCAAAAAACCCTTAACCCAATTTGAGTTTGTTAGAAATGGGGTTTTTGGTTGGCAGTCAGGTTACCCTCTGTCCAAGCAAAAGCCCTCACTCTAGTCAGGGTAAGTCACACACTATCCAAGATTATCCTGTGCCCACCCTCTGGTAGCTTGGCACGAGCAGTCAGGCTTAACTCAGAAGGCAATGTGTAAAGTATTTGTGCAATAAATCATACAATACCACCATATAGCACCACAAAAATACACCACACAGTGTTTAGAAAAATATATAATATTTATCAGGATAATTGTAGGTCAAAAAGAATAAAGTTGCAAATGGAAAATTGTAGAAATATCACAGGGAAGTGATATAAAGTGTCTTAAGTCTTTAGAATGCAATAAAGTGTCTTTCAAGCACAAAGTACCTGGTTTCTGGTGGGAAATCTCCTCAGAGGGCCACAGGAAAAGAGATGCGTGGAAAAAGGGTGTGTGCGTCGATTTCTCCTCAGCACACAAAGACTTGCGTCGTTCTTTTCCACGCGGGGAAGTCGGGCGTCGTTTTCCGGCGCGCAGACAGTCTCTTTTCGTGGATCGCAGGGAATACCAGATGTCCCGGGTCTGTGCGTGGATTCTCCTACTTGTTTTCCGGCTGCGCGTCGTTCTGCGGGACTGCGCGTCGAAGTTTCGATCTCACGGTAGGCGTCGCGTCGATTTCTCCTTGGAAGTCGGGCGGCGTTGTCCTTGCGAGGCCGTGCGTCGAAATTTTTGGTCTCACGGCAGGCGTCGCGTCGATTTCTCCTCGGAAGTCGGGCGGCGTTGTCCTTGCGAGGCCGTGCGTCAAAGTTTCGCGTTCACGGTAGGCGTCGCGTCGATTTCTCCTGGAAAGTCGGGCGGCGTTGTCCTTGCGAGGTTGTGCGTCGAAGTCTCGATCGTCCCGAGAGCGTCGCGTTGATCAGCGTCGGGGTGCGGCGTTTTTCTCGCCGCGAAACAAGCTGTGCGTCGAAATTTTCGGCGCACGGAGCGTCCAAGTGTAAGGAAGAAGTCTTTTTGGTCCTGAGACTTCAAGGAACAGGAGGCAAGCTCTATCCAAGCCCTTGGAGAGCACTTTCACAGCCAGTCAAGAGTTCAGCAAGGCAGCAGGGCAACAGCAAGACAGCAGTCCTTGGTAGAAAGCAGACAGGTGAGTCCTTTGAGCAGCCAGGCAGTTCTTCTTGGCAGGATGTAGTTTCTGGTTCCGGTTTCTTCTCCAGCAAGTGTCTGATGAGGTAGGGCAGAGGCCCTGTTTTATACCCACATGTGCCTTTGAAGTGGGGGAGACTTCAAAGAGTGGCTAAGAAGTGCACCTGGTCCCCTTTCAGTTCAATCCTGTCTGCCAGGGTCCCAGTAGGGGGTGTGGCAGTCCTTTGTGTGAGGGTAGGCCCTCCACCCTCCCAGCCCAGGAAGACCCATTCAAAATGCAGATGTATGCAAGTGAGGCTGAGTACCCTGTGTTTGGGGTGTGTCTGAGTGAATGCACAAGGAGCTGTCAACTAAACCTAGCCAGACGTGGATTGTAAGGCACAGAAGGATTTAAGTGCAAAGAAATGCTCACTTTCTAAAAGTGGCACTTCTAGAATAGTAATATTAAATCTGACTTCACCAGTCAGTAGGATTTTGTATTACCATTCTGGCCATACTAAATATGACCTCCCTGCTCCTTTCAGATCAGCAGCTGCCACTTCAACAGTGTATGAGGGCAGCCCCAATGTTAGCCTATGAAGGGAGCAGGTCTCACAGCAGTGCAAAAATGAATTGAGGGTTTTTTACACTACCAGGACATATAACTACACAGGTACATGTCCTGCCTTTTACCTACACAGCACCCTGCTCTAGGGGATACCCAGGGCACACATTAAGGGTGACTTATATGTAGAAAAAGGGGAGCTCTATGCTTGGCAGGTACTTTTAAATGCCAAGTCGAGGTGGCAGTGAAACTGCCCACACAGGCCTAGCAATGGTAGGCCTGAGACAAGGAAAAGGGGCTACTTAAGTGGGTGGCACAATCCGTGCTGCAGGTCCACTAGTAGCATTTAATCTATAGGCCCTAGGCACCTGGAGTGCACATTACTGGGGACTTATAAGTAGATTAAATAGTTCAATCAGGTATGATCCAAAGTTACCATGTTTACAGAGAGAGAGCATATGCACTTTAGCACTGGTTAGCAGTGGTAAAGTGCGCAGAGTCTAAAAACCAGCAAAAACAGTATCCACAAAGTGGAGGGAGGCAGGCAAAAAGTTAGGGGTGACTACCCTAAGGCTGTCAGGTCTAACATGTGTCCCCCCCAGCTGAAAGTGGGGAGAGCTACCCGACCTCTTGGGAGCTCTCATCGCTAAGGCGGAAGTACCTGGAGAGACCATCAGCATTGGCGTGGTCAACCCCTGGGCGATGTTCCACCGTAAAGTCCATCCCCTGTAGGGAAATGGACCACCTCAAGAGTTTTGGATTCTCACCCCTCATCTGCATGAGCCATCTGAGGGGCCTGTGGTCTGTCTGAACTAGGAAGTGAGTCCCAAACAGGTAGGGTCTCAGCTTCTTCAGTGCCCAGACCACAGCAAAAGCTTCTCTTTCAATAGCACTCCACCTCTGTTCCCGTGGTAATAGTCTTCTGCTAATAAAGACTACTGGTTGATCTCTGCCCTCCTCATTCAGCTGTGCTAGAACTGCCCCTATGCCATGCTCTGAAGCGTCTGTCTGCACGATAAATTCCTGGGAGTAGTCAGGGGCCTTGAGCACGGGGGCCGTGCACATGGCTTCCTTCAGGGCGTCAAAGGCTTTCTGACAAGCCTCTGTCCAATTCACCAACCTAGGCTGCTTCTTGGACGTGAGTTCTGTCAAGGGGGACACAATGGTACCATAGCCCTTGACAAACCTGCGGTAGTATCCGGTGAGGCCTAAAAAGGCTCTCACCTCAGTCTGGGTTCGAGGTGGTTGCCAGGCCTTGATAGTTTCGATCTTGGCCTGGAGTGGCTGCACCTTGCCACCACCTACTAGGTGTCCCAAGTACACCACGGAACCCTGCCCAATCTGGCACTTACTAGCCTTGATGGTCAGGCCTGCCTGTTGCAGGGCCTGAAGCACCTCCTTGAGGTGGAGCAGGTGTTCCTCCCAGCTGGAACTGTAGACAGCTATGTCATCCAGGTAGGCTGCACAGAAGGCATCCTTGCCAGCCAGGACCCCGTTAACCAACCGTTGGAAGGTAGCGGGGGCATTTTTCAATCCAAACGGCATCACCCGGAACTGGTAATGGCCGTCAGGGGTGGAAAAGGCGGACCTTTCCTTAGCCCCCTCAGTCAGGGCGATCTGCCAGTACCCTGAAGTAAGATCAAACGTACTCAGGAACTGGGCAGCGCCTAGCCTGTCCACGAGCTCATCAGCTCGGGGGATGGGGTGAGCATCAGTCCGTGTGACTGAGTTGAGACCCCGGTAGTCCACGCAGAACCGGAGTTCTGGCTTCGCGCCTGGGGCAGTAGCCTTAGGGACCAACACCACTGGGCTGGCCCAGGGACTACTGGACTTCTCAATAACCCCTAGCGTCAACATCTTGGAGACCTCCTCCTTGATGCTGGCCTTCACCTTATCTGACAACCTGTAAATTTTGTTCTTCACAGGGAGACTGTCACCGGTGTCAATATCATGAACACAGAGGTGGGTCAGTCCAGGAGTAAGGGAGAAGAGGGGGGAGAACTGCTCCAACAGCTCATAGCAGTCTCCTTTCTGGTTTAGAGTCAGGGAGTCAGACAGAATGACCCCGCTTACGGACCCATCACCTTCTTGGGCAGAGAGGAGGTCAGGGAGAGGTTCACTCTCCTCTTCCATTCCTTCATCTGTGACCACAAGCATGTTGATCTCCGACCTCTCAAAATGAGCTTTTAGTCGGTTCACGTGGAGCACCCTTAGGGGGTTCCTAGGGGTTTGGAGGTCCACTAGGTAAGTGGCCTCCCCTTTCCGCTCCTTTATTTCAAATGGGCCAGACCAGCGGTCCTGGAGAGCTCTGGGCTCTATTGGCTCCATTACCCACACTTTGTCTCCAGGTTGAAACTCTACCAGAGTGGCCTTCTGGTCATACCATTGTTTCATCACCTCTTGACTGGCCTCCAGGTTACTTTGGGCCTCTTTCCAGAAGCGGGTCATCTGATTGCGGAGGGCCAACATGTAGCTGACCACGTCCTGAGGGGGTGTCTTTGGAGCGTTCTCCAATCCCTCCTTGACAATGCTTAAGGGTCCCCTGACGGGGTACCCATAGAGAAGCTCAAAGGGACTGAACCCTACCCCCCTCTGGGGGACCTCTCTGTAAGCAAAGAGAAGGCATGGTAAGAGGACGTCCCATTTACGCCTCATGGCCTCAGGGAGGCCACCAATCATGCCTTTCAGGGTCTTGTTGAATCTCTCCACAAGCCCATTAGACTGGGGGTGATAGGGTGTGGTGAACTTGTAGGTTACACCACACGCATCCCACAGATGCTTCATGTACGCGGACATGAAGTTAGTGCCTCTGTCAGACACTATCTCCTTGGGGAATCCCACACGGGTAAATATCCCCATCAGGGTTCTGGCTACCACCGATGCAGTTACGGTCCTCAGAGGGATTGCCTCTGGGTACCGGGTGGCATGGTCCACCAAAACCAGGATAAACCTGTTGCCTAAGGCAGTTTTGGGGTCCAAGGGGCCAACAATGTCGACGCCCACCCTTTCAAAGGGGGTGCCAACGACCGGAAGTGGAATCAGGGGGGTTTTAACCCTCTTCCCTGCTTTACCACTAGCCTGGCAGGTAGGACTAGCCCTGCAGAATTTGTCTGAGTGTGTCCTCATTTTGGGCCAGTGAAAGTGGGTGACAAGCCTGTTGAAGGTCTTGTCTTGTCCCAAATGTCCTGCCAGGGGAATGTCGTGAGCCAGACCCAGGAGGAAGGCTCGGTAACATTGGGGGACCACCAGCACACGGGCTGCCCCAAAGACCGGAACCCTAGGCTCACTGTAGAGGAGATCATTCTCCCAATATAGGTGGTGATTGCCAGAGGCGTCACCTGCTGCCTGGTTTAAGGCTTGTTTCCTCAACCCTTCTAGAGTGGGACACTCTTTCTGCGCCTTGCAGAATTCCTCCCTGGTGGGTCCACCCTCAACTTGCCAGCCAGCAAGCTCAGGTAAGTCACCTAGGGTGGCAATGTCTTCCCCAGTTGGCTCGGGAGTCTCCTCCTCAGGAGCCCCGTCAGCCACTGTGGGAACTTCTGGGGCCGGTTTCCCGCGCCCCTCGTCCCTCCTCTTGGCAGCTCTCTGGGCCATCGTTCCAGGCTCCAGATGCCCTTGACTTCCCTCTCGGTCAGCCATGGACCGGGTGGTCATGCAGACCCACTCAGGTAACCCTAACATCTCCAGGTGAGATCTGAGCTCTACTTCTTTCCAAGCAGTATGCTCTAGATCATTGCCTAACAGACAATCTACAGGCATGGCAGGACTCACAGCTACTTTCAGAGTACCAGTGACCCCCCCCCACTCAAAGGGAACCCGAGCCACCGGTAGGTGACTCTCGCGATTGTCAGCGACTATGACCTGGTGGAATGTATTAGGGATTATCTGCTCTGTGGACACCAGCTGACTCTTGATAGTAGTCATACTGGCTCCTGTGTCACGCAGAGCCTCCACCTTCTGCCCATCAATGAGGACCCACTGCCGGTACTTGGAAGTATTTTTAGGCATGTGGACCTTGGACATCATTTCTCCTTCTCCCAGGGACACTAGGGAAATCTCTACCTGTCCCCCACAGCTATCTAGGTCCATCTCCCCCCCGAGCGCTACACTAGTCAACCCAGGGACCTGTCCAGTAGTGGACGGTGCCCTCTTGGGGCACTGGGGATCGCCTTTATAGTGACCATACTGGTAACACTCCATGCATTTGGGGCTAGATTTTCCTGACCTGTCAAATGTCCCTGGCTTTTTCCCAAATTTGGAAAAGGAAGGGTTGCCACCCCCTCCCTGGGAATTCTTTTGGGGGCCTTTAGAGAGTTCCTTATCTGTAAGTTTATCTCCCCCCTCTTTCTTCTGTTGGGAACCCTGACCACCTTTGTGGGAGTCCCCCCCAGGTACCTTTTTGGACACTCTGGTGCTAACCCAGAGGTCCGCCTCCTCAGCAAGCTTCCTGGGATCAGTCAGCTTACTATCCACTAGGTGCTGGCGCAAATCGGTATAAGTAACATTAAGCATATGCTCTCTCAGGATCAAGTCATATAAACCTTTATAATCTGCTACTTTGTTGCCCCGCACCCATCCATTCAGTGCCTTACTAGAGAAATCAAAGAAATCTACCCATGTTTGTGTGGTTTGTTTGGTGCTGTCCCTGAACCTCTGACGGTATCCCTCAGGGGTCAGCCCAAACTTGGCAAGTAAAGTGGCTTTCTGGAGTGGGTATGTGTTTTGATCCGGTGGATCCAATGTGAGAAGTGTGTCCCTCCCCAATGGCGGCACATAACCCCACATAGCTACCCCCCATTGCCCTTCAGGAACCTCATGAGCCCTTAGTGCAACTTCATAAGCAGCTAACCATTTATCTATGTCATCTCCCACCACAAAACTGGGCACCACATTTTTGGGTATACGAACCTTCTTTTCTCCAGCAGGTCCTGTCTGTATGCTGCCACCATTATTGCTGGATTCAGACTGTCTTGCCTTGATCTCCAGCTCCTTGAGACTCAGTTCATGAGCCAACAATAGTTTCTTTTCAGCCAAAGCTCTTTCAGCTTCCACTTGTTTGGCTGTTCTTTCAGCTTCTGCTTGTTTGGCTGTTCTTTCAGCTTCAATCTGTTTGGCTGCTCTTTCAGCCTCAGCTTGTTTGGCTTCTCTTTCTGCCCTCCTCTCCTCCTGTTGTGCCTCAATTTTCAGTTTTGCCATTTGCAATTGGAACTCCCTTTCCTCTCTCCTTTCCTCTGCGGTCAGGCTTTGCATGGAGACACTGCTCCCTGGTCTGGAAGGGTGCACAATTGCAGTGGTAACACCATCCATAGATAGTGAAAATCCTTCTGAGGGGCCATTTTCTGGCTCCTCTTCCTCATCATCCTCTAAATGGGCTTCTGCCCAGGCCCTCAGCGCCACTTGAAAGTCCTCCTTTCTGGAGGCCCCTTGGGTGGGTACCCTTAATGCCCTGCAGAATCCTCTTAGTTGTTTGACCGTGTATGTATCCAACTGGACTAGGTCAAAGTCCCCTGTCTGAGACCCAGTCAGAGACATGTTGAGTGAGGATTTAGTTTTTGAAAATTGTCAGGAAAAAACGGATTTTCAAAAAGAGATAAAAACCAAGTTGACCTTCAACTGTGGGTAGGTAGTGAAATACTTAGCTACTGTATGTCACTGCACAAATACAAGTCCTATCCTCACCGCTGATCACCAATGTTAGAAATGGGGTTTTTGGTTGGCAGTCAGGTTACCCTCTGTCCAAGCAAAAGCCCTCACTCTAGTCAGGGTAAGTCACACACTATCCAAGATTATCCTGTGCCCACCCTCTGGTAGCTTGGCACGAGCAGTCAGGCTTAACTCAGAAGGCAATGTGTAAAGTATTTGTGCAATAAATCATACAATACCACCATATAGCACCACAAAAATACACCACACAGTGTTTAGAAAAATATAATATTTATCAGGATAATTGTAGGTCAAAAAGAATAAAGTTGCAAATGGAAAATTGTAGAAATATCACAGGGAAGTGATATAAAGTGTCTTAAGTCTTTAGAATGCAATAAAGTGTCTTTCAAGCACAAAGTACCTGGTTTCTGGTGGGAAATCTCCTCAGAGGGCCACAGGAAAAGAGATGCGTGGAAAAAGGGTGTGTGCGTCGATTTCTCCTCAGCACACAAAGACTTGCGTCGTTCTTTTCCACGCGGGGAAGTCGGGCGTCGTTTTCTGGCGCGCAGACAGTCTCTTTTCGTGGATCGCGGGGATTACCAGATGTCCCGGGTCTGTGCGTGGATTCTCCTACTTGTTTTCCGGCTGCGCGTCGTTCTGCGGGACTGCGCGTCGAAGTTTCGATCTCACGGTAGGCGTCGCGTCGATTTCTCCTTGGAAGTCGGGCGGCGTTGTCCTTGCGAGGCCGTGCGTCGAAATTTTTGGTCTCACGGCAGGCGTCGCGTCGATTTCTCCTCGGAAGTCGGGCGGCGTTGTCCTTGCGAGGCCGTGCGTCAAAGTTTCGCGTTCACGGTAGGCGTCGCGTCGATTTCTCCTGGAAAGTCGGGCGGCGTTGTCCTTGCGAGGTTGTGCGTCGAAGTCTCGATCGTCCCGAGAGCGTCGCGTTGATCAGCGTCGGGGTGCGGCGTTTTTCTCGCCGCGAAACAAGCTGTGCGTCGAAATTTTCGGCGCACGGAGCGTCCAAGTGAAAGGAAGAAGTCTTTTTGGTCCTGAGACTTCAAGGAACAGGAGGCAAGCTCTATCCAAGCCCTTGGAGAGCACTTTCACAGCCAGTCAAGAGTTCAGCAAGGCAGCAGGGCAACAGCAAGACAGCAGTCCTTGGTAGAAAGCAGACAGGTGAGTCCTTTGAGCAGCCAGGCAGTTCTTCTTGGCAGGATGTAGTTTCTGGTTCCGGTTTCTTCTCCAGCAAGTGTCTGATGAGGTAGGGCAGAGGCCCTGTTTTATACCCACATGTGCCTTTGAAGTGGGGGAGACTTCAAAGAGTGGCTAAGAAGTGCACCAGGTCCCCTTTCAGTTCAATCCTGTCTGCCAGGGTCCCAGTAGGGGGTGTGGCAGTCCTTTGTGTGAGGGTAGGCCCTCCACCCTCCCAGCCCAGGAAGACCCATTCAAAATGCAGATGTATGCAAGTGAGGCTGAGTACCCTGTGTTTGGGGTGTGTCTGAGTGAATGCACAAGGAGCTGTCAACTAAACCTAGCCAGACGTGGATTGTAAGGCACAGAAGGATTTAAGTGCAAAGAAATGCTCACTTTCTAAAAGTGGCACTTCTAGAATAGTAATATTAAATCCGACTTCACCAGTCAGTAGGATTTTGTATTACCATTCTGGCCATACTAAATATGACCTCCCTGCTCCTTTCAGATCAGCAGCTGCCACTTCAACAGTGTATGAGGGCAGCCCCAATGTTAGCCTATGAAGGGAGCAGGTCTCACAGCAGTGCAAAAATGAATTGAGGGTTTTTTACACTACCAGGACATATAACTACACAGGTACATGTCCTGCCTTTTACCTACACAGCACCCTGCTCTAGGGGATACCCAGGGCACACATTAAGGGTGACTTATATGTAGAAAAAGGGGAGCTCTATGCTTGGCAGGTACTTTTAAATGCCAAGTCGAGGTGGCAGTGAAACTGCCCACACAGGCCTAGCAATGGTAGGCCTGAGACAAGGAAAAGGGGCTACTTAAGTGGGTGGCACAATCCGTGCTGCAGGTCCACTAGTAGCATTTAATCTATAGGCCCTAGGCACCTGGAGTGCACATTACTGGGACTTATAAGTAGATTAAATAGTTCAATCAGGTATGATCCAAAGTTACCATGTTTACAGAGAGAGTGCATATGCACTTTAGCACTGGTTAGCAGTGGTAAAGTGCGCAGAGTCTAAAAACCAGCAAAAACAGTATCCACAAAGTGGAGGGAGGCAGGCAAAAAGTTAGGGGTGACTACCCTAAGGCTGTCAGGTCTAACAGAGTTCATTACTTGTTTACAGCTCTAAAGATTTAAAATATATTGCTGTCATTTCCATAAGGTCCTTTGGTATCACAACTATACTTATTATTTTAATTATATCAGTTTTCTAAAACATTTGACCCATTTAAAATGATCATTTAGTGGGAGAAGTGTAGAATCTGTGTTTTACAGTGAATGAGATTTAGGTTTTGAATTATTCTGCTGAGCCAAGTTAATTATTGTCAAAGTTTCCTCTAAGAAACACAGGCCAATTTGGAGGAATTTGCAGGTGAACTCTCTATAAGGTGATTAGCTGTCACTATATGACTACCCTTGGCAGTATTTTCTCACAGTAGGCAAAGAGGGGTTTGGCAGAGTTTTAGCACCAGACACTCTAGAGATTTGCTTAAAGAAAAGGCCTTGACCAATCTTGGTTCAATCTGAATCTTATAACTTCACAGAACACTGTGCAGGGTGGTTGCTCTCTACCTTCATTGTAACCCTCCTACAAAGGAGGAGAGTTTAAGAAGACTGGAGCCTCTGATTGAGGAGATACACCTACAGAGTGCATGAAGCCCTCTCTGTGAGCAGTGAGCGGGACACGCTCAGCTCTTATATTCTTGTCCTTGGATTCGTTTAGTCTCCAGAGCCAATGAAACTGGCTCACCACCTTCCTTTTGGACACAGTAGACGGTTGAGTTGCTGGGGTCCTGGAGGAAGATGGGGCCCTTGGAGTTCTGTAGACTGCTCTTGTTGGGTGTCCTTTGAGGGGGTAAGACCGACTCATGATGAACACACAGGCAACCCTGGCTGAAAGCCTGACGGGCAGGAAGAGTAATCTCCCTTGTAATCCTTGGGATTGTGCTGCCAGGAAGTCCCAGGACAGGAGACTACCTGGGCTGCTCAGGATAGAAGAAAAAGGCACCTCTAAATAACTGTTGCTAGAGGGGGGAAAGAGCAACAGTTCTAGAGGCTGCAGAAATATATCAATAGTGCCCTAATAACTTATATTTAGAGGTCAGCAGGCCCTATCCAAGCACTCCTGGTAGGGCTTGTTTTGCCACCAGGTGCAATAAGCAGCAAGCCCACTCACAAAGAGCCCATCCTGCCAGAGATATTATTGCTTGAACATGGCACACATGTAATTACTCTTTGTCTCCAACTTCAGATATTGTATTTAAAGCACTCTACATTTTGTGCTGCATTTAGTACCTCTGCTGACACACCAAAAGCTCGAGAACAAATTGTGAGTTCTTAATAACATGCTCTGTTGCAATCCCTAAATCCCTAAAGCAATGGTATTTGTTAGAGGACTCCATGCAGGAGATGTAGAAAAGATCAGGTTATTAACTCACAAAAGGCTTTACGAGGAACTGGGATTGACTCCCTTTAAATGGCAAATAGTTTACTAGTCGTTCAGAATAGAGTTTGGCTCACCCCAAATTTGGTGTTCCCTTTAAAGGATCTAAATTCACAAATAGAATGTTGTGGAAAGGTTGTCGTAATTTCCTGCTGCTATAATTGGCCCTGATATAAAGGTGTATTTTTGGGACTAGGATTAACCTATGTGTGGTGTTGATATAAATTATACTCAATTGAACAATCTCAAACAGATTTCACCTGAAGAGAGATCCCACTGTGTTAGGAGGTGAGACTGGTGTTACCAAGAAACAGGATATGTAGTATGGAGGGTAGGCTAAGTGGGCAGACTCTAGACCGCATAGTATGTATAAGAATGTGGTGCAAATTCACCAGCAAGGTTTCAAGTCACAAAAGCATTTATGAGTACAGGAAGCAGTACCATGGGAGTATGTTTTTCTGTATTCTTAGATGCCTTCATGAAGTGGCCCCCAAAAACGTCCAACTCCCGATTAGTAAAAGTGCAAAGAGAGCAGGATCGGTCCTGTGCGTACCTGCTGTATATCAATATCTCCTAAATTTTAACATTTTATTGGGATTTTAGACGTTTTGGAGCCAATTCTCAAAGGCGTGTATGAGTGCATAAAAGTGAGCTGCATGAGGGCTACTTTATGTTCTCCACAATGCCTTTGTGTGTAGGCCTTACTGTAAATAATAAAAAAAAATATTATCTTATACAAATAAAAAAGGTCTGCAACTGAATGTACACACGCTATATGGGGCAAATTGTATTAAAGCAAGTAATGTGCTATATAGATATCTGAAAATATAATTGGCTAGAACAGGTAGAAAGACACAGGTCGTACATAAGTTAATAATGAATTTTAAAAACACTTTATAGTTTTGAGATGAAGAAATATTTGGAATTTACCTTCAACATTGTTGAAAGAATGCACGAGCATCATTATAGCATTAATAAAAAAAAAGAAGAAACACAGGCTTGAATCACAAAGATTTGTAAGCACGTATTTGTCACCTACTCTTGTGGTGCTCTGGTTTTACCCCTGGAATTCAGTAGAAAGACCGAGTACTCCTGCTTTACTCTTGGCTATTCCTACAATGCAGGAGTACTAAGAGTGATTGTCATAGCAAAATCTGTCAACAATTCTCAGCAAACGTTTTGATGCATGGCTTGATGCCACATCACATATTATTGATTTCTGAGGATGGACATGCAATAATGCATGTACACTCAAATAAGTTATATATATTTCAGATTAATAAAAACGTGCATTTATTATGCTTTTAAAATAGAACTTTCCTTCCATGTTTAATTTAAATGATTTTCTCAAATCATTTAATGCATAGCATTACCATATGTGCTAGGATTTAAATGCCACCATAAGCTGTGAAATTAAGCTATTTTTATGAATGTGGAAGAATTGCCGAAACCATCATTTGACCATATTCTTATTATACTAAAATCCTGCAAAACAGATGGGTATATTTTATACTAAGTTTTTTTCTCATAACCTTTAAATAATATTTGGCAGACGTGGAGAAAATACATTTTGCTGTACCTCTGTGTTTGTCCTATAGATCAATGCTCACACTTCGTTGCTTTCACGCAGACCACCTCTCCCTATTTCATGTCTATTGTACTGTTTTAAACAATTGAGGAGTGTTGGAGTTTTGCACTTTCTGGAGGGTCACCCCAGCTTATTTGCCTTTTTGCTGAACCCTATTTTGCTGGCTATTAAAGTCTATGCACTTTACCCCTGCTAACCAGGTAAGTTGGGTTAAGTTTGTCTGCCCTGTGTCATAGCCACCAGGGGGTTGAGCTGAGGTTAAATTAGTGACCTTAAGGATTCATTCTAACGGGGACTGTAATTACTACCTGAAGTGGGTACTTAGCTTCCTGGTCTAATAACCAAGTTTCCTACTAAGAGATAATTTAAGAAATCTGCTTTATTGCTACTTTCAGGATAAATGTCTCCATTGTTCTAGGGAGAAAAAAGGTCCAGGACTATCATCTGTGTAGTAGAAGTTGATGAAAAACTCCACGTCATAACCTCTTATTTGGTTGGTTTGATATTGATGCAACAGCTTTTTGCCAAAGGCTAAGGTTATGTGGTACAAAGAATGGATCTCATCACCTTTCCCTTTTTACATGTTGTTTGAGGTGGTGGCTAGAGCAGCATATATCTGCTCTAAATAGAACTTGTCTCAATCAGCTCTCCATTGACGGAAACAACATATTGGCAGTAAAAATCATTCAGGGGAAAGAAGAAAAGGAAGGAGAGGGTAAGCAGTTTGTTGATTGACCTAGTAAGCCACAACAGAATATTTCCATCCCTTAACACTTTCAACGACCCCTTTGTCTGGGAATGAGTATGATGGTGATTGCGATAGTATGTTTGCAATGACTATCTCTCACTGTAAAGATAAGAGAATAAAACTGGAGTGCTTCCTGAACCGCTAATGAAGGAAACAAGCACATCTCCACTGACAGCATTTGCTTACAGGTACATGAGTAGTGCCTGTGAAGTACAACCACAAGGGAAGGTAGGATGAAAACAAACAACAGGAAGTGACCAGTCACTGATAATGCAAAGTTTCTCTAACCGTGTGGAGTGCCATCAAATACCACGTAATCAACAGTGGTTTCACAGCACGGAAACAAGTAAAGTCTTTGAATCAGTACGGAGATTTGTTTATGGCACAGACTCCCTCTTCAACTGTGTCTTTATCAGCTGATGCAAGCAAAGTGCTAGTGTAGAATTTCAGAGAGCACTCAGGAAAAATAAGTACCATCAAATAAACCCACATTTGATGCAATTAGCGCAGGACTGTCTTCATGCCAGCAATGGGCCTGTACTATTTCTCTGTTGTCACCTTCACGGGGTGCTACCGTTGTATTTCTCACTACAGGGCAGAACCATTTGAGCAGATACTGAGTGAGCTTGGATTGCAATGTCGGTTATTTAAGGCACCTGTTAATGTCAATTACTGTTACATAAAGTATTGTAGAATACATGTATTGCTATTTTGTATGTTTTTATTGCATATTAAAGCACAAAAGGCCGTCTGATGAGAAATATGAAGATAGGTGGGAAAGGCAAAAGTACTTGGTTTTCACTCTTCGCTTTGTGTGCGCTTATAGCCCACAATGCCCTTCCCAGGTATAATCAAATTGCAAAGGAAAAAGTACTAATTTAATTGGCAATCAAATCTCTTCGAGGAGGACTGTAACAGTGGCATTAGTAATTTGAAACAAACTGAAAGTTTTGATTGAGGTAGCTTTCTGGCTAAGCCAGGTAGTGTAATTGTACGTTTGTTTGTGTGCTGCCAATGCCATAAAAACTACATACCTGGTTCAGTCAAGTCTTAAATACTAGTGGTGACCACTTAAATGCAGTGGTGCCAGGGTGTCTGAGCTTCTGATCAATGCTTGAAAACAGGCTCATATTTTATTCACTTTATGGTGCTAATCATGAGTTGCATGAGAATATATGATTGAGACTAACCAGTCAATGAGAGGGAAGCTAGTTGGTATCAATGTGTGTCACTGACCCTTTGGACTAATAGGGGACCATTCGCAATGGTGTTTCTGAGCACATGAAATAGTATTCCACTCCTTGCTCTCCTTGATGTATAAACAGCCGGGCTGGAGAAACAGCACAGACCACAAGCTTGTGTCTGAGCAGCAGTGACTGCCACTCAGACCAATCCTGACACTGCTTACATGCTATGTTTAGCACGTAAGCAGCGCCACAATTGCTGGGAAGCCTGTGCTGGTGTCCTGTGACACCTAATTAACAAAAGAGTATCAAAGAACGAGGCTGAGGCATCCCTGAAGGTAAGTTTATCGTCTTTTAAAAAAAAAAAAAAGTATTTTCTCCCCTCGTGCCTGCCCCTCTCGCCACTCTCCTTGTGATTTGCAGCCACCGCCGCTGCCCAAAACATCGAAAATGCAAATATTCGTGCAGTAATGTATAGTTAGTAGGAACAGAAAGGATTAAAGGACTGCATCCTCTTTGAGCTTTTAATAAAAGTAAGTTGGTCACTTGGATACCAATTCACGAAAGCGTAGGAATGAGTGAAAGCATACTCCTGCAGTACTGTATTCTCCCATAAAGACATTTGTAAATTGCCTGGTAGTGTTTAGTTATATATGATCTTGATAATCAAAAGTATTGCCAAAAATTATCTAGGGTGTCATTTTTATGGAGATCACACTCAGATCGATGTATGGGTTTCGGAGAAAAAGGATTGTATGGTCAGTCTGCTAGAGTGGCTGTTTAGGATGGAGTATAATTATCTCTTGAGGTTCAGAGTTAAACATCTTCCACTATTCTTTGGCTAAGATGAAAAAGACCATAATGTAATCTTGGACAGTGTAAGATATATAACCATCAGATCAATAAAGAATCCAAAGGCTGCTTTTAAACGATTTTTTTACTGAAAATCATAAATCACTATTAATTCATTTTCATCTGGGCTATTGCAGCATACGTTATGCAGCTGTCTCATCCATCTTTGTCATTATCTGAATTAGGCCAAAATTTGACATTGTTTCCACAGTGCTCAGAATCCTCCACTGGCCTCTGGTACAGGATCGCATGGTTTTGACATTCTATATAACCATTAAGAACACTCACTGTTTGGCGCTGCTAAAGTCCAGACTAAGCTCTCATTACATTTGTGGCTGTAGTCTGAACGCTGCAGACCCCAATCAGCTAATTTTCAGGACTGAGGCGTGATAGACTTTTCATCCTTGGTATGATCTCCCTTAACTTTTTGCCTCTGTTTCCCAGGTTGTGGACTCTGTTTTTGCTGTTTTTGTTACTCTGGGCACTTTACCACTGCTAACCAGTGCTAAAGTGCAAGTGCTCCTATACAAAATGTGTGTGTAATTGGTTTAACCATGATTGGCATATTTGATTTACTAGTAAGTCCCTAGTAAAGTACACTAGAGGTGCCCAGGGCCTGCAAACCAAATACTACTAGTGGGCCTGCAGCACTGATTGTGCCACCCACCTAAATGGCTCTATAATCATCTCAGACCTGCCACTGCAGTGTCTGTGTGTGCAGTTTTTAACTGTAAATTCGACTTGGCAAGTGTACAAACTTGCCAGGCCTAAACTTTCCCTTTTCTTACATGTAAGGCACCCCTAAGGTAGGCCCTAGGTAGCCCAAGGGCAGGGTACAGTGTATGGTTAAGGCAGGACATACAGTAATGTGTTTTATATGTCTTGACAGTGAAATACTGCTAAATTCGTTTTTCACTGTTGCAAGGCCTATCCCTCTCATAGGTTAACATGGGGGCTACCTTTAAATATGATTAAAGTGTAGATTCCCTTTGAGGGCTGATAGACATGTGGAGTTTGGGGTCTCTGAGCTCACAATTTAAAAATACATATTTTAGTAAAGTTGATTTTAAGATTGTGTGTTTGAAAATGCCACTTTTAGAAAGTGAGCATTTTCTTGCTTAAACCATTTATGTGACTCTGTCTGTTTGTGGATTCCCTGTCTGGGTCAGTTTGACAGTTGGGCTGTTTGCACCTCTCGCTAGACACTGACACAAAGGGAGCTGGGGTGTAGTCTGCATTTCCTGATGAGCCATCTGTGCTAGGAGGGAGGGGAGAAGTGGTCACTCACACCTGAAAGGGCTGTGACTGCCCTCACACAATATAGTCTCCAACCCCCTGATGTGTGTCTGGGGCCTGAGAGAGACTTTGTTTTGTAGGCCTACTTCAAAGGGCAAAATGGGTATAAGAAGGGCACCCAAAACCATAGACTTTAGAACACTTCTGGAAACCAAGAGGAACCTCTGCCTGGAGAAGAGCTGAAGAGCTGAGGAAGAAGAGCTTCCCTGCCTTTGACTGTGCTTTGTGGAGCTATCCTGCAGTTGCTGCTTCTGCCTGTACTAGAGGACACAGACTGGACTTTGTGTTGCCTTCCTTCTTGTGAAGATCCCCAAGGGCTTGATTTAGAGATTGCCTCCTGTTGTTTGAAGTCTCAGGGACAGCAAAGTCTTCTCTCTCCCAGCACCTGGAGCCTCTGGAGAGACTCCTACTCTGCCAAGTGGTGCCTAGCCAGTTCCTGGGACCCTGAGAATAGAAGCTTGCATCCCAAGAGTGAGAAATCCATACATAGACTGCGTGCAGGCAAAAGATCAACATGACTCCGATCTGCGGCCGAAAAATCGGCGCGCTGCAGGCTTTGCGGTTGACAATCGCCACTCGCCTGTAACATGACCAGAAGATCGACGCCCGCGGCTGGAGAAATTATGTGCAGCATCGCTGACGGAGGCTGGGGGATCGCAACCTGCGCTGCGTGGTTTTTGGTCATCGTTCAGCTGAATTTCTGATGCAAATACCGCTAGGTGTGTAAAAACGACGCAAGGCCTGCCTGGACCCGAGAGTGCTGACCAGATCGACGCATCACTCTCCTGCGGAGAGAAGAAATGACACACGCTGACCCGGCTAAAGGAGAAACGATGCAAGGTCTCGCTTGTGAGTAAAATGGACGCATCACAAGCCCTTTTTTACGCACACTCGCCCGTGCGGGGTTATTTTTGATGCACCCAAGATACATTTTCATGCTAACAGCGTTAGTGTGTGTTTAAAATGACATATAGACTCTTTGAATTCTTATTGATATCTTGGCTTGTGTATTGTGGATTTTTGTTGTTTTGGTCTTGTTTTGTTTAGATACATATTTTCTATTTTTCTATGTTGTGTCATTTTGTAGTGTTTTCATTAAGTTACTGTGTGTGTTGATACAAATACTTTACACATAGCACTCTGAAGTTAAGCCTACTTCTCGTGCCAAGCTACCAAGGAGGTAAGCAGGGGTTAGCTGAGGGTGATTCTCTTTTACACTGACTAGAGTGAGGGTCCTTGCTTGGACAGGGGGCAACCTGACTGCCAACCAAAGGCCCCATTTCTAACAAGGCAAATTTGAAAAAGCTATGTCCATTTCTTTATCTAGGGCTCTCATATATAAAAAGCACTGTAAGAAGAGTCAAACTAATTAAAAAAATCTTCAAATAACCATCCATTTTCCTGATATAAACAACCAGATCACTAACACAGGAGCAGTTGGTACTGTGTGCTATATAATTGCTCTCACACTTGAAGACTTTTAAGTGGAAATGTTGATGTATTTTGCACATCAGTAAAAGCTCCAGCAAAATGCAGAGATCTAGTTATAGGGACAATGGGTGGATTCATAGGTGCTTAAAAATACAGCATCTTTGTGCACTATCAAACTTTGTTGACAAAAGAAAAGTAAATCACAATGACAAGATCATCAGCCGGTGGCAGTAATCTTTTGAACAGAGGTATTCTTAGTTATTCTTCAAACAGTTATGTCTTAACATTGACTTGATAGCAGCAGTGATGGAGAGCTGCAACGGAACTCAACATGTACTCACTGTTTCCTTTATCATCGAGGAATACCCACAAGTTAAGTACATGGTAGGCTCCATTTATCATCTACTGCTATCGAGCCACTGGAGAGCTACAATGTGCCTTATGTAAGTGCTCACATATATGGTATTTTCCCATGTCTGTCAGTTACGTTGTTGTCAGAGAAGGCCTTAAGTGCAGCTGTATCAATTGTTTATGATAGACACAATTGCCATTAATAATGTTAAAATGTTGAGATTCATAGAGATAAACTGTCTTTTTATAGTGGATCATAAAGAGGTACAGGGTGTAAAGAGTCAAGGCAAACCTCAATTGACTGAGTAAAAAATGATAACCTAAATGCTCTCTTTTGTGGTAGTGTGGGTGACCTGGTAGGCTTATCAGAGGGTAGTGCTAAGCATTTATTGTACACACAAAGGCAGTAAGTGACACACTCAGTAAAGAAATCTGACACAAATTTATAAAGATAACACAGACTTTTATGCATTTAGATATCACGATCTTCAGAATCAGGAAAGCACTTTTTGAGATATGATATTTTTAGGTTTCCAAAGTTCACACAGTGCAATTTCTGGAGCTGTTATGTTACGCTATGGGGGGGGGGAACATGTACTGCACACGGGCACTTGTCAGGATTTATAAGATTCTTTTTCTGGGCCTAAGGTGAGTATGGGGCAAGGTCCAAGACTGCACTAACAAGTCACTTCGGGAGGCCCTGGGGAGCCAGAGTTCAGAGGTGCTTTTCAGCATCGGTTTCCCTAATGTTATCCTATGAGAATGGGGACATATACTGCACACAGGCATTTAGCAATGACTTACAGGGCTGTGTGCTGGTAGTATGCAGGGAAGTAGCTCCACTACTCAACAGGAGATACTGGTTGCTCATGGAACTGCTTGCAGTCCTCCCAAGCTTTTGGAGGTGAGCAGCTACTTGACAAGATTACTTTGCTGCAATTGTAGAGGGCAGCAGGCAGGCCAGCAGGGTTCAGGCCAAATCAGTTGCTGTTCCTTAGTTCTTGCTGTTCACAGCTCTTTGGTGTCCTTCTTTTTCTTTGGTCCATTAAATCTGAGTTTCTGGCATCAGGGGTGCTAATGGGCACCTTACCTTTAAGGTGACTACACCCTCTTCTTCACCATTTTCGGTGGGAAGTGGGCATAACTCTGACCCAGAGGACCTAATTCCACCAAAAATTAAGATGGTGGAACTTTCCTAGTCATATGCACTTCAGGTACCCACTTTAGGGGTCGTACAAGCCTGAGGGTGAACACAACTCCTGACTAGCTAATTTTCCTGCATGTCCTGGTGACAAATGGGCCCTGGGCAAGGAGTGGCATTTTCCCCATCTGGGGAAAGCCAGGGTCATATATCATAGGAGTTAGAGGCCTTTGAAGCCTCCTGCCTTGATATGCGGATTACCAGTCATCCTGATTGGAGGAAGTGACAACACCTCCTGCCAGAGCAGGCATTGTTTCCAACCTCAGAGAGTACAGGCTGTCACCTCCAGGGGGTCAGAACCTCATCTGCAGTGGCAGGCAGGTAAGGACCAGTCATCAAGCTCACTAGTAGTTGGTAGGTTTTCAGGGGATACCTCTAAGTTACCCTCTGGGTGCATGTATTAATAAATGCATCGCACGAATCAGTGTAGGTTTATTAATACAAAGTGTTTGATACCAAACAACATAGGTTTCAGTGAAGCAATTATGTAGCTGGTAAATTCATTTTGACAGTGCCCAGTACATACCTTAAAATGTCTTCCCTGTTCACTTGTACTATCAGCCATTGAGCTGGTCTCTGCTGTAGCATATGTGCTCATGCAGAATGTCCTCACATGTAATGTAATGCACTCTGCCTTGGGGCTGTAAGGCCTGCTGTAGGGGTGACTTATGAATATTCCATGCAGTGTTAGGGGACATGGCACACAGAGTTTGTGCTATGTGTTGTTTTCACTTTTTAGAGCACCTTGTAATAGAGCCTGCAGTGGCAGTTTGCATGAGTTTGGTGCTGGGTCCTTTAGAGCGGCACAAGATATGCTGCAACTCCGAGGGACCATTTGTAGTGCCTATGCCCTAGGTAGCAGTGGTACCACTTACTAGGGACTTACAGAAGTGTTAAATTCCTTGCCAATTGGGATTAATTGACCAGTTGCCTTGTTTTGGGGAAAGAACACTGGCACTGGGGGCCTGGTTAGCAGGAACCCAGTGCACTCCATTCAAAGTTGCATCGCAACCCGGGCAAAAAAGGGGGGACTACTACAACAAAAACCCAGTTTCCTACAGGACACCCCCCCCAAAAGAAGAAAGGCCAGGAGACTCAGCCACAACCTGTGAGAGTTTTCCTAGTCCGTCAGGTGAGGAAGAGTAAGGAAACAGGCTGAATTGTTCCAAGGCTTGTCCTGGTCACTTCCTGTGGGAAGCTGACCTACCTCAACAGCGTTAGGACCCAATTTAAAATGCCCTTTGTTTGCTTCTTTAATTTCCTCACCCTTTCTTTTTTCTTTGTGGTTAGAGGTGTCCCCCTCTGCTAACCCTATATTAGCCAGGGCAACTCTCAGCTCACCCAGAGAGGTTAACCACAACTCGAGTAACCCCACCATGACCAAGAAGGTAACAGGCCTAGCTTGCTATTGGACCTGGGGTCAGACCACCAAGGTAATGACAGTGCAGCCATAAAGGCTAACACCCAGAAGAGGCCACTGACAGCTGGCAGTACCCAGAACCCCACATTCAGTTCTTCACTGACAGGTGAAGGGGCTAACATACAGGATTCTTTGGGTTCAGGGAGCCTGTCTGCTGTTTTTGGGTGGGGGATTTACTCCATCCTGTAGCAAACATCCTACTCCCATTCTCTCTTCTGTTAGCTGAGGAGCCACCATCTCAGGATTAACAGCTGCCTGACTAGTCAGGACTTCTTGGATGTTAGGTAGGGGTCACTAGGGCCAACTTTGAAGGTCTTCCTTACTGGAGCAGGATCTCCTTGGCTTAGTAGAACTTTGGCTAGAAGTTGACCACCTTTCCTACAATTTCTGTTTTTTCTTTTCTTCTGGAGCCTACATGTACTAACTGCAGGTTCAATACCTCCAGACTCCTTGAAGATGACTGGTACTGGGCCAGTACCACTTTTGGGCTCAGACCCGCCTCTAGGAGGTAATTTGCAAGGAGACAATCGAGGGGGAGGTGTGTACTAATTACCACTCTTCTACAACTAAGGAACCCAGCTATTTTTAGGGGAACTAAAACCATACGCCTAACAGCAACCTCCCCTGGGATAGCTCTTACTCTTCTAGTATCAACTGGGATATACTGGTTTGTGGATACCAACCTGCCATGCACAATGGTGTGAATGACACATGTATCCCTCAGGGCCATGGCTGGGATTCCATTCACCAATAGGAGGTGGAGGTGTCTGTTTCCCTCTGGAATCATCAGCTCACCTTCTGGTCAAATTTCTCATTTTAAAGCTACAAGGGTGTCCTCACCTGAGGAACCACCCTCAAAGGCTACACTGAGAAACCCTGGAGGTATATTAGTAGGTTTGTTGCTAGGACAGGAAGAGACCTTAGTTTGGTTCCCTGTCTGTTTACAGTCAAAGTACCAAGCCTTTTCGGGATCCCAGGCCCTACCCTAGTACCTGTTTTTGTTTTGGGAGGTATCTTGGGGTCCACCTTCCTGGACAGGTTTTTGGAGGCCTATGGAGGACTCCTTACCTATGCCTCTAGAGTGGTACACCTTTTTCTCTTACTGGGGCCTTTCTTTTGGTCACCCTATCCATGACTCTTTTAGAGCACTCTAGTCTTAACCCACTGGTCAGCCTTCTTCCCCCAACTCCTGGGGCAAAACCAAACCCAGGTCCACCAGGTATTTATGCAACTTCTCAGAAGTACAGTTAACCCCATCATAATCTTGCACCTGACTTCTCTTCAAACAACCACCTAGTGTTTTAACTGAAAAGTCTAGAAAATCAATCCAGGACTGACACAAGGTTTTCTGAGTCTCCCTGAACTTAAATCTATGCTCCTCAGTGGTGAGTCCAAAGCCCTCAATTAGGGTCTCCTTCAAGAGGTCATCGGACTCAGCATCTGTTTCAATAAGTGCCAGGAGTCTATCCCTGCACTTTTCCTAGACCAGCTCCCAAAGTAAGGAGCCCTAATACTTTTGGTTGAGTTTCCTCATCCTATAGGCCCTCTCCAAGGTTGTATACCATTTGGTGATATCATCATATTCTTTATATTCTGTATAAGGACAATCCCTTTGGGAATCATAGTGTAAAAAACTACTGCTTTCTCCCTATTTAAGTATTTGCTTCCACCAAAGATGTGTCCTAGGCCCATCTCCTCTTTCTTTTTCTGCAGCAAACATATTGGCCTGAGGAGCCACCATCTTAGCTAATGTTTGAAGATATATATCTTCATCTATTTCTTCTGGGGTACTGTTAGAGGTACTCCTAGTAGGGGTATCATCAGTTAGAGGACTAGAGGAATCATCCTCATCCTCTCTGACATCTTAATTACTTGGAAGGTTTTCTTTCATTGCCATGGTTCTATCATGTTTTGTGAGCAACTCCTTGAGCTGGGCCTTAGAGGAGTTAGACCCCATGGCAATGTCACACGCTCTGAAGAGAATCTTAAATTGTACTACCTTTAGGTTCTTTTAGGGGGTAGGTTGAGTTCCTGGCTAGTATCCTCTGCATCAGACATGTTTTAAGGTAGTTGGGACCTTTTAAGAAAATTGCACAAAAAAATCTAAAGTCAATTATGGATTACTTTGCAGAACCACCAATGTAGGAAGGGGACCACAATAAGATACACTGTGAAAAGACTCCAGGCAAACCCCAATTGGCTGACAGAGTCAAAAATAATAGCCTAAACGTTCCCTTTAGTGGTAGTGTGGGTGAGCAGGTAGGCAGATCTGAGGGTAGTGCTAAGCATGTTTTGCATGTACAAAGAGAGTAAGTGACACACACTCAATAAAGACATTTGAAACCAATTTGTAAAAATAACTCAGATTTTTATATGAATTTAGATACCAGGACCATCGAAATTGGGTAAGTACTTTTCAAGACATGAATTTTTATAGGTTTCAACAGTTCACACAGGGCAATTTCTGGAGCAGTAATGTTATCCTAATTGTAGGAGGCTGGCCTGGTTTGTAGTGGTTACCTAAGATATGTACACCTTATAACAGGTCCAATTATCCCTTACTAGTGAAATGTAGACAGTGTCTAGAAGCCAGGCTCTCTAGGGGTAGTGTGGATGAGCAGCCAAGGCCTACCTAAGAGACATGCAAAGCTCTAGCAAATACCATTGTAGCCATACCGTTCTCACACACATGAAAGAAAATCCTCAGTGTTAAAAAAATAAGGGTACTTTATTTTGGTGACACATGTGCCTAAAACACCATAGTGACTATACTTCCTTATGAGGTAAGTAATATACAAATTATATACACTAGTATGCAGAAATAGCTGTAAAAACAGTTAGAAAACAGTGCAAATAGTGTAAATCACAATAGTTAGAAATGGGCCCAGGGGAAACATAAACCATATTCTAAGAAAGTGGAATGCGAAAGTCGATTTCCCACCTAGAAAAGTGCAGTGTGTATAGGGGCGCTGGGAGTATTAGAAAACACCAATGGTAAGTAATAGAACCCACCCTAGAGCCCTGATTATGCAAGAACCAGAAGAGACTCCAAGACACCAACAATGGATTCCTGGACCTGAAGACCTGTGGAAGAAGGAGACCAAATCCAAGAAGCACTGAAGAGCCCAGGGAGAACAGAAGCCCCTGCTAACACGGGTGAAGGTGCAAAAGAAGAACCACCGGTGAAGAACAACAGTCATCACTGCACCCAAGAAGACGGATGCTGATTCCGGGTTGGTGCAGATGATGTCCCACGCCGGATGGATGATTGCAGTCTGGTTTGTGTCACTGGATTCTGCAAAAAATCCTTGGCACACACAAAGCACGTGGTTCCTGTGGAAGCGGGCATAACCTTGACCCAGATGACCTAATTCCACCAACAACCAAGAAAGTTGAAAGTTCATAGTCCTGTGGACTTCAGGTAGCCCACCTTAGGGATGGTACTAGCCTGAGAGTGAACACTCCTCCTGGCTAGCTAATTTACCCATCTGTCCTAGTGCCAAATGGGCCCTGGGATGGGGGTGGTTTTCCCTTGTCTGGAGGAAGCCAGGGTCGCATACCAAAGGCTGTGGCGGCCTTTGAAGCATCCTGGTTTGATATGATGATTACCAGTCATCAACACCTCCTGCCAGATCAAGCACTGTTTCCAACCTCAGAGAGCGTAGGCTCTCACCTCCAAGAGGTCAGAAACTCATCTGTGGTGGCAGGCTGGTCAGGACTAGTCAGCGAGAGCACTAGTAGTTGGTAGGTTTTCAAGGGGTACCTCTAAGGTACCCTCTGTGTGCATGTATCAATAAATCCATTACACAAATAAGTGTGGGTTTATTCAAATGTGGTGTTTGATACCAAACACCATAGGTTTCAGTGAAGCCATTAGGCAGCTGGGAAGCTTGTTTTAACCAGTGCCCAGTATATACCTTAAAATGGTTTTCCTGTTCACTTGTACTGTCAGTAATTGAACTGGCCAGCACAGAGACTTATTGGCTCATGCAGATATGTCCTCACATATGTCCTCACATTCAATATAATGTACCCTGCTTTAGGTCTGTAAGGTCTGCTGCACGGGTGACTTACAAATATTCCATGCAGTGTTAAGGGACATGGCACACAGAGTGTGTACCATGTCATGTTTTCACATTTTAGAGCACCTTGTCACGCGGCCTGCAGTGGCAGTCTGCATGAGTTTGGTGTTAGGTCCCGTAGACTGGCACAAGATATGCTGCACCTCTGTTAGTACTTATTCCCCAGGTACCAGACGTACCACTTACTAGGGACGTACAGAGGTGCTAAAGGCCTTGCCAACTGGGGATCAATGGAACAGTTACCTTGTTTTGGGGAAAGAACACTGGCACTGGTGACCTGGTTGGTAGGACCTAGTGTACTCCAGTCAAAGTTGCATCACATACCAGGCAAAAAGCGGGAGGACTACTGCAATAAAAAACCCAGTTTCCTACATGAGCCAATAATTTTTTTTAGTAATATTAGCGTCTTTGCTATCCACTTACTGTAGCCAATAATTGACTGGCTTTGCTTTAAGTAAGGTAGAGATGATAAAGTTCAGTATGACACTTTTACAGATCCAGAGAGCAAGGATTGTACATTGCTGAAGGAGGATTGATGCCAATAATCTTTTATTGCTAGGATACTGATAGTGGTGGTGTTAATGCCGCTTATAAATGTGTGGCGTATGGTGAGAGCTATCCATCAATGTGATCTAGTGATGGGCAGACAAATCCCCAGGGAAATGGTGACCTATTGCAAGTGGTACTATACTTCACTTTTTATTGCCAATGTATGAGACTGTTGGTTTCGGTTTGAACAATTCATGCAGGAATTGAGTGATCTTTAGTGTGGATCATTTTATTTTATTTTTATTTTTATTGGTGAAGCAGGACGGTGCACTAAATTTAATATGTAAAAATGTTATGATGTGGGGCTGCAGCATCACAAACACCAGGTAACCACAGAGCACTGAACAGCATTTGTTTGCTCATATGGACTGGGGAATTTATCATTTGTCACTAATTATCGGCTTGACAATCGTGGTAACTTCTGCTGTTAACAGTGAACAAGCTCCAGTTTATTGTTGCTCTGCCATTTCTGCACTGATACTTCTAACACAAACTGATGCTTGACTGCTATGCCGCCCAGTACCTGCTACTCCCTTGAATAAATGCAAAACTGGCAAGGGGGGACTTGTATGAGACTGAAGTTAAGTCCCTCATTAAAACTGGCGTTAATCAGCTCAATTTAGATTACGGGAGTGTAATACTGTGAACATTTGCATATATTATGTGAAATCATGCAAAATAACTTTCTGTTATACTGTGTGAAAACTGAACACAAGGCAACTGAACCTTGAATTAAAAAATCATGAGGTTTCAGCAAGGGGATTAGTTTGAGGTGAGATTGTCTACCACGAGACATTTTGTGCTCACACCTGTTTCCGCATTTTAAAAATGCAGTAAAGAACCAAATCAAAAAGTTCTCATATGATGAGGTCTTTGAAGTTAAGTTAGCAAAGAAGCATGCCTGGATGGTTTTAAATTCATATTCCTCAGATTACGCCCACATTTCTTTTCCTATCCTATTATTGTTGGGCGCAAATTTGTATGTCTTAGGTTTCACTTGCATGCACTACTACTGTCTAAGGCAGGACTTAGGTTACATCTTCAACATGCAGATTATGCTAATCGCCATGAAACCATTAAGCGTGTCACATGCTAATGTCCCACCCTTGATACAGCTATTAAATGATTGCTAGAGCTATGTTTTTAACATATAGGGATGAAAGCATACAAGGAAGCAGTTATGTGTATGATGGGAAGTGACTGTTGTACCTTTAAGATAAGTTATTCTTGGGTATGTATTATTCTCATTCAGAGTGTGGAATTTACCTGCATGTGTATTCCTGTATTATTGGTTTGTATGTTTTCTTTTAACTGGGGGTTCCAAGGTCATGTTTGTACTGCTGCTGACTGTTAAGCGAGATACCGGATGAACAGCAGAGGCAGTGGACATGCTTGTTGTGGGCTCCATTTACTTGATTACTTGAATATTGAATAAATATAAGTTTTGATACAAACTTATGTTGTAGATCGTATTTACAACATTTGGCGATGACTTGGAGCAATATTGGGACCAAAATGTGTTTTATTTGGTTGATTGCAACTCTTCTGATCCAGCAGAACATCAAGAATTCTAAGGTGGTGATTTCAAAGGGGTGTTGCTGTTTGTTGGTGGTCGGCTGCTGCTGAGTCAGGGAGGATTACTGTTCCAGGAAAAACAGCAGACAGTATTTGCTTTGAGACCTCTGAGCAAGGTGTGTCTACGTGTGATGTTTGTGCGAGGTACGAACTGTGTGTGCAGCGTGCTTGACGTATTTGAGCGTGATGCTCAAGCTTGTAACGAACAAAACTGGAACGTCTTTTCTTCATCCAAAGAGCTACCTTGCCAATGGTCTGATGCCTGTGTAGCTTTTACATTATTGGAGGTGCTACCATAGCAACTGCATGGTATGGATGAGGTGATATTATTGAAACGGTTCAGCACAAATACATTCTAACATGCGACTGTGTATTTACTTGAGCTTACAAAGCAATGACAGAGTTTGAACGAAATTTAGTACATGAATGAGTATTTCTTTAACTATTACAAAATGAGTACAAAGAATACATGCTAAACATGAGAGATAACTGGATAGCCAGTGAAATAAAATAGGAAACAGAAAGGTTATAAAATATTTTGTTAACTTTGTCGATATTCATTTATACAATGGGGAAACTGTGACCTGAACTCAAATCATTTTGTGCAAATTTCACCTTTCCTGCAATCTCCTGCAAAACCACCTCTCAAATGGAGTGCGTAGTTAAGATGTTTTGAAAATTACATAATTGCTGTGGGTGCAGATGAATTTCAACCCAAACCCAAAGCAGCAATCTTGTTAGTCATTTAGGTAATGAAGACAGCCAAATATTTGACAATTTACCACAGGCAACTCCACCATCTGCAGGTTCTGGTGATTGGAATGCATATTCTAAAACTATTTGCAGATTGAAGCTACAATTTTCTGAAGAACCCAGCATTTTGTTGGAAATGTTTAATTTCCAAACTTCAGAAAGTCACTGGAAGAGTTTATTTCAGCATTAAGAGGACTTGCAGCTACTTGAAATTCTGGGCATCATCAGATATTTACAGAAGAAACCAATTTGTTTACAGCTGCTTCTCGAAGAACATTCACGAAATGTTATTAAGCTGCAGAGAACCTTATCTTGCAGAAGTTATTGCACTTGCTAAAAGAATGGAGAGATCAATTCTTTCTACTCGAATAAAGAGCTATGTTCTACCACAATGCAGGGAGTAAATGCTGTCTGTGAAGCTGAACATGTTAATGCCATTCATGTAAAGGGAAGAGTTTTCAAAAAAGGACTCCACGCCACTAATGTATATTGCTTTAGATGCTGGACTAAGTAGCACTTCATTAATATTAGGCAAGGTCCAGCCATTGGTAAATGCTGTGTGAAATGTAAAAAAATAAGACATTTTCATGCTGTGTGTAAAAATTACAAATCTGAGGTCAAAGTACATAGTATCGAAGTGGAAGATGTAATTTCAAAGTTAGACTTTTTTAATGTTCTTTTAATTCTACAGTGTGATGTATCTACAGCTAACCAAGTTAAGAATTCTGTTTGTCAAGTGCAAATAGGTTTGCAAATAATATTGAACATGATATGTAATCATTAGGCTCTGATAACTATTATTTCTGACACATCTTTCTATCAAAATTGGGGTACAGGTATGAAATTAGAAACTCCAGCCATACATTCTTAAGCTTACCGCGAGCAAGACATAGATATGGTGGGATTAATTGTTGATCAAATAATGTATCTGGGGAGAAAACTGTAACGAAAATGTACGTAGCTGTGAAAGGGACACATATAGTAGGAGAGCAAAACTTAGCTAAGTTAGGTTTGATGCTGGTGCCTGGAGCGGATCTACCTAGCAAATATTCCTGTTTCCAGTAATGAGTTACAAGAAGAGTATAACTCAAAAAAATATTCACAAGAATTTCAAGACATCTTCAGAGAAATAATTGGGTATATAAAAAAGCACACTCCACCATTTAGTTAACAAAACACGCAGTTCCTGTATGCCACAAAGTTAGACAGACTCCCCCAAGTGTTAGGCAGGAATTAAAGACCCTGTTGGACTAGATGGTAAGCGAAGGCATTATAGAAATGACTGATTCATCAGAATGGGTGCGCTTGAGTTATAGTGAGGAAAAAGATGGGTACATTAGGTTATGTGCGGACTTGGGAAGCCTGAATAAAAATATTCTTCTAGATTGTCACCCACTACCTAAGGTACAAGATCTACTAGCTAATATTTTGATTCCACGTTTTTCACTTTGCTTGATCTAAAATCAGCGTATGACCTGATACTGTTGGGAACAAATCGCAGGATTTGACAACATTTGTTACCCCATTTGGGGCATATAGATTTTGCAGACTTCCCTTAAGTTTAACCTCTGCAGCTAGTGTTTTTCAGTGACTAATGGACAGCATCCTGGAAGGAATATATGGTGGTCAGTCTTTTCAGGATGATGTTGTGATTTATGCCAAAACATTGGAAGAACACAATTTAATATTTGAAAAAGGTTTGAACAAATTTTAAGAATATGGAATCACTCTTTGTATAGAAAAATGCAAATGTTTGGCAGAAACTGTCAATTAATTGGGTCATTCCATGGGCCAGATGGTATTTTGCCAAAATTTTCACTGATTTCAGCAATTGAGGATACCAAGCCATGACATGATAAAGACACATTACGATCATTTACGGGGCTCAGTTAATACTATTCATGAGTTATGCATATATTTTACAGCCGCTACTTAATTTGCTAAATAAAGGGGTGAAATTCCATTAGTCAGACGCTGTACAAGAAGCCTTTGTAAAGGTTATAAGATTAATTTTGTCTGCGCTGCCATTATATCTCCATTTGTTGCTGCACGTCAGTGTATTTTAACAGTTAATGCAAGCCAAGTTGGTTTAAGAGCTGTGTTTTCCCAAATGTCACATACATACAATTTTCTCTGCCTCTCACTCACTGAGGCAGAATCTCATTATAGTACCATTTAGAGAGAGGCTTTAGCATGTTTTTGGGCAGAGGAACAGTTTAAACCTTACATATGGGGTTCTGCTTTTGAACATTTCACTGGCCACAAGCCTCTTATTCATCTTTAAAATATAAATGGATCGGGAAAGACTTCTTCGAGACTTGTCATATTATTGTCAAAACTACAAGTGTACATTCTAGGAGGAAGAAATATTAAGGCAAACTATCTGTCCAGCCTTCCTGTGGAAGATGAGGGACATAACATGTTAGATGAGGATGTATGCTTAGTTGCATTTGTTGAAGATACTGCGGAGAATAAGAGTGTCATTACACATCATCAGTAGGTAGAAGCATGTAAACAAGATCCTAATTTTCAAGCAGTAGTAAACGTTTATGAAGAATGTGAAGAATGGATGTCAGAAGGAGAAAAATATTAAAGCATCTTTGAGACCACATATACAAGTGTGTAGGAGCTTGCAGTAGTTGAGGGTGTTTTATTGAGGAATTATGTGTGTGTGCTCCCATCTGCATTAAGAAAAGTATTGATTGAAGAAGCACATAAAGGGCATTTGGGAGTCAGTAGCCCATCCAAACCTGTAAAACAGTATTATTTGTGACCTGCAATGAAGGCCCAAGTTGCTAAATTTTTTGATGATTGTGCAGCTTGCCTGGTTGCAGACAAACATTGGAAGTGTACAGAGTCTCCTATTCAGTTGGTCCCTTTGCCTGATGAAGCCTGGCAGAAAGTAGCTTTTGCAGGCCTCTTTGAGCTACTACCTGGCAACAAGAGATACAGTATAGTTTTGACTAACTATTTTTCTAAATGGGTGCTTTTTGATTTTACAAGTGTACCCAATTATGAGTCAGTAAAAAATAATTGAGGACAATTTTCAGCATAGGGAGTGCACCTAGTAAGATTGTCATAGAAAATGGAACACATTTTACATCTTTACATATGAAAACCTTTATTGATTAACAACATATTTCTTAAATCAGGTCGCACTCTATTCACCTTCTTCAAATGGATTAGTTGAGAGAATTAACACCTTTTTAAAAGGAGGTGCACAGACAGCTGCAAGTAGTGAACAGACAGCTCTGACTATGGGTTGGCAGGTTGAAACTTTCTAAAGAAAAAAGATTTGGGCTTACTATTTAACTCCTCAGAGTTCTTCAAAAGTATGCCCATTTGCACTGTTGAGAAAGAGCATTCCAAGAACAAGTGCTTGCCTAGATTGGATCAGATTGTTAGCTGATGGTGGGCCAACTAACTCCAAAATTAATTCCAATTTGTCTGATATGTGATTCTGAAGCAAAGGTAAGTCAAGAATAATTTTGACAGTAAACATCATGTAAAACAAATGCAACTTGATGTTGGAGATTGGGTGTTGACAAGAATTCCTGTAAGGGTGAGAAAATGTGAAACCAAGTTGTTGAGACCTTATTGCATTAAAACATATCTAAAGATTTAGTGTTACTATCTGGCAAAGGATGGATGAGCAGGGGGGGGATGTCATTAAGGTTACTCCTGTTTAAGCTGTTAAAATACAGTCAGTAAAAGATATAAATGATCTGCATGATTTAAGCTTAAGGTTCTGGTGGGTTCCTGAGACTAGAAACACCACTAGTAATACTGTACATCATGTTGATAATGTTTTACAGGATGAGAGTGCTGACATTTGTGATAATGAATGCAGTACAGTTGTTGAGGAGGTTAATGTAGAACACGAAGAAGGGGTGAGTGCTCAGTCTGCTGTATGTCTTCCTGTTTTCACAAATGTGAAAAAAGTTGAAAGACATTCAATATTTAAATACACTAGAAATGCTGGGATGACTTCACCCTTTAAATAAGTCTACATGAATTAAGATAGAGTTTAGAGTATTTCTAATTTTGCAGTAGTTTTGTTTCTAGTATTTGCTATATTTTTGTATATTACACTTTGTACTTTACTTGAAATGTGTATTCCTCTATTATTGGTTTGTATGTTTTCCTTTAACTGGGGGTTCCAAGTCCACATGTGCGTTACTGCTGGCTGGTGAATGTGACACCGGCTGAATGGCAGAGGCAGCAGACATGCATGTTGTGGGCTTCATTTTACTTGATGAACATTGAATAAATATAAGTCTTGATACAAACTTATTTTGTGGATCACACTTACAACAGTGACCCTCGGTCAATAAGCTGTTTTATGCTTTTCATGGACTTCACAATGAAATCTATGAATAACAAATGTTAAACTTAAAGATTTTAATCCAATCTGAATTGGCCTTAAATCCAATTTTGTTTTACCTTTGTATTTTAGTTTAGAAATTTTGGAATTTGCTCTATTGTGCATAAATTGCATAAATTGAAGTGGTTTTAAGTAAGAAAAGCAATAAAGTATTTCGTTATGTCTGCTTTCCATTAAATATTTTCTGTCTGAACTAGCCCTCTGTCAAAATAACTGCGTGAAATTCCAAAGTGCAACAAACCTTGAACTTTTCATGACTTTCACAGGCGTAATAAAAAAATCTTACTAGGGCCTAATTCAAATTGCTTCTATTGTTGAACTAAACACTGATCTCTAGTCACTAATGGTTTTATCATCAAATTAAAGATTGTATCTGCCATGGAGCTAATAGATGTCCATTGCCACGCTTTCTTTGCCATTTGTGTTTCTGATGTTGCTTAGTAGATCTGTGTCTAGGATAATATGTGGGCCCAGCATTCCAGAAGCCAGGTGATTTGTTTTTTCAACTGAGCAGTAGTACATAGTTGAGAAAATTTTAAAGTGTTGGATGTCATGAGGCTGGTGGTGTGATTGCTGGCTGTGGTGCTGTTGGTGATCCCAAATCTGACCTCGTTGGTAGAAATTAGAGACTTGTTTGTATGCATATTAAGTATTCTTGAAAGGGATTTTAAGTAACCATGAACTGCCATGTGTACAGTAAAACAAGAAAGAAGTGAAGTGAAGTGAGTGGGTGGCAGGGAAAGAACTGCAATCTCTCTTTGGTAAAAGGATTTTTAAAATATTTTGAGATAATCAAGAGTACGTTTCTTGACCTGGATACAAACACTAGAATTCCCACATGATGCAAACACTAAAGTCTTCATGATGTGAAAGGGCTAAAATATGTACGAATGAGTTCTGATCATTCTGCCCCACTTACAAGGGATTATAATATGAGTTTCTGCCTCTGGTAAGGAACTCATTTAGGAGAACCAGAAGCTCTGAGGCAAATGTATACGGCCTTAACTATGGAAACCACTTTATGGCTATAAATGTCTCCATTTACACCTCAGAGCAATTCACAAAAGGATGCCTGCCATGTGTAAATAGTTTTACCACACCTTAATTAGCTGCAAGTAGTGAACAGAGTTGTGCATTGACCAATCCAACACAAGGGATGGGCTGTGAGAGGAACAAGGCGTGGATTGCCTTGTTCGATTGTGAACACCCACAAAATTGCAAGTGGCCATCTAAAAAAGTCCAGTTGGACCACTTCACACACTGGAATCTGTTTTACTTCAGCAAAGGGCTGCATTACCTCCCCCTTAAGGGAGCGAATGGAAATGGATCACCCCCAAACTTTGTGGGGGTATATGGAAATTGTGTTCTCCATGGGGAATAAGATTCCCTACGAGAAAAAAAAACAGGAAAAGCTCTGTAGTTGCATTCAGCACCAGCTTTGGCGCTGATGCTGCCGTGTACAACATTCTTTTTTGCCCCCTTGCTCTCATGACCGCCTCCTTGGATTCCTGCACTATCATCCAGCCAAAGTCCCCTCATAGGAGCTCCAGGATCGGGACACAGATGTCCTTGTTTGCCCTAGAGAATGGTAGCCCTGGTAATCCGATTGGGATGACCTATGCCCCATATGAATGCTGGATGTTCTGTGCATTCACTATGGTGCAATGTGTTCCTCTGATGTTTTCTTTTTATGGGCATTCATGATGTTGTTGTGACAATTATGCTGTGTGATTTACCATGATAAGTGAATTTTTCAGTAACAATGATGACTTGACTACTACTTATGTTGCCGACTAACCAGTAACCTACGTGTTTTCTGTGACTACTGCTGGCTTTTGCAGAGTAATAGTATTAGATTAATGTTCTGACGACTGCTTGTGTAGCAGGGTATTACTGACATGTTGTGTTTGGTCTAATGATGTTTTGTGCAATACAGTTTATTTTTATATAACTTGGTGTTGAGTTTCCTTTGTGGTGTATTTATTGTGTCACTTGTGTTGTGTGTGTGAATCAATTGCTTTACACATTGCTCTGGGATAGGCCTGACTGCTTGTGCCAAGCTACCAAGGGGGTGCCAAGCTTCCAAGGGGGCAGGCAGGGGTTTTCTTGGGTGTGTAACTCCCTCACCCTGACTAGAGTGGTGGGTTCTGCCTGGCTTAGGTGCATACCCTAGCATCCAGAAACCCCACTTGTTTTCAACAGTGTGCAATTTACAATTAGGCATTGCGAAAATGGCAAGGCATAAAAAAATGCCACATGGCTTTCATAGTAGCATGTCTGGAAAGCTGTGCCTGGCAGTGCAATGTGTAAAAGCACATTAAAAGAGAGGTGGCGATTTCCACATAAAATTTTACACTTTCTGCAATCAGTTCGGGTGGGTAAAATATCACCTTATTTGTTGTTTTCCAATTCTACTGTAGTAAAGGTGTTAAAATCCTAAATGTAAGGAAGCAGAGAGTATTCCCCTGTTGTGGCAGTGCTGGAATGAGTTTGAGAACAAAAACTTTTCACATTTTGCTTAACATCAAATAAGTGGCTGGTTTGGTTTTGATGAGCTGCTGCCGTCTCCGTGTAATCAGTCTATGTAACACTGTCAAAAGCACCGGAGATAAGCTCAAGTGCAAAAGATATCACATCACTCGCAATTTTGTTACTAATCAAAATGTGTTTTCTTTTTAAGAAGAATATGATTAGAGTGCACATCATTTTGATTTTATTTTTTAGGAATTGAACTCAACCGCTTGTTAAATTGCAACGGTATAGTCTCATATTGTAAACTCTATCAAACTTTTAATAACCCTTTCAGAAAACTTTGGCCATGACAATGTAAATTAAAATACTATCCAAAATGTACACTACAGTATAGTCATAACGAGCAGCAAGCAAACACTAAATAAAAAAAAATCATAAAAATAAGAACTGACTCTAGCTGTCACACGCCAAAGAATCTCAAAGGTGCAGGATTCAGAACGGTTGCAGAGGAGAGAAATCTATAGGAATTGAGACTTGACACATTGGCAAACCAATGTGCATCCCTCTTTCCAAACTGAATAATTGAAAGTTTCCGAAGAAAATATTAAAAAATATACCACAAACTTTAGAAATGTTTGAATAGACTCCAGGCTACCTGTGAAGAACAGAACATCACAACCTTACAAATTCTCTCGCTGGACTATATCATTTCAACACATTGGCTAGCTGATTCGCTGGAACACAATAATAAGCTATTAACTTTGAAAAAGTAAAAAATGTTAAATTATAGGCTTGTACATTATAGCAATGAAATTGGTTTTAGTAACGCTTTTAAGTTCAGAAACGTAGCAGGGAACATGAGGAAAAGCAGATGTGTTTAAGTCAGTTTAAAGACCTAAAAATGTATAGTTATGAAATTGACATAGATGTTTGTATAGATAATACCATGTAGTGGCAGACAGGATGACAGACAATGAAAGACTGATATGTATAAAGATACAGATGTAGGTGAGCAGACAGATCTCCAGACGATGGTGCTGACAAATATTTAGACAGGTAGTAAAATCTATTAGTAATATGCTAGGTCAGTAGAAAGGGACAGATCAAGAGAGTAGTTGACTTACAGGTAACCTTCTTCAAATATATTCCAGATTGAAATAGAGACAGATAATCTGTGATATAAAATGAAACTATACTTTAATCATCTTTAAATGCACGCATTCTCACCGTCATACAGCTGACTAATGCGCAACCCTCAAGTATGCTAATATCACCATAGTCTTCAATACATCTTCAAACGTCTGCAAACATGCTTGATTCTGCCACCTAGTTGAGCACGCACTCAGACGCCGTGATACCTTCCTTCTTCTTTATTTAATTTAATTGCCTACTTGCATACTGTGGTTCTAGGGAACACATAACAAATGTCCATCTATAACGCTTTAGCTCATTCTCTGAAGAAATCCCAAGTGTAAGTGCTGTTAAATGTGATGTTAAGTTACTTGGCATTTATTCACTTTGTGTTCGAGATCCACATGTAGTGTTTGGATCCAGGCAGAGTCCTTTTGGGTGCTGGCTTCTGGGGAGAGATATATATAGGGTCAACAGTGAAAGGTGTTTTTTTTGCAGCGCTCGCAGCCCAAGTCTGCCTATAGGTTAGTGACAGCAGACAAACTAATGATTAGCAATTTAAGCTTGGCGTTTGTAGGAAGGATTACCCCAGGATAAACAATGGCAGAGACTCTCACCAAAAGTGGGCCAAATAGAAGGCAGTGGTTATTGTTAGAAAGGGGGTCTTTGGTTGGCAGTCTGGTTACCCCTTGTCCAAGCAAGAACCCTCACTCTAGTCAGGACAAAGGAGAAACACATCCGGTTAACACCTGCTCACCCCGTTGGTAGCTTGGCACGAGCACAAAGGCTTAACCCAGAGACACTGTGTAAAGTATTTGTACCAACACACACAGTAATACAGTGAAAACACTACAAAATGACTCAACACCAGGTTACAAAAATAACCAATATTTATCTGAACAAAACAAGACCAAAACTACAAAAAACCAACATACACAAGTCAAGTTAAACATTTTTAAGAGATTGTGACAGAGTCGTTCCCAGCAATCTGACACCAATGGCACCAGTCACAGAGTCATATGGACTCCCAGGTACAGTACCCTGTGAAAAATGAGGAAACAAGCCGGTGCACAGAGTCGTGGATCGTGGGGTCGCTGGATCTGAGGCAGTGTCGGTTCCGGTTCTGGGAGGCGAATGAGCAGAGGCTTCCTGAAGAAGCGTTGGGTCCTTTCTGTGGAGAGGTGAAGGTGAGGTGGCGTTGGTGCAAAGTGTTGGATCTGCTCACTTCCGGTGGAGTCGGTATCCGGCGGTCACGACTTGGAGCGGCGACTTCCACAGAGTCACAGAATTCAGCACCTGTGGGTCGTCTCACTCCAGCGAGGACCATGGCTTCCGTTGCAAGCATTGTCACGGGCTTCAGCAGCAGCATCAGTCCGGAGTCATCCAACGTTGGTTCACATGGTTTTTCTTGGTTTTTCCACTATCCTCTCCTTTCAAGGGCCCAGGCACTGGATTAGGCACCACTTGGCATGGTAGGAGTCACAGCAGAGAATACACGTGCTGGCAGAGGAAGTCTTTGATGGCCTTGAGACTTCAGAACAGAGGGCAAGCTCATTCCAAGCCCTTGGAGATTCTTCTCAAACAGGAATATACCAAAAAGTGCAGTCGTTGTCCCCTTCCACAGGCAAAAGCAGCAACTGCTGGGTAACCCAACAATGCACAGGCAGGGGCAGCATTTCCCCTCAGCTCTTTACCTCTTCTCCTTGGCAGAGGTTCCTCTTGAATCCAGAAGTGATCTTAAATCAATCTGAAGTATGGGGTTTTGGGTCCAATACTCATACCTCTTTATGCCTTTAAAGTTGCCCAACTTCAAAGAAAAGTCTCTGTTGTTTACAGGATCCTTCCTTGCCCAGGTCAGGCCCCAGACACACACCAGGGGGCTGGGGACTGCATTGTGTGCGGGCAGGCACAGCCCATTCAGGTGTAAGTGACCACTCCTCCCACTCTAGCCCAGATGGCTCATCAGGACATGGAGGCTACACCCCAGCTCCTTTTGTGTCACTGTCTAGAGGAGATTCACAAACAGCCCAACTGTCAGCCTGACCCAGACAGGGAATTCAAAAACAGGCAGAGTCACAGAATGGTTAAAGCAAGAAAATGCCTACTTTCTAAAAGTGGCATTTTCAAACTAACAATCTAAAAACAACTTCACTAATAGATGTCTTTTTTAAATTGTGAGTTCAGAGACCCCAAACTCCAAATTTCTATCTGCTCTCAAAAGGAAATTGCACTTTAAGGATATTTAAAGGCAGCCCCAATGTTAACCTATGAGAGAGATAGGCCTTGCAACAGTGAAAACCGAGTTTGGCAGTATTTCACTGTTAGGACATGTAAAAACACACAGGAACATGTCCTACCTTTAACATACACTGCACCCTGCCCATGTGACTACATAGGGCCTACCTTAGGGGTGCCTTACATGTATAAAAAGTGAAGGTTTGGGCCTGGCAAGTGTGTACACTTGCCAGGTCGAATTGCCAGTTCACAACTGCACACACAGACACTGCAGTGGCAAATCTGAGCCATGTTTACGGGGCTACTTATGTGCGTGGCACAATCAGTGCTGCAGGCCCACTAGTAGCATTTGATGCACAGGCCCTGGGCACCTCTAGTGCATTGTACTAGGGACTTACTAGTAAATCAAATATGCCAATTAAGGAAAAGCCAATTACACATACAATTTAAAATTGGGAGCACTTGCACTTTAACACTGGTCAGCAGTGGTAAAGTACCCAGAGTAACAAAAACAGAGTCCAGCACACAGCAACAACCTGGGTAGAAGAGGCAAAAAGTTAGGGGAGACCACGCCAAGGATGCCAGGTCTAACAGTTATTATTACTAAATATTACATCATAATATTTTGATTGGATATGATTAAAAAGAGTAATCATCTGCAAGTCATCCCCTGTAATATTACCTCAAATTAAACGGTCACCATTCAACTAAACAATTAGTTTTGGTGATTGTGTTGGTTGGTGAGATGGGGTTTGTGGCCAAGCATGGCCTAGATACGTGGTTAAGGAAGTATATTTAATTCACACTGCTAATGCAACAGTGGTATGCCGCAGAGTTGGACTAAATGAAGCAGTGCAGAATGATGTATGTTGTGAGAGTTGTGAGTTGTATGTTGTGAGAGACATGAGTTGTGAGCACTGGCTTGAAGGCATCCATTACGGTAGTAACAAGCAGTATACATAGTCTCAATAAGACCCCAAAATAGTCAGTACCATTATCACATTAGAGTGCAAATCTAGGCATGGTAGCATGTGCAGCAAAAAAATCAATCAGCATGGTTTACAAAGTGGGAGCCAATACTTGCTACAGATAAGAACATAAAGAGACAAGTGAGTGCACCGGACAATCAGATGCATTTTGAAAAACAAAAAAGTGATTAATAAGATACAAATATTTACTTAAATCGAAGACTGGGGCTCAATATTTAGTAACACCAATAGATATAAACCAGGAATATACTTGATAAAATAATGAATGACAGAGACAGGGTGAACACAGGTAAACAAGCCAATAAAATAACAAGTATTGGCAAATTCAAGCGGACTCACATTGGCTTTGCAGATGCTTCTGTTTGCAATGCTGGCAGCTAGTAGCGAACAATAAAGGATTGCAAAACATGATTGGCTTCTCCATGAGTGTGGAGGAGCATCGCCATGCTGACAAAATGCCCCAGAGCAGCTGAACAATAAAGTGGTAATAAAGTTTATTTATTACCATTTTATTTTTCAGCAACCTGTCCTAAACCAGGTGTAGGAATAGGGAATGGCAATTGCTGTTGAGTGGCAGCAGGGATCTGTGCACTAGGTTTAAAGTGTGTATGTCCCTTTGGCTGGCTGTCTTGTGCGAGCCGGCCAGTCATTAGCATTTTAAACTTCTCTAACCCAGCTGTCTTATAACAGCTGGGTTAGAGAGAGCACAGGCCTCCAGTTGTCTTAAGAGTGCTGAGAGAGGCAGCTCCCTCCAATCTTGATGTTTTTCTTATGCTGTTTAACAGCATGAGAGCAGCGCCAGGATTCGGTAGTGCAGTTTTCTGGGTCTGCAGCTTCGAGGAGGGAAGACAACGTAGCAAGAAGGATGTTGTGTCAAGTCAGGACCGTAAGTGCCTTTTTTTAATATTATACTAATGCCACCCTTTTTTGGCCCGCCCATCCACTGTAAATACATGGCAGCCGCCCCATTCCGAAATCATTAAAAGATAGCCACCAATGCATGGGCGTGTGCAGGCAGCCATTCTTGAATATTTTTGAAATAATTTAGTATGGTCTATTGTTCCAAGGTTGTCGACTTTGGATAGTGTGCAGGTCATCTTGGAAAACTAAAGAAATCTAAAGTATTGAAAAGCATTCCAAAATGATCCTCATGTATGCACACATATGGGTAGCCATATTAGAATGAATTTTGTTTTTACAAAAAAAACATTCAAAGATAACTGTCTGTGGGTAATTTCAGTAATTACGTGTAACTCTTTGATATACAATGCATCCTCTTGTGTAGTTAAGAATAATTTATGCAGAAAAATCCTACAGCAAGAGCACTTTTAGAGAGCTTGAGTGGCTGCCCGCACTGCTGTTTTTGTTCTGTTGCTTCTACCACTAATTTCTTAGTGCAAAATGTATCACCACCTCCTTTTTTGGATCCAAGGCTGCACTTTGCACTAAAAAACTATTGCTAAATGCTGGGAGTAAGTTGAGGGGGGATCCTGCCTCAAGTGCACATTTACAGAGCAGAAGCAGCTGGTCACACTGCTATTCGTGCTCTGCTGCATTTAGCGCTATTTCTTATTGCAGCATGCATCCTTGCATCCATTTTGGTCTCAAGGGTGCATTTTTGCACTTAGAAAAGAGCACCAATTGCAGAATTACTTTTGTTATGTCATTCTGCATAGTCCCGTGGACTTTTTAGGTAATTCTGCACGACTGCCCTGCATAGATTTACACAAGTGATGCTCACCCCTATAATTACTGTTCATTGTGTTATATGTGTGAAAACACACAAGCAGATGAAACACCACACCAAAGTACAAAATGTATAGGAGCACATCAACAACACACAGACACACATGCTGACAAAGGTGTCTGCTATAAGCAATGTTGCTCAGATCTTACAATCTGACACAATAAACTGCCAAATATCTCCAAGACAGGCACACTAAGCTGCACTGATTTTAGACAGCAGAACGGTCCCTCCTAGTATAATATAACTTTGGTATAGGCTGTTGTCACACAGCAAAACATTTTATAAATATAAAGTTATGCTGATCTGACAGGAGTCAGTTCATGCGCAGCAGGCTTACATTTTATGTTCTGCAAACCTCCCTGTTGTAGGCTCCATACCAACAAATCCAGCCAACCAACAGCACAGAACAAAAATACCTGACTAAGAATGAGTGAAGATGTAATCAAATGGGTGGCTAAGTCTTGGTGTTGAAGGATGAATAATTAAATACATGTCTATTCAAGTAACTGTGTGGTGTGGTGAATCAGTGAGCAATATGTGGCTGATGTTGAAAGTGAGGTGTGTTGTAAGAGTGGTGGTAAGTGAGTGTGTGGTGTTAGAAATTAGCTTTGATGTGTTGGGTACTGAACAGAATATGGGGTTAAGTGGAGTGGCTGGGAAATGTGTTTCAAGTTGCTGAGAAATATAATTTGCTGAGTGGGTATAAAAGTGGCTGTGGCTGAATAGGTGGTTGGTCAAGTAAAAAGTTATGTTGCATGTTTCATCAGTTGATGCAGTAGGCGAGGGTGAAGCAATGTAAGCATGTTATGTTGAATGGCGTAATTAGTTGATGATCAGTTTATTATGTAGTTGACTCGGTGTATGAGTAAGAGAGTGGTATTAGTAAACAAATGTTGAGGCAGTGGTATGTTTAAGTATGAGGTTAGATAACAATGAGAGATAAATGATTTAAGTGGATGTAGTGACTGCTGTTTGGTGAAGGGTGTGCTTGGCTGATTTGGAAAAGAGTAGTGGTGATTTGGTGATTGGGTGTGGGTGAGTGGTTAGAGAAAGTGACAAGTGTTAAAGCTATCTTTAGCCCCTACCTGAAAAGATGTACTATGTACAAGAAAAGCTGTACTGGAGATGAGTGAGCAAATCTTGAATGCGAAATATTTCATGCTCATATACCTTTTTAGACTATCTATATTGATACCTATGCCTAGGAGAGGGAGATGGTAAAGTACTGTAGTTGCGCAGGCGTAAGGAAATGGCTCTATTTTTTTAATGCTTGCTCTCAAATTTTTGAAGTGATGTTGCTTATTGTTTACTTTGAAAGTTCAATGAGGCCTGCTAACCATACCTCAGTGCCAGTGTTCTGGCCCTATGCAGACTGCATGTCAAATTTGATATCCCCATTTGGGAAGGCCTGACTTAATTATAAGTCCCTATTATATGTACCCAGAGCATGTAAGGCAGAGTGTCCACACAGGGCTGCAGCACTGTTTGTGCCACCCCGTATGTGACAAAGTATAAAATGGTTCTCAGCCACTGCAGACTGAAAGGACAGTTTTTCACTGCCAGTTCAACTTTGCCACTCATACCAATGGCAAAGCCACTCTATCCCTTAACACTATATATAAGTCTCCCCTACGGAAGGCCTATAGAGCCCTATGGCAAGGAGCTGTATTTTGTTACGTAAGACATATTTTTTAATATGTTTTAACAGCAACACTTCCAAATTGTAATTAAACACATGGTTAGCGGTTGGCACCCCAAACTGGATAACTTCTAAATAGACCTACCTAACTCAGTCATTCAAGGTATCGAATTAATCGTGGTATTCAACCCAACCTGATAACCAGGTCAAATTTAATACCACTAATAAAGTGAAGTGACTTTTAGAAAGTTGCCACTCTGTGCTCCAGCTAGCCCAGCGGCCTCAAAAAGGCCCTGGAACATGGACAGCTTTCTGACAGCCAAGGGATATATGTGAATGACTCCTCAGCACAGGAACAAAGGCAGTTGCCACAGAGTAAGATATTCTCTCTCAGGATGGCTACTCAGGGTGTTAGCCCACAATGTGAGCTTCTAAGGCAAAGCTGCCTTTGTGAAGGGAGTAGCACCAGCATCCTTGAACAGAAGGCCTTTTATTCCTGCAGACACAGTGGAGACAGGGTCAAGGAAGAAAAGCCCACTCCAAAAGCGGTTCTACTGTGGTTGTGTATCCCTCCTGTAGCCAGACCTCTCGGGTGGGCTACCAAGCTCCTAACCACTGAGGAATGGTCATGCCATCTTGAAAAGCGCAAGAATGTGGTACTCTCAGATAGTCAGATTCCATACATCACAGGAACTTTGTCACTAGGTAGGAGAGGGCACAGTAGTCCATTGGCCAGTTAGCGTGTCGTGCCCTCAGGACACTTTTCTGGAATAAATACTGCACCCCTGGCACTCTGACCCTCAGATCGCACTGGAATTGGTGAAAGGACCGAAGAAGGACTGCTCAGCTGTCCTTGAACCCACACAAATAGAGGCTGCACTGCCTGAAGGACTGCACCTGCTGCACTTTGGGCTAGAAAAGTTTGAAGTATTCCAGCAGCTCCTGGTTCAACAAAAAGTTAATTCTCAGCCCCAACCTACAGCAGCACCTCCAAGGATAGGTCAGATGATCTCCTGGAAGCAGTTTCAGAAACACAAGAGCTGAAGTAGCCCAAACCAGCAAGTTGGTAGCCACCACAGACGTTTTGCTGCTCCCAGTTGCTTGGAGCCCAAGAGGACAAATCAGAGATAGCCAAAAGTTTCACCTGAGTTTGAATGACCTGAAAGTGCTATTCAAGTCCAGATTTGTCACATCCAAGGGACACTAGCCTCCGCCTAAATAGTTTGCCCCAACCACGATATAGACTGACCAATAGCCTAGCATTGGCTGACTTGCAACTGCAACATAGAGAAGTTTGAGGGACCCTGATCTCTGTAGCCAAGTTCACCCCACTTCACGCATGGAGTGAGGAGCAACCACAAGACACCCTCTCGACCACACCACAACCGGAGATTCCTTTGAGCATCTTTTGTCTGTATCCCTCAGCATCAGGACCACTTCATTGATTTCTTTAGCAATTGTTCTGTAAAGTTTGATTTTGCTTAAATAACACTCTGGTGGCCAGGTATCTGTCCACAGTGTCCACTCTGGCCCACAACTCCCGCTGTCATTGATACTCCACCCAACCAACTCTCTTAGACAAACATAAAATTATGAAAGAGAAAGGCAGTCTGTTTGTAGACAAGGAGAATTGAGAAGGAGCAATCATTTACATCAAACACCATGAAAGGTGAAGTTAATTTGGGGTCTTCACAAGAATTACTAGCGAGATGGTGTGAGTTAAAGAGTTTTAGTAATAAATGAATTCAAATTAATGTATTTATTCTTTAAGGATAAATATTTAGTCATTATCATTACAAGGTCAATTAATCCATTAGTCAGTTTTTCAAAACAAGGTAACTATACCACATAGTTAGGATTCCAAAACCAATAGAGAAAGTACAGCAGGTGTGTTCAATATAGGAAATCTCTAATCTGGAATAATTGAGTCTAAGCATAAGAATGCAATTTCTTCAATAAGCAAAGAAAGGTGTCAGTTCAGAAACCCAAAGGAAGAATTCTGATGAGAGAATGAAAATGCACAGGCATGAACCCTTAGCACTTAAGCAACAGAGATTAGCAAAAGCTGAAATGTATTCTCAACTATAAATCACAGGCATACATATTCCCTAAGTGAAAGATGGGCAGGGCAGAGATGGGGTCTTTTCTGAAAGAATCTCTATTTTGCTCTAGGTACACACACTGTTATAAATCTGCTAAAACATATTTGCAACAATTGATACATTCCCTGTACTCAACGTCAATTTTTATCAAACTCTGGGAGCAGGTAAACTCCCTAGTTTCTCAAGTCTCTGCAATAGACTACAGAGTCATGTCCCTAAAGTGATACATCATTTACATCTTGCTGTTCAAACAATTCTCCCTATGAGTTGTGTTTCTTGCTATCTCCTCCCCTCCCAGTGACAACCTCAATTTCAATTGTCTATGCTTATTCACCAGCCAATATAACTCTTTGGGAAAGTAACAGCACCTGCAATGGAAGACAAAACTATCTTGCACAAGGCAGCAGTTTAAAGCAGAAGTAGGCATTTTAATGCTAATGTGTAAAATTTATGTTAATATGACATCAGTGGTCAAGCTAACTTGAGTCAGCGCCTTATGATACTTCATGGTATGCATGTAACCCTAAGTAGATTTACGTAGTACAAAATAGCTTTTATTTTATGTGTTATTCAGCATAAAAATGTGTGCTTTACAATTAAAGGTGCTTAATTTATAAAATGAGGAAATTCACTCTGTCGCTATCAAATGCGGTCAAAAATACTCATCTTTACTCCATTTGTTTATTTTCTAAGAAGCAAATTGTTAATGGGTGTAACCAAGATAGTGTTTAAGTAATAGTGTTTTCATACACAGGAGCAGCTTGCGGGATTTTGAAGGGGCAGTGCAGCTCGTGGAAGGGGAAGCTGATAATTAATTAAATTTATAAACAAATACACTTATCTTCACTCACCATCGCTGCCGTCACCACTGCGCCGCTCCTCTGCAGCAGGCAGGCTGCCGGCACAGTTCGCAGAGTAGCGTTAGGATGGGCTGGGAGTGCCCAGCCAGGGCTCTTCCAGGCAGACTGGGAGCCTGTGCCTGCTCTCCTCAGCCTGGCAACATAGTGCCAGGCTGGAGAAAGCACAGTGCGCGTGGTGTGTTTAGCCGGCCCGAGACGGCCGGACAAACATACATGCACACTTAGGGGAGTGCACAGTGCACTCACCTCCATGGCTTTCATCCCCAATGCCCTGCCTCTTTAACTAAAAATGATAATAAACGTAGAATGTTATCATTCTGTAGTAAAAGGTTTGCTGCTGCTGGTGGAGGGGATGACGCTCCTCTGCCATAGCGGAGGAGCCTCCACTGTTCAGACAGCTGTATAACCTTGACATTCCCCAGCCAACATCCTACATTTTAATCCCTAGCTTGACAGTGAATTTGAGCTGCACAATGTTTGAGTGGTCTATAGTACTGTGTGTGATGCTGTAAAAATGCTGATTGGCGGTGATCAGTGATTCTATGAAACGAAAATAAGTAATAGTGTTACACTTAAATAATTAAAGTCACGCGCCAATAAGATGAACAATACTTTGATGAGTGGCCAGTGATGAATGATACATTGAGTGACCAATTACCCTATAATTGCGACTTTTGGGAGCCTCCAAAATAAGTGACAGTATGATGTGTATTGAACAACACTTGGGCTGGGATGTTTGTCTTTGCACTGACTGACACTTTTATCCCTAGAAAGTGTCACTGCTACAGTGGCTATGTCAAGAGTGACATTGTTATGCTTCATGGTGAGGAGTGCAGTGTTTCCAAATGCAGGTAAAATTACTTCTCCAAATGCAAAAATTAAATGCTAATAGTCAACCCAGGGTACTGACATAAAGCAAAAGCTTATGGAAAAACATTATTTACACCGGCAACGTGCCCTAGCAGCAGGGTTACGTGATGTTTTCACCAGTCATTTCAGCATTGACAATATTTAATAAAAAGACATGTGACATCTTTGTGCCATACTTCACCTCAGAAAAAGGATTTACCCAACTAAACCAATAGGGTTCCGACATATACATACAATCAAAAAATTATACAGCTGATAATTTGTTGAAGTGTATATAATCTATACTTGCGTCGAGATATCAATGTGAGAGCTACTAAAACACCTTTACATTTTAATTATGAAGGACACTTTATGACTTGACAGCTGCATGAAGAGATCATAGTTTGAATCGCAGAAATTTGCACCAGACATTCAAATGATAACTATGTTGGATTTTGGTCGAATGTGAAATTGATGCTGGAAATTACAAATTGATTAATGCCAGGTTCTATTGATTCTCTCCTGTTTGGCTTCAGGAATACTTGTTTTTGAGGTGTGATCAGTGGGTAAGTATAAGCAGGATTTTTGGGGGGGTTTCAGTTCTGTCGTGCCACGAGGATGTGACACTATCTAGACGCTCTCTATCTCCTGATTGTTCAGACTGACAACATTAGCAGTGAAATGAGAAAGGCTTTGTGTTAACTCTCAAGTTATGTTGATGGTCCTACCAACTTGTTCACTGGACCAAAATGTTGACTTTTCTATTATTTATTGGGCTTGAGTAGTAGATTTATCGTGAGCAACTTCACTATGATGGGAGGAACATACGTGGTCTGGTGATGATTTTTATTATGCGTATTAGTTGTACATAGATGTTATTAGATGTTTCTTCTTTGTTTATATCATTTTTTTACTTGCTTTTCTGAAATGTCTGAACTTTATCCAAAAAATGTTTTGAAAATACAAAAAGTCATGATATAAGGTTGTTTCCCAGACATTGCCCCCTTAGGGTCCTTCATGATAAGAAACTAGTTTTATGTGTTTCAGTCTCTTCTACATTGATATCTCGAATGAAGATTAGATTACTTTTACATAAATAAAACCACATTTTTATTTTTTGTTTGTACTTTTTGAAGAATTATACAAATACAATCAACTTTTTTTTCTGTTGCACAGTAGGAAACTCTTATAGCATTCTACTAAAATCATATAAGGAAATTTACTACATTTCATTTCAATAATATGCATGCTTGTGTTTTGGTCTAAAATAATACCTTATTAACTAATCATGACATAAATACCACCTACAAGATATACACATGGAAACCATTGATAGATGATGCGCCACCACCATACACTCGCATCAAGAAATAATCAGAGTGAATTTAGCGCTTTATAAACAGTCAATCGATAATTATGTGCGCTCTTATAAACCATAATCTGCAGAGACCATATACAGTAAGTGCACCTTAAAACATTGATAGCTTGACCTATCTGCTGTGCAATTACATTACTAGACAAAGAAATGCTGCACGCAAGGGGCATGATGTATACACATCATTAAATTAAGTCCCAGGCTGAGTAAAAAACACAATATTGCAAAGACGCATTCTCCTGTTCCATTAAAAGGACATTAAACATGTAGAATATAATAGGAAGGCGGAAAGATGTATATTTTTACTGCAAGCGTTTATCCCGTATTTCGCTTGTTTATTGTATGTATGTAATAATATGTGCTAGAGGAGCAGCGCTGTGAGGCACAACATAGCTGTAAACATTGTTTAGCATTTTACAAAAACATGTTCACTCCTTGAAACAGATCATGGGTTGGTGTGTTCAAACTTAGCCACTTGTTGTTGATCCTCGCATTGAAATGACTCTTCTAGTCACATCTTTGAAGCGCACTGTATGTCTTAAGTTTCAGGCTCTTGGTGAGGGCGTAACAAAATACTTAGGGGAGCAAGGTTTTGCCCTTAAATGACAAGTACCATTGTATACTGATTGGCCACTGAACTGTGGCAAAGACTTCTGCGAGGTACAACATACCCCTTAGTAAGGTAACAGAATGTGCCTACCCTCGCAAAGTAGAACCATTGCATAGAAAATTACTACCACTCTGCTCTAACCAATCCCATGGTTGCTGGTGATTTAAGGTGTGGTACATGCTATGAGCGCTGGTGGGCGGCTCCTCAAGCACTTATTGCCCAACCCACATTGTTTTTTTTAAACAAACACTGCGCACAATGGAAGCCCAGTTGGCTCTTGCAACCACTGAAGAGCTAACTAGTTGTTGCAGGAGCCAGCAAGTTTGCACAGTGACTGCAATGGCCGGTGCAAGGCTGCTGCAAGCTATATCATGATGTTAAGTCTTGCATTCCCTGGCATTGTAGCAAACTACTGCACTTTTTTATGCGGGGTGACTACATTGTACACATGCAAAATCGAGTCATCCAGACAAAAGAGAGCTGAAGTAGGCTGACCCATTGTCCCATGCTGTAAGCTGAGGTGGGTGGAGCAAACTGTGATTGACAACATAGTCGACCACTTGATCAAAAACACTGACAAAAAGCCTCCGTATGTATATATTCTATTACCTTTATGAAGAAACACTAGTATGGTGAAGCACTAAATGCCGTCTTAAAGGCCAGACATAAAAATGAACCCCACAAAAGAAGATTTGTTGGCCAGGCAAGCAATTGACAATAATGGAAGTAGGTGTACAGAAAAATAGAGACAAAGATCCATAGAGATAGATGAAGAGATAGATAGCTAGGTAGGAAAATAAATAAAAGGGTGGAGAACGTAAGACATGCGCCTAATGGATCTTGATATTTTCCATGAATTATGTACTAATGTCTATGTTTTACATTTTTTCTTTTACTTTTAGGAAGTTTGCTAAATTAAACACAAAGCTAAGCCAAGAATGATAAAACTTGTCCTGATTACAATTCAGACTATGTACTTCAAATACGTCAAATACGTCAATATTCTAATAAGATTTTTGAGACAAATCAAAAGTCTGCTCTCGTGCTACAGTGGTGATGGTAAATCACTCACTATCCTCCCATAGAATCACAACATCTGAAAATGCATTTTTAGGAACTGAGACATCTCTTTAAATCTAACAATATTTCTAAATACTGGCAGTGATAAAAACACCTGCCAGTGGCCTAGCATCTCGTGATATCTGTCAAGCATGATCGCCTGGTCATTCTGCCTTTTAAGTCCACGATAGATCTTGGAATCCGCAGCATAACATCTTTGAGAGGTGATGTGATCGGCTTCACTTTCACTGAAGACTGAACTGTTGCACCTACAAAAAACCCTGGCATGACCCTTACAATCTAATAGGCTCCGTGTCCCTGATGTATAGTAATCTATTTACACCTGCCTATTACAACTAATTCCAGTATGGCCGTTTGACCCTCGGAGGATGAGAGCTTTTTTATACAGAATACAGGCGTGATAAGAGGTTCGGGTACCAACAGTCCCAGTGCATCACTTTGTGTCGACTGTCACAACCGTCTATGTGTGGACTGTCACAACGCCTACTCTTTCTGTGCTGTTCATAAGGTCATTGGCGACAGTAAGGGAGGAGATAAATGCATGTGCTACTAACGAAGAGCTATGCACTGACTCAATAAATGTTAATATTAACACCAGCGACGAATGAAGATGTATTATTAAATCGTTTTTTTTTTTTTTCACCAAACCCATGCAAATAGCTATATACATGTGTGGTGATGAATATTCCGGCAGTAAATGATATTCTTAGCATTTACATATTTGTGCATTTGACTGAATACGATTTGAATGAATTTCATGGTTAACTAACTGATTTATATGCAGAGAGTGTCTCTTCCGGGTATGAAATTCAAAACTCTGGTTAAGAGCAGATCGTTTATGTCTGTGTGATAGCCGAATAATTAATTGAAGATAATCTCATTTGATTTATGTATTACATGTGGTAGTAGCGATTAGTTACAAGAATTCTTTTTAAAAACACAATATTCAGCTTAACATCTTCCTAACATTTACAATATACTAGGGTGACCAGATTTTGATAAGAAAAAAACGCGCCAGGTTAGACATAAAAGTAGGACTAAAGCCTATATTCTCACTTTTATATATGGCCTGTCCTGTAAAAGAGTGTGTGTGTGTGTGTGTGTGTGTACACTCACGTGAGGGCAGGCAGCAAACATATTTAACACTTTAGAGGTGCATGTGAACGGAGAGCATACCTTTCACTTCTGATTCGCATTACCTTTGTCCCAAATACGGGGATATTAAGTTCAAATTAACTAATGCGTTTGCAGGTTGACTTAACCTTTGCCCCAAAATCTGGGAAATGTGTGTAAAATGAACAATAGAGTCAGGACACTGGGACAGTCCTCAGAAAACCGTGACTGTCCGGTGAAAGCCGGGACATCTGGTCACACTACAATATACCCATGCCATGGATATGCACATGCAAGAACGTTTGGTGTTAATAATATGGTTCATCCCAATATCAATAAGTACACAGTGCTCGAGTTACTCATATTGTTACACTTTACTTGCTGAAAACAGTGCTCACTTGGTCCCGATTACGAATTTCCTGTTAAATGATATGATGTTACTGCACATTTTAGAATAATAAGTGCTGCATTCATTACAGCGACATCAGTATGTTTGCCTGGTAAATTCTGGCAGATCAAACCTGATGAAATTTTCCTAGGGGAAAAAATGCCTTTTAAATTCCTAAACCTTCAGGATTTGGTGAGAAAAGCGCCGATTCCAATAGCGATTCCCTTTTTTCTGGGGTATTCTTGAACTATGAGTTATTCAACAGACCTGGTGTCATGTTTACTGGGCATGGGGAAGACATCAGCCCTGCCTGAGGCTCATGAAATCAGACCTGTAGCTGAATATTGCATACTCAGGACAAGCCAAACAAGCATTTGCAATTAAATGGGCCTCGCGTTCGCCTGAGTAAGAGCTATTTACGTAGTCAATTCTGAACTGGACATTTCTTTCCACATAAATTGAAAATAAAAAGTGAAACAGAAGTTTGCTTGCAGTCAAACGTATTATCAGCAAAAATGCAATTATCCATGTAACAGTGTCGATGTGATGCAAAGCACTTGACTACTGCCCAGCAGGAAAGAAATAGAAAAAAAGTAGTCCAGAAACCATATGGAAAACAGGGAGCCTCATATGTTTTCAGTAGTTGGCCGGTGCACTCGAGGAGGGCTAAACACTGGAAAAGTCATGACGTATGCATGCCTTCCACTAATGAAAGCAAGTGAATTTTAAAAGGCAAGCCCACAAACCAACCAAACTCATGGGCGTGCGTTGGGCATAGTTACAAGCCCATAGAGAGAATTACAGCAGGGACAGAGCACTTTGCGTTCGACCCTAAAATGGGTTTGACACCTCACATGATTATTGTGCAAATGTACTGAATTCACAATCAAAATGGTACAGACACATACATTCTCACAAACTTAAGTGGGTCTGGGAATGAGTGCTCTTCATGGGCAATGCACTAGAATTACTCTGTAAATGTGTAAGAAAATATTTCAAACTGCAGAGGTGTGGAATGGTAATCTATAGATGTCAAATGCAAAACACAAATGATTTTGCTGTCCAGAGATTGATACTGCCATCTTCTGAAAGCCCCTATCATCTCTACAAAAAGTAGCATCACATATAAAAGTTGTACCAACCAATGCAAAGCCTTACTGAACTCATCGCACAGCAACAAGATCCTGCACGATAATCAATACTTCACAAATGGATCATTACACTTGACATACACAGCCCTTCTGCAACATAAACTCTGGCTTCAGACAAACAAGGTAGCGTCTCTACGAGGTGGCAGTTATGCTATTTGCATATAGCAGAATGTCTGAGGGTGTTAAGAATAGGAACATGATGTTTTGCTCTTATGTTAGGTAGCACTGTTTTCAATTTGTTTGTGTGCGAGAAACAGTAGGTCAAAATCTTGGCAACCTGAAAGATCAGCATCCATCAAGATGCAAAAATTGGGCCCTCTTATGCTTGGGTTGAGAAGAGCCTCTGTAACATCTGGCCAAGATAACACATCCCAATCGTAGGAGATGCTTTAATAAACCGTTTTTTTGACAAATTTATTTGTGAAATTTTAACAGCATCCATCGGGCCATAAGAAACCGTCTGTCAGGTAAAGAGGAACATTCACACAATGGCTTGAGATGGGCGCAACTGGCCAAAGATTGTCTTGTATCATTAACATACATTTAGAACTGGATTCCTGCTAGATTAAGGGCTTTAGCTGAGTGTCACTTGTACACAATAACTAAGGTAATTGAAAATATAGACCCGTACATTTCGATACAAACTATGATCTAATTAGCTATCAAGATTAGGCTTTGCATAAAAACTAACATTGATTTGAAGCAGGTGTAAACAAGGGGAAATCTTTTAGGCCCATATTTATACTTATTGACGCAAAACTGCGCTAACGCAGTTTTGCGTCAAAAAAATTAGCGCCGGCTAACGCCATTCTGAAGCACCATGCGGGCGCTGTATTTATTGAATTACGTTAGCCGGCGTTAGCCGCCGTCGACGTCTGGTGTGCGTTAAAAAAAACGACGTACACCAGGCAGCGCCGGCGTAAGGGGATATGGGGCTTGGGCATCAAGAAATGGGGCAAGTCAGGTTGAGGCAATTTTTTCGCCTCAACCCGATTTGCGCCATTTTTTTTCACTCCCAACCCCCATAGAAATTACTCCTGTCTTAGCAAAGACAGGAGTCATGCCCCCTTGCCCAATGGCCATGCCCCGGGGACTTCTGTCCCCTGGGCATGGTCATTGGGCATAGTGGCATGTAGGGGGGCACAAATCAGGCCCCCCTATGCCACAAAAAAAATTAAAAAAAACACTTACCTGAACTTACCTTAATGTCCCTGGGATGGGTCCCTCCAGCCTTGGGTGTCCTCCTGGGGTGGGCAAGGGTGACAGGGGGTGTCCCTGGGGGCATGGGAGGGCACCTCTGGGCTCCTTCAGAGCCCACAGGTCCCTTAACGCCTGCCTTTTGCAGGCGCTAAAAAACGGCGCAAAAGTGGCCGTACGTCATTTTTTTTGACCCGCCCACTCCCGGTAGTGAATTTTGCCCGGGAGTATAAATCCAACGCACATGCCTTGGAGTCGATTTTTTAGACGAGAACGCCTACCTTGCATATAATTAACGCAAAGTAGGTGTCCACGCTAAAAAATGACGCCAACTCCATGGACTTTGGCACTAGACGCGTCTAACGCCAAAGTATAAATATGGAGTTAGTTTTGCGTCAGAATTGCGTAAAAAAAAACGACGCAATTCCGGCGCGAACGGAGTATAAATATGCCCCTTAGTTTCTCAAAAACGGTCCATTACATGTGTGCTACAGTGCAGAACCCGCAACCAGTCTGTGGAGTAGTTCTGAGTTTGTCTAGTTTTAAGGAATTGTGCAAGGCAGCGTTATTAGAGTGCATGCCTAGGGGATAACAGCATCAGAAGGCCAATTTTAAGAGATGTGGCTCTGCGCTATGTTCCCCCCTTGCACAACACAGCACAACAAATTTGGTAGCTGTGTTGCGCGAAAAATCAGTAAACCTGGACTTTAGTTATCTCTTTATGATTAAATATCTAATATTTTTGCATTTTAACTTGCGCGTCTCTCCTGGTTGGACCTGATTTTACTCTGTTGTCATTTACACTCTGAGCTTCCACATAGTGGCTAATAGCTGTGCCTTTCACCGAGCTTAGCTATAATTAATCGTATGTCAGAATGTCAGTTTCTTTGTCTTAACCTTTACTACACTTATGTGTTGTTCTAATTAAACAAGCCATTCGCTGCAGTAAAATGGAAATGGAAACTTTAATTGAGATAGTCTAGCTCATTTAGAATGGCTAAGGTTAGACAGAACAGCAAATTCAGAATCCAGGACAAATGAGCTTGGTAGCCGAGACACTTGCTGCCAAGGGATGAACAGAAGCTCTGCGGCCCTACAGGCAGGTCTGAACCACGGTCAAATAGGAACATTAGTTTTACTTGGCTTCTTTGTTTTCTCCCTCACGAGTTCTTTCAATATTGCCTAACTGATGGGTGACCACTTCAAATAAAAGGAACTCCAGAATGAAGTTCATGCTTGCATGATTCTGCAGGCAGCAAAGAGTAAATTCAGCTTCGTGCAGATTGGTTGTATTCATTCTCAAAAAAACTAAAAAGAGTCAAATAAGGTAACATTCTTGCCGTCAGGAGAACCATTAATGCCAACACTCCCAGATTACTGGGGCACCTTTTATTGACTTTTCACATTACATGGCAGTCTTTCTTTTCATAAAACCAATTTAATCTTGCACATTTTTTCTACCCTGAACAATGCTTACTGGTGAATGAAGTAACATTTTAATGTTGCAGAATTCCTCACTGGGATTGGAAACTTCAATCACAAACAGTCATTCACCAAATTTAGACTAGTTGATCTTTGTGAGTGCTGGACATGGCCCTTTCTGAGGGGTCATCCTATATTTTTGCCGTTCTCTGCCTTCCTTTCCTGAACCTGTTTTTGTTGGCTTTTAGAACTCTTTGCACTTTTTCCCTCTTAACGAGTGGTAAAGTTCTTGGGTTTTCCCTTTTAAAACATGGTAAATGTGACTTATTCCGGATTGGTACATTTCCTTTTCACCAGCCTAGTAGATGGTACCATATATACCCAGAACCTGTAAATTAAATGCCTATAGTAAGCTGCAGCACTGATTCTGTCACCCAATGAAGTTGGCTTGCAAAACATGTCTCAGGCCTGCCACTGCAGCCTGTGGTGCAGTTTTCAACTGGCATTGGGACCTGGTCAAATAATCCCTTTACCCGGCCTAAACCTTTCTTTTTAATATTTCCAAGTCACCCCTACATTAGACTCTAATTGGTTATAGGGCAGGGTGCAGAGTATTTAAGGGGTGGAATATGCATGTTTAAGTTTTAAATGCCGTGATAGTGAAAAACTCCTAAAGTCATTTATTGAATGTTGTAAGGCATATCTCTCCCATAGACCAAGGATGGGCTACCTTATTACACTTAATAAGTGCTAACGTCAGTTTGGGACCACATAGAGATATGCTGTTTACACTCAAACTATAATTTAAAATCATTAAAATCATCTTTAACAGTAAAGGTGGATTTTAAGTTACTACTCTGAAAATGGCACTTTTAGAAATATGTCATTTTTTGGCCCAAATCAGCTGTGCCTTCCTACCAGTGTCCTGGGTGGCAAGGCTCTGAATGGCTCTGCTATTGTGTGTTGTGTATTACTTTGAGAGAGTGAGACAAAAGAGGCCGAGGTGTGGAGGTAGAAGGTCTTCCTGATAGGATGGCTGTGGAGGAGCTGGCCCCTTCCCTAGCTGGCCAGTTCCCTAGTTACACTTCTAACGGCCCTGCCTGAAGCACAAACAAAGGAGCCAGATACCAGACCTGTCCTTGCCTTTATCACCCTAGACAGTTTTGAGCCAAATCAGGAAGTAAGGAGATGTACTGGCCAAAACCAGTTTGGGGTAGGTCAGGAAATTCCCCCATACAAAGGTTGGCACCCGGTATAAAGTGGGGCCGCCAGCACCTCTCAGGATAACACTTCTGGACATGTAGAAGATTCAGCAGAATGAATGCCCTTCTGACTACAGAAGGAAGATTGGAACTGCTTGCCTTGAACCCAGGTTAACCAGAATGAGTCCAAGAGGAAGTTGACTGGCCAATTCTCTGAGCTACTGGGAAACAGCAGGCTTCCAGAGCCCTTCCAGCAACAGCTTAGCTGACCAGCCCCAAATGGACCTGCCTGAGCCCTGCTGCTGGACTCTGCTGAAGTGAGTCCTGATCCCCAAGAAGTGCCTCTCCCCAGGTCCTGGGCTCTTGGCTGGCATCAGTAAAAACTACTCCTGATAAAAAGGTGAAGTTATAGACGTTTCAGGCTCCCTGAAACTCCAAAGTGGCATTGTTATGCTAAGAATTGACCGCCCCCAACAACCAACACCACAAAGCTCCAGTTTGTATGTTGTAAGGCGCCATCTCTAGCTCCAATTCTACTTGAAAACACATTTTCCGTAATGCCTCATCATATTTTAAACAACATGGCCATCACAAAAAAACAGCAGAACGATTTCTCATAGTATCTTGTATTATAAAAGCAAGATAACAGAGTCCAGAGAGACACAGAAACAGTGCACAAAGCAAAACTATGAATTCATTAATTTGGCATAACTGCAATTGTGCCTATGATGGTGTGGCTCTGCATTCATTTTCTGAAACACCAGCAAAATGTGAGACAATAGTTTCTGTAATAGCCATAGATAGTGAGTGCAGACATGTGCAATAGTGCATCAAGTCAAGTGCTGCAGCTAGAAGCAATGGTGCAGAGATTTATAAATTAAGTGTAAAAGGACAAAATGAAGCTAAACGTTGGCTTGAAATCTGCTCAACGTAAACCAGTATTAGCTCAAGAAGCAAGGCCGGTTGATTGACTGTCGAAAGAAGACTCTATGGTGTGATCAGTTGTGGGTTAGATTAGGAAGGATAAGTCAACTTAACTCAGGATGCGAAAGATCAGTAGAGGGGAACTGCAAAACGCAGATATAGGAGAAAATGTTATTTTCAGGAGGAGGCAGATTTAAAAATGTGTGCCCTTATGCTCACGATTTTTTATTTGGAAATGGTTTCCTGGAGACCAGTCACATTAAATGGCTTTCTCACTACATTGCACACTCAAGCCTGTGTGGAAATAAACTGTTAAGTATGCATAAAGAGGAAAACCTCATGGCCCTGGCACGATTATTAAACAAATACAGAGAACACAATTGACAAGGTGTATTTCAACCTCACTGAGAACATTCTCTTGAAAAGATCAGATATGCTACAATATGACCAAATGCTCTTACCTGAACTCTTTCACCATCTACCGAATCTTTCACTCATCCCATTTACTTTCGTTTTTGACAGACTGATTTATTTTCCCACAGAAGTCATGCATATGACAGGATCAATGATTGAACCCTTATGTTCCAAAATGTTGTTGAATCCTAGATATACCACACTGGCTTAAAATGTGATCTCTTTTGAGAAAACGTCAGGTTTTACATGACAGATACATAACATGACAACTTAATTTCAGAAGATTGTGTGCTACACTCCCAGTTAGCATCACTGATGACAGTTTGATTTGTGCTGTTATTAAGAGAAATTGACAAAACGTGTATTTCATTCGCTCGAGTATAGCCATGCTACAGACGGCTTCAGCTCTCTGTTGCCAATGCCATGGTATAAAGTACTACACAGGTTGTGCTGCATGTCAGCCCTTGCTCATGATTAGGTGACTCTCTTGTCAATCTTAACTTCCTGTGCTTTATTGGATAGCTCTTATTCTAATTCTCTGCTGTTCCTCCCCTGCAGCATAGCATGTTTACCCTCATGTTTTTGGGGATAATGCTATGCTCCAAATGTTTGATGGCAGCCTTGGTGGTTCCCTGGATGGTGTCATGTTGCACTTTTCTGTGCCACCCCTCTCCAGCTCCATGTTGGTAGTTTTTATTCACTGTGCCAGTGCCAGACGTTTTTAAAACTACTGCTAAATCCAATAAATAGATCAGACATGCTAAAGAATAGTGAACATTTTTCCACACTTTAAAAATTGCAGCTGCATAGTTTGACACAATGTGTGTCACAACATTCTAAATCTGCTTTGGGTGACTTTCTGGTCTGTGGGTTTAACCTCTTACATCTAAGATTATGGAATACTGGTAGATGTGGGGACGAGGATGGCAAAATGAGTTAAAACAACTTACAAATGTAGAGCTTTGAAGCGGACTTCCCAAGCGCTGTTGCTACGCAGCAAATGAACAGTGAAAGACTTTGGCAGACACCAGGCTTGAACTGTACAATAAAAAATGCTTAGAACGTTTTCACAAACCGATATGTGCATGTGCAAAGATAAAAGGCCATAGAACTTGCAGTTTTTCATAATTAGTTTTATACTTTGCAGGCTTCATGTATGGTCAGGCTTGGGAAGTATAAAAAACAGAAGCTCATTAAATATTTGTCTTATTGTAGAACCAATGCCATTGCTGCATTGGGTGGATAGGGGAAGTGAGTGGAACAGCAGTGCTTCTCAACCATTACACTTCAAAGGTCCAGCTCCAGCACGCCCCCTCTGGCACTCACCACCCTATGCATTGTCCCTGATGATTTACATCCTCTCTCTCCTCAGCAATGACCTTGTAGCATAGCAATTCCCCACAGCCTTGGTTTGGGATAGGGGCCCCCACACTGCACCACTGCCTTTTCACCTTACTACATATGATATTATTTCCAGTTACAGGAAGTCCTGCCATCTCTTGGAGGAACATACGGCACCCAGTGCCCAAAATAATTGGGCCTCTGTTAGAAATGGGGTTTTTGGTTGGCAGATAGGTTGCCCTCTGTCCAAGCAAGAACCCTCACTCTAGTCAGGGTAAGTCACACACAATCCAAAATCAGCCTGTGCTCACCCTCCGGTAGCTTGGCACGAGCAGTCAGGCTTAACTTAGAAGGCAATGTGTAAAGCATTTGTGCAATAAATCATACAACACCATAGTATAACACCACAAAAATACACCACACAGTGTTTAGAAAAATATAGAATATTTATCTGGATAATTGTAGGTCAAAACGATCAAAGTTGCAATACGAATTTGTAAAGATATCACTGAAAAGTGATATTAAGAGTCTTTAAGTCTTTAAAAAGCAATAAAGTGTCTTTCAAGCACAGGGTACCTGGTTTCTGGTGGGAAATCTCCTCAGAGGGCCACAGGAGAAGAGATGCGTGGAAAAAGGGGTGGGTGCGTCGTTTTCCGCTCAGCACACACAGACTTGCGTCGTTCTTTTCCACGCGGGGAAGTCGGGCGTCGTTTTCCGGCGCGCAGACAGTCTCTTTTTGTGGATCGCGAGGATTACCAGATGTCCCGGGTCTGTGCGTGGATTCTCCTGCTTATTTTCCGGCTGCGCGTCGTTCTGCGGGGCTGCGCGTCGAAGTTTCGATCTCACGGTAGGCGTCGCGTCGATTTCTCCTTGGAAGTCGGGCGGCGTTGTCCTTGCGAGGCCGTGCGTCGAAATTTTGGTCTCACGGCAGGCGTCGCGTCAATTTCTCCTTGGAAGTCGGGCGGCGTTGTCCTTGCGAGGCCGTGCGTCAAAGTTTCGCACTCACGGTAGGCGTCGCGTCGATTTCTCCTTGGAAGTCGGGCGGCTTTGTCCTTGCGAGGTTGTGCGTCGAAGTCTCGATCGTCCCGAGGGCGTCGCGTTGATCAGCGTCGGTGTGCGGCGTTTTTCTCGCCGCGAAACAAGCTGTGCGTCAAAATTTTCGGCGCACGGAGCGTCCACGTGAAAGGAAGAAGTCTTTTTGGTCCTGAGACTTCAAGGAACAGGAGGCAAGCTCTATCCAAGCCCTTGGAGAGCACTTTCACAGCCAGACAAGAGTTCAGCAAGGCAGCAGGGCAACAGCAAGACAGCAGTCCTTTGGAGAAAGCAGACAGGTGAGTCCTTTGAGCAGCCAGGCAGTTCTTCTTGGCAGGATGTAGTTTCTGGTTCAGGTTTCTTCTCCAGCAAGTGTCTCATGAGGTAGGGCAGAGGCCCTGTTTTATACTAAGTTGTGCCTTTGAAGTGGGGGTGACTTCAAAGAGTCTCTAAGAAATGCACCAAGTTCCCTTTCAGCTCAATCCGGTCTGCCAGAGTCCCAGTAGGGGGTGTGGCAGTCCTTTGTGTGAGGGCAGGCCCTCCACCCTCCCAGCCCAGGAAGACCCATTCAAAATGCAGATGTATGCAAGTGAGGCTGAGTACCCTGTGTTTGGGGTGTGTCTGAGTGAATGCACAAGGAGCTGTCAACTAAACCTAGCCAGACGTGGATTGAAGGGCACAACAAGATTTTAGGGCAAAGAAATGCTCACTTTCTAAAAGTGGCATTTCTAGAATAGTAATATTAAATCCGACTTCACCAGTCAGCAGGATTTTGTATTACCATTCTGGCCATACTAAATATGACCTCCCTGCTCCTTTCAGATCAGCAGCTGCCACTTCAACAGTGTAGGAGGGCAGCCCCAATGTTAGCCTATGAAGGGAGCAGGCCTCACAGTAGTGTAAAAACGAATTTAGGAGTTTTACACTACCAGGACATATAACTACACAGGTACATGTCCTGCCTTTTACCTACACAGCACCCTGCTCTAGGGGATACCTAGGGCACACATTAGGGATGACTTATATGTAGAAAAAGGGGAGTTCTAGGCTTGGCAAGTACTTTTAAAGGCCAAGTCGAAGTGGCAGTGAAACTGCACACACAGGCCTTGCAATGGCAGGCCTGAGACAAGGTTAAGGGGCTACTGAGGTGGGTGGCACAACCAGTGCTGCAGGCCCACTAGTAGCATTTAATCTACATGCCCTAGGCACATGTAGTGCACTCTAATAGGGACTTACAGGTAAATTAAATAGTCAATCATGGATAAACCAATCAATAGTACAATTTACACAGAGAGCATATGCACTTTAGCACTGGTTAGCAGTGGTAAAGTGGTCAGAGGTCAAAAGCCAACAACAGCAGGTCAGAAAAAATAGGAGGAAGGAGGCAAAAAGTTTGGGGATGTCCCTGTCAAAAAGCCAGGTCCAACATGACCCCCCACCAGCCTAAAGCCAGGGGAGAACAATCACTATCCTGATGTACTTCCCTGTTTGAGGCGACAGAACAAGGACCCAGGCCCACAACAGCAGGGGCATGCTCCAGTTCTTCGCCTTCCTGACTCCCATTGGATCCCTCTGTCCATACTCTCAGGGCCCACTAAGCCCATCCATGGGGAACCTTTCTCCTTTCCTGCGGATCCCATCTGTGCAGCACCTAACCTTACTTTGCTCACAGATGTATCCCAGGAGCAGGATAGTACCCCCATGACCAACATAGTGGTGTTGCCCACTCTACCCCTGGGGTGTGACACTTGTCCCCTCCCCAGGGATAACTCTGTCCACCCGGACAGCAAGCTACAGTGATTACTGGCAGCTGTCAGGGATGAGAGCCAGGCCCCAGGCCTCTCAAAGCTCTCCAACCACTGTGGCTGTGGAGAGTGGGGGGCGGTAGCCCCAGGTGCTGGGCACCCTTTAACCACTCTCCCTTCCACCAGGTCAGGGATGACAGCCTGAACCTGGTCCTCCCCTCTGGGGCTTTGTACCCTCCCTCCTGGAGCGGTACCCCCAGAGTCCAACATGGCCAGGGGGCTTACAGAAGTCGCCCTGTACCATTCCTCCACCAGTGCAGGGCTGTTAACCTGCCACTGGCCCTCCAACCTGGGGTCTGTACCTTCAGGTTGGACTAGGGCCCAGGGTGAGGCTTCCCTCCCCCTGCCCTCCCTTCTGGGGTCCAGCACCCTCCAACTAGGAGTGGCCTCCTCAGAAGACAACATGGTAGGGGCACTGTTATCAGTAGCCCCTCCCTCCAGGTCCGGGGGGACACCCTGAACCTGGTCTTCCAGCCCAGGGTCTGTACCCTCAGACTGGATCACCGCCTGGCAAACCAGGACTTCCTGGGAGGCACACCTACCCCCCACCAGGTCAGAGTTTAACCTCTGCACCTGCCCATTCAACTCAGAGTCACCACCCTGAAGTTGAACAATTGCCTGGCACGCCAGGACTTCCTGGAGGGCACACTGACCCTCCACCAGGTCAGAGTTTAACCTCTGCACCTGACCATTCAACTCAGAGTCACCACCCTGAAGTTTAACAATTGCCTGGCGCACCAGGACTTTCTGGGAGGCACACCTACCTCCCACCAGGTCAGAGTTTAACCTCTGGGCCTGGTTCCCCAACCCAGGGTCACCACCCTGAGGTTGGGCAATTGCCTGGCACGCCAGGACTTTCTGGGGGGCACACCTACCCCCCACCAGGTCAGAGTTTAACCTCTGAACCTGGTCATCCAACCCAGAGTCAACACCCTGAGGTTGGACAATTGCCTGGCACAGCAGGGCTTCTTGGGAGGCACACCTACCTCCCACCAGGTCAGAGTTTAACCTCTGAACCTGGGTATCCAACCCAGAGTCAACACTCTGAGGTTGAACAATTGCCTGGCACGCCAGGACTTTCTGGAGGGCACACTGACCCTCCACCAGGTCAGAGTTTAACCTCTGAACTGGGCCATTCAATTCAGAGTTACCACCCTGAAGTAGAACAATCGCCTGGCACGCCAGGACTTCCTGGAGGGCACACTGACCCTCCACCAGGTCAGAGTTTAACCTCTGAACCTGGTTCTCCAACCTAGGGTCACCATCCTGAGGTTGGACAACTGCCTGGTACACCAGGGCTTTCTGGGGGGCACACCTACCCCCCACCAGGTCAGAGGTTAACCTCTGAGCCGGGTTCTCCAACCCAGGGTCACCACCCTGAGGTTGAACCATTGCCTGGTATACCAGGACTTTCTGGGGGGCACACCTACCCCCCACCAGGTCAGAGTTTGACCTCTGAACCGGGTTAGCCAACCCAGAGTCACCACCCTGAGGTTGGGCAATTGCCTGGCACCCCAGGACTTTCTGGGAGGCACACCTACCTCCCACCAGGTCAGAGTTTAACCTCTGAACCTGGCCATCCAACCCAGAGTCGACACCCTGAGGTTGGACAACTGCCTGGCACGCCAGGACTTTCTGGGGGGCACACCTACCCCCCACCAGGTCAGAGTTTGACCTCTTCACCTGGTAAGCCAACCCAGAGTCACCACCCTGAGGTGGAGCCATTGCCTGGCATTCCAGGACTTTCTGGGGGGCACATCTACCCCCCACCAGGTCAAAGTTTAACCTCTGAACCCGGTTATCCAACCCAGAGTCACCACCCTGAGGTTGAATCTTTGCCTGGCATGCCAGGACTTCCTGGGGGGCACTCTCACCCCCCACAAGGGACACGCCGTCCCCAAGGGCCACACAAGAGTCTGGTTGGCGCAGGTCTCCCGACCTCTGCCCATCCGGCAGAGTCTGGGTTTCCCCCAAACCAGAAACGGTCTCACCTGGGTCATTCCTGGGGGGCTCTGCTCTCAGAGCTGACCCCTGACTTTCAAGATCCTCCACTGGGGTCTGCCACCCCCTCTCAACCCTATGTCTGGACTTCTGCACCCCCTCACTAGGAGTGGTACTGCCAGACACCAGAACTGTTGGGATGCTGTCTACAGTCATCCCCCCAAGTTCTTCTGACACTGCGGGGCTTCCCTCAAAAGGTGGCCCTACGGTACAGGTTAGGCTCTGAGACCTACCTGGGACACTACAATCCTCTCCCAGCTCACTTGGTCGGGAACCACCTAGACCACTCCCTTCAGGAGCACCCCCAAATGCCTCTTCAGACTCTCTGGTACTCACCCAAAAGTCTGCCTCCACTGTAAGTTCCCTGGGGTCAGAGAACTCACACTCCACCTGGTGTTGGCGTAGCCCTGGAAAATAAGGACCAGACATATGCTCTCCAGCAATTACATCACTCTGCCCTTCACATGTATTAACCACAGTACCCTTCACCCAACCACCTAGTAACTCAGCCTTGGAAAAGCACTCTACATCACCCTCTTGAGACTGGTGAGACAGTTTCTGTCTGTCCCGGACACTCAACCCAAACTCTTCTGGGATGTCTCTACACTCTATATCCAGGACGTCCACCAGGGGGGAACCCTTTTCTCTGTCACTCTCTGCTAGAGTCAGTAAAGTGTCCCTCCCCCCAGTAGGAATATGACTCCCTGTGCCAGTTCCCCAATTCTTCTCAGGGACCCTGTGCATAACGGGAACTACCTCATACCCTTGAACTGCCTGGGGTGTGTCAACTCCCTTCTTCAAGTTGGGCACCACATCTCTGGGCTTGTGCCCTTCTTCAGCAGTACTAGATGCAAGATTTTTGCTGCCACCATCTGAACTGGACTCAGCCCTTCCGGCCTCCAGTTTCAGCTCTTTACAGCTCAGCTCTTGAGCTGCAATCTTTTCTTCTTCCAGGGCTAAGAGACTTGCTGCCTCAGCCTTTTCAAGAAACTCATCTAGCTCTTCCATCCACCGTGCTTGAGCCATGAGCCATTCTTTTTTCACTGGGTCTCTTTCCTCATCTGAGTCGTCTTCCTCCTCATGTGAGTAGTCCTCCTCCTCCTCTGAGGGGTACTTAGTCATTTGGTTTCTTGCTGCCTCTCTCTCTGCCCATCTGTCTTCCTCCCAGACTATGTAGGCATGTAGCATCTCTGCTTTAGTAGATCTCTTTGCTACAGGAAGGCCACATTCTCTGCAAAGCTTCCTTAGGTCAGCCTTAGTGAGGTGGTCAGTAGGCAAAAAGAATAAGTAGGTAAGCGATCCCATTCTGATAGGATCTTACCAGCAAAAAACAAAAATCCAAAGTCCAAAATATCAATAGTATATCCAGGAGGACATCAGAGACCAAAAGTCAAAAGAGATGAAAAATCAAGTTGACCTTCAACTGTGGGTAGGTAGTGAAATACTTAGCTACTGTATGTCACTGCACAAACACAAGTCCTATCCTCACCGCTGATCACCAATGTTAGAAATGGGGTTTTTGGTTGGCAGATAGGTTGCCCTCTGTCCAAGCAAGAACCCTCACTCTAGTCAGGGTAAGTCACACACAATCCAAAATCAGCCTGTGCTCACCCTCCGGTAGCTTGGCACGAGCAGTCAGGCTTAACTTAGAAGGCAATGTGTAAAGCATTTGTGCAATAAATCATACAACACCATAGTATAACACCACAAAAATACACCACACAGTGTTTAGAAAAATATAGAATATTTATCTGGATAATTGTAGGTCAAAACGATCAAAGTTGCAATACGAATTTGTAAAGATATCACTGAAAAGTGATATTAAGAGTCTTTAAGTCTTTAAAAAGCAATAAAGTGTCTTTCAAGCACAGGGTACCTGGTTTCTGGTGGGAAATCTCCTCAGAGGGCCACAGGAGAAGAGATGCGTGGAAAAAGGGGTGGGTGCGTCGTTTTCCGCTCAGCACACACAGACTTGCGTCGTTCTTTTCCACGCGGGGAAGTCGGGCGTCGTTTTCCGGCGCGCAGACAGTCTCTTTTTGTGGATCGCGAGGATTACCAGATGTCCCGGGTCTGTGCGTGGATTCTCCTGCTTATTTTCCGGCTGCGCGTCGTTCTGCGGGGCTGCGCGTCGAAGTTTCGATCTCACGGTAGGCGTCGCGTCGATTTCTCCTTGGAAGTCGGGCGGCGTTGTCCTTGCGAGGCCGTGCGTCGAAATTTTGGTCTCACGGCAGGCGTCGCGTCGATTTCTCCTTGGAAGTCGGGCGGCGTTGTCCTTGCGAGGCCGTGCGTCAAAGTTTCGCACTCACGGTAGGCGTCGCGTCGATTTCTCCTTGGAAGTCGGGCGGCTTTGTCCTTGCGAGGTTGTGCGTCGAAGTCTCGATCGTCCCGAGGGCGTCGCGTTGATCAGCGTCGGTGTGCGGCGTTTTTCTCGCCGCGAAACAAGCTGTGCGTCGAAATTTTCGGCGCACGGAGCGTCCACGTGAAAGGAAGAAGTCTTTTTGGTCCTGAGACTTCAAGGAACAGGAGGCAAGCTCTATCCAAGCCCTTGGAGAGCACTTTCACAGCCAGACAAGAGTTCAGCAAGGCAGCAGGGCAACAGCAAGACAGCAGTCCTTTGGAGAAAGCAGACAGGTGAGTCCTTTGAGCAGCCAGGCAGTTCTTCTTGGCAGGATGTAGTTTCTGGTTCAGGTTTCTTCTCCAGCAAGTGTCTCATGAGGTAGGGCAGAGGCCCTGTTTTATACTAAGTTGTGCCTTTGAAGTGGGGGTGACTTCAAAGAGTCTCTAAGAAATGCACCAAGTTCCCTTTCAGCTCAATCCGGTCTGCCAGAGTCCCAGTAGGGGGTGTGGCAGTCCTTTGTGTGAGGGCAGGCCCTCCACCCTCCCAGCCCAGGAAGACCCATTCAAAATGCAGATGTATGCAAGTGAGGCTGAGTACCCTGTGTTTGGGGTGTGTCTGAGTGAATGCACAAGGAGCTGTCAACTAAACCTAGCCAGACGTGGATTGAAGGGCACAACAAGATTTTAGGGCAAAGAAATGCTCACTTTCTAAAAGTGGCATTTCTAGAATAGTAATATTAAATCCGACTTCACCAGTCAGCAGGATTTTGTATTACCATTCTGGCCATACTAAATATGACCTCCCTGCTCCTTTCAGATCAGCAGCTGCCACTTCAACAGTGTAGGAGGGCAGCCCCAATGTTAGCCTATGAAGGGAGCAGGCCTCACAGTAGTGTATAAACGAATTTAGGAGTTTTACACTACCAGGACATATAACTACACAGGTACATGTCCTGCCTTTTACCTACACAGCACCCTGCTCTAGGGGATACCTAGGGCACACATTAGGGATGACTTATATGTAGAAAAAGGGGAGTTCTAGGCTTGGCAAGTACTTTTAAAGGCCAAGTCGAAGTGGCAGTGAAACTGCTCACACAGGCCTTGCAATGGCAGGCCTGAGACAAGGTTAAGGGGCTACTGAGGTGGGTGGCACAACCAGTGCTGCAGGCCCACTAGTAGCATTTAATCTACATGCCCTAGGCACATGTAGTGCACTCTAATAGGGACTTACAGGTAAATTAAATAGTCAATCATGGATAAACCAATCAATAGTACAATTTACACAGAGAGCATATGCACTTTAGCACTGGTTAGCAGTGGTAAAGTGGTCAGAGGTCAAAAGCCAACAACAGCAGGTCAGAAAAAATAGGAGGAAGGAGGCAAAAAGTTTGGGGATGTCCCTGTCAAAAAGCCAGGTCCAACATGACCCCCCACCAGCCTAAAGCCAGGGGAGAACAATCACTATCCTGATGTACTTCCCTGTTTGAGGCGACAGAACAAGGACCCAGGCCCACAACAGCAGGGGCATGCTCCAGTTCTTCGCCTTCCTGACTCCCATTGGATCCCTCTGTCCATACTCTCAGGGCCCACTAAGCCCATCCATGGGGAACCTTTCTCCTTTCCTGCGGATCCCATCTGTGCAGCACCTAACCTTACTTTGCTCACAGATGTATCCCAGGAGCAGGATAGTACCCCCATGACCAACATAGTGGTGTTGCCCACTCTACCCCTGGGGTGTGACACTTGTCCCCTCCCCAGGGATAACTCTGTCCACCCGGACAGCAAGCTACAGTGATTACTGGCAGCTGTCAGGGATGAGAGCCAGGCCCCAGGCCTCTCAAAGCTCTCCAACCACTGTGGCTGTGGAGAGTGGGGGGCGGTAGCCCCAGGTGCTGGGCACCCTTTAACCACTCTCCCTTCCACCAGGTCAGGGATGACAGCCTGAACCTGGTCCTCCCCTCTGGGGCTTTGTACCCTCCCTCCTGGAGCGGTACCCCCAGAGTCCAACATGGCCAGGGGGCTTACAGAAGTCGCCCTGTACCATTCCTCCACCAGTGCAGGGCTGTTAACCTGCCACTGGCCCTCCAACCTGGGGTCTGTACCTTCAGGTTGGACTAGGGCCCAGGGTGAGGCTTCCCTCCCCCTGCCCTCCCTTCTGGGGTCCAGCACCCTCCAACTAGGAGTGGCCTCCTCAGAAGACAACATGGTAGGGGCACTGTTATCAGTAGCCCCTCCCTCCAGGTCCGGGGGGACACCCTGAACCTGGTCTTCCAGCCCAGGGTCTGTACCCTCAGACTGGATCACCGCCTGGCAAACCAGGACTTCCTGGGAGGCACACCTACCCCCCACCAGGTCAGAGTTTAACCTCTGCACCTGCCCATTCAACTCAGAGTCACCACCCTGAAGTTGAACAATTGCCTGGCACGCCAGGACTTCCTGGAGGGCACACTGACCCTCCACCAGGTCAGAGTTTAACCTCTGCACCTGACCATTCAACTCAGAGTCACCACCCTGAAGTTTAACAATTGCCTGGCGCACCAGGACTTTCTGGGAGGCACACCTACCTCCCACCAGGTCAGAGTTTAACCTCTGAGCCTGGTTCCCCAACCCAGGGTCACCACCCTGAGGTTGGGCAATTGCCTGGCACGCCAGGACTTTCTGGGGGGCACACCTACCCCCCACCAGGTCAGAGTTTAACCTCTGAACCTGGTCATCCAACCCAGAGTCAACACCCTGAGGTTGGACAATTGCCTGGCACAGCAGGGCTTCTTGGGAGGCACACCTACCTCCCACCAGGTCAGAGTTTAACCTCTGAACCTGGGTATCCAACCCAGAGTCAACACTCTGAGGTTGAACAATTGCCTGGCACGCCAGGACTTTCTGGAGGGCACACTGACCCTCCACCAGGTCAGAGTTTAACCTCTGAACTGGGCCATTCAATTCAGAGTTACCACCCTGAAGTAGAACAATCGCCTGGCACGCCAGGACTTCCTGGAGGGCACACTGACCCTCCACCAGGTCAGAGTTTAACCTCTGAACCTGGTTCTCCAACCTAGGGTCACCATCCTGAGGTTGGACAACTGCCTGGTACACCAGGGCTTTCTGGGGGGCACACCTACCCCCCACCAGGTCAGAGGTTAACCTCTGAGCCGGGTTCTCCAACCCAGGGTCACCACCCTGAGGTTGAACCATTGCCTGGTATACCAGGACTTTCTGGGGGGCACACCTACCCCCCACCAGGTCAGAGTTTGACCTCTGAACCGGGTTAGCCAACCCAGAGTCACCACCCTGAGGTTGGGCAATTGCCTGGCACCCCAGGACTTTCTGGGAGGCACACCTACCTCCCACCAGGTCAGAGTTTAACCTCTGAACCTGGCCATCCAACCCAGAGTCGACACCCTGAGGTTGGACAACTGCCTGGCACGCCAGGACTTTCTGGGGGGCACACCTACCCCCCACCAGGTCAGAGTTTGACCTCTTCACCTGGTAAGCCAACCCAGAGTCACCACCCTGAGGTGGAGCCATTGCCTGGCATTCCAGGACTTTCTGGGGGGCACATCTACCCCCCACCAGGTCAAAGTTTAACCTCTGAACCCGGTTATCCAACCCAGAGTCACCACCCTGAGGTTGAATCTTTGCCTGGCATGCCAGGACTTCCTGGGGGGCACTCTCACCCCCCACAAGGGACACGCCGTCCCCAAGGGCCACACAAGAGTCTGGTTGGCGCAGGTCTCCCGACCTCTGCCCATCCGGCAGAGTCTGGGTTTCCCCCAAACCAGAAACGGTCTCACCTGGGTCATTCCTGGGGGGCTCTGCTCTCAGAGCTGACCCCTGACTTTCAAGATCCTCCACTGGGGTCTGCCACCCCCTCTCAACCCTATGTCTGGACTTCTGCACCCCCTCACTAGGAGTGGTACTGCCAGACACCAGAACTGTTGGGATGCTGTCTACAGTCATCCCCCCAAGTTCTTCTGACACTGCGGGGCTTCCCTCAAAAGGTGGCCCTAGGGTACAGGTTAGGCTCTGAGACCTACCTGGGACACTACAATCCTCTCCCACCTCACTTGGTCGGGAACCACCTAGACCACTCCCTTCAGGAGCACCCCCAAATGCCTCTTCAGACTCTCTGGTACTCACCCAAAAGTCTGCCTCCACTGTAAGTTCCCTGGGGTCAGAGAACTCACACTCCACCTGGTGTTGGCGTAGCTCTGGAAAATAAGGACCAGACATATGCTCTCCAGCAATTACATCACTCTGCCCTTCACATGTATTAACCACAGTACCCTTCACCCAACCACCTAGTAACTCAGCCTTGGAAAAGCACTCTACATCACCCTCTTGAGACTGGTGAGACAGTTTCTGTCTGTCCCGGACACTCAACCCAAACTCTTCTGGGATGTCTCTACACTCTATATCCAGGACGTCCACCAGGGGGGAACCCTTTTCTCTGTCACTCTCTGCTAGAGTCAGTAAAGTGTCCCTCCCCCCAGTAGGAATATGACTCCCTGTGCCAGTTCCCCAATTCTTCTCAGGGACCCTGTGCATAACGGGAACTACCTCATACCCTTGAACTGCCTGGGGTGTGTCAACTCCCTTCTTCAAGTTGGGCACCACATCTCTGGGCTTGTGCCCTTCTTCAGCAGTACTAGATGCAAGATTTTTGCTGCCACCATCTGAACTGGACTCAGCCCTTCCGGCCTCCAGTTTCAGCTCTTTACAGCTCAGCTCTTGAGCTGCAATCTTTTCTTCTTCCAGGGCTAAGAGACTTGCTGCCTCAGCCTTTTCAAGAAACTCATCTAGCTCTTCCATCCACCGTGCTTGAGCCATGAGCCATTCTTTTTTCACTGGGTCTCTTTCCTCATCTGAGTCGTCTTCCTCCTCATGTGAGTAGTCCTCCTCCTCCTCTGAGGGGTACTTAGTCATTTGGTTTCTTGCTGCCTCTCTCTCTGCCCATCTGTCTTCCTCCCAGACTATGTAGGCATGTAGCATCTCTGCTTTAGTAGATCTCTTTGCTACAGGAAGGCCACATTCTCTGCAAAGCTTCCTTAGGTCAGCCTTAGTGAGGTGGTCAGTAGGCAAAAAGAATAAGTAGGTAAGCGATCCCATTCTGATAGGATCTTACCAGCAAAAAACAAAAATCCAAAGTCCAAAATATCAATAGTATATCCAGGAGGACATCAGAGACCAAAAGTCAAAAGAGATGAAAAATCAAGTTGACCTTCAACTGTGGGTAGGTAGTGAAATACTTAGCTACTGTATGTCACTGCACAAACACAAGTCCTATCCTCACCGCTGATCACCAATGTTAGAAATGGGGTTTTTGGTTGGCAGATAGGTTGCCCTCTGTCCAAGCAAGAACCCTCACTCTAGTCAGGGTAAGTCACACACAATCCAAAATCAGCCTGTGCTCACCCTCCGGTAGCTTGGCACGAGCAGTCAGGCTTAACTTAGAAGGCAATGTGTAAAGCATTTGTGCAATAAATCATACAACACCATAGTATAACACCACAAAAATACACCACACAGTGTTTAGAAAAATATAGAATATTTATCTGGATAATTGTAGGTCAAAACGATCAAAGTTGCAATACGAATTTGTAAAGATATCACTGAAAAGTGATATTAAGAGTCTTTAAGTCTTTAAAAAGCAATAAAGTGTCTTTCAAGCACAGGGTACCTGGTTTCTGGTGGGAAATCTCCTCAGAGGGCCACAGGAGAAGAGATGCGTGGAAAAAGGGGTGGGTGCGTCGTTTTCCGCTCAGCACACACAGACTTGCGTCGTTCTTTTCCACGCGGGGAAGTCGGGCGTCGTTTTCCGGCGCGCAGACAGTCTCTTTTTGTGGATCGCGAGGATTACCAGATGTCCCGGGTCTGTGCGTGGATTCTCCTGCTTATTTTCCGGCTGCGCGTCGTTCTGCGGGGCTGCGCGTCGAAGTTTCGATCTCACGGTAGGCGTCGCGTCGATTTCTCCTTGGAAGTCGGGCGGCGTTGTCCTTGCGAGGCCGTGCGTCGAAATTTTGGTCTCACGGCAGGCGTCGCGTCGATTTCTCCTTGGAAGTCGGGCGGCGTTGTCCTTGCGAGGCCGTGCGTCAAAGTTTCGCACTCACGGTAGGCGTCGCGTCGATTTCTCCTTGGAAGTCGGGCGGCTTTGTCCTTGCGAGGTTGTGCGTCGAAGTCTCGATCGTCCCGAGGGCGTCGCGTTGATCAGCGTCGGTGTGCGGCGTTTTTCTCGCCGCGAAACAAGCTGTGCGTCGAAATTTTCGGCGCACGGAGCGTCCACGTGAAAGGAAGAAGTCTTTTTGGTCCTGAGACTTCAAGGAACAGGAGGCAAGCTCTATCCAAGCCCTTGGAGAGCACTTTCACAGCCAGACAAGAGTTCAGCAAGGCAGCAGGGCAACAGCAAGACAGCAGTCCTTTGGAGAAAGCAGACAGGTGAGTCCTTTGAGCAGCCAGGCAGTTCTTCTTGGCAGGATGTAGTTTCTGGTTCAGGTTTCTTCTCCAGCAAGTGTCTCATGAGGTAGGGCAGAGGCCCTGTTTTATACTAAGTTGTGCCTTTGAAGTGGGGGTGACTTCAAAGAGTCTCTAAGAAATGCACCAAGTTCCCTTTCAGCTCAATCCGGTCTGCCAGAGTCCCAGTAGGGGGTGTGGCAGTCCTTTGTGTGAGGGCAGGCCCTCCACCCTCCCAGCCCAGGAAGACCCATTCAAAATGCAGATGTATGCAAGTGAGGCTGAGTACCCTGTGTTTGGGGTGTGTCTGAGTGAATGCACAAGGAGCTGTCAACTAAACCTAGCCAGACGTGGATTGAAGGGCACAACAAGATTTTAGGGCAAAGAAATGCTCACTTTCTAAAAGTGGCATTTCTAGAATAGTAATATTAAATCCGACTTCACCAGTCAGCAGGATTTTGTATTACCATTCTGGCCATACTAAATATGACCTCCCTGCTCCTTTCAGATCAGCAGCTGCCACTTCAACAGTGTAGGAGGGCAGCCCCAATGTTAGCCTATGAAGGGAGCAGGCCTCACAGTAGTGTAAAAACGAATTTAGGAGTTTTACACTACCAGGACATATAACTACACAGGTACATGTCCTGCCTTTTACCTACACAGCACCCTGCTCTAGGGGATACCTAGGGCACACATTAGGGATGACTTATATGTAGAAAAAGGGGAGTTCTAGGCTTGGCAAGTACTTTTAAAGGCCAAGTCGAAGTGGCAGTGAAACTGCACACACAGGCCTTGCAATGGCAGGCCTGAGACAAGGTTAAGGGGCTACTGAGGTGGGTGGCACAACCAGTGCTGCAGGCCCACTAGTAGCATTTAATCTACATGCCCTAAGCACATGTAGTGCACTCTAATAGGGACTTACAGGTAAATTAAATAGTCAATCATGGATAAACCAATCAATAGTACAATTTACACAGAGAGCATATGCACTTTAGCACTGGTTAGCAGTGGTAAAGTGGTCAGAGGTCAAAAGCCAACAACAGCAGGTCAGAAAAAATAGGAGGAAGGAGGCAAAAAGTTTGGGGATGTCCCTGTCAAAAAGCCAGGTCCAACAGCCTCAGTTAGAAATGTTTGGTTTGGTAAACTCAGGCAGAGTAAAGAAACTTGATCAGTCTCTGGCAAGGCAAATTGGGAAGCCCGAAAGTGTAGCAAGCCACCTTGCATGCTGCCTTGTTCACCAAACAGATGAGAGATTATAACCTCACACAGATCTTGATTTGCTTAATGGAGGCCACACATTTATGGGGGGCGGGGGTCATAATATTGGAGGAACAGATACATGACAGGAAGTACAATAGTTATGTGAACTGCTTTTGAGAATGATATTTAGAAATGATGTGAGGTGGTAATGAGTTGTAAATGATGCCTGCGCCACATCATTTGTTGTTCCTTTTGTGGGAAATCAAGCTCTAAGATCCTTTCTGAGAGATTTCTCACACTTCTGTCATTCCTTAGGAAAGGTGTCTATTTACTCTTCTTCGGCCCTGTCTATTATAAACTTACTCATGCACAATTTGCTATAAGTCCTAGGGTACCTCTTTAAAAGTGTTGATTCTGGAGTGGATACTCTCACAGGGAACGCATCTAATTCTGCTATTGAAGTTGGAAATCAAAGCAAGACCCTTGGTCCTCCTATGCAATATTCAAGAGGAAGAAAAGTGCAACATATCTTCTATTCAAGCCCCTCTACCCAGAAAGATTTGAATATCCCTTGAGCCAAAGAACTGGAGGACCAAGCTTTTCAGGGGGCTAATCACAATAAATATAGCCTGTGACTTTTATCTCACAGTTATATTCATTTTGTGTGGTATATTGAACCGAACATCTCAATAAATGTTTCTCTGCGTTCAGCAAAAGTGGCTCAATTGCAAGGGAAACAAGGGGCTACTTAGAGTTTGGCAGACAGAGGACTTCACCACTAACATGATTTAGTACCCTGACTCGCAAACTGATGGTTCAGTCGCTCTATTTAGAGTCAGGAGAACTGTTATGTTTTTACTGTTGAAACCCCTGCTGGCTTCTCAGGCAAAAAAGTTAGACAAACAACCCTACAAACAGCGGGCAGTCAGTCTAAGTACCTCAGATCATTTGTCCTATTTAGAGCAGATGTTCTGATGCCCTGTTTTTTCCAGTTTTGGACCACTATTAAAAGGCCTGGGGATTTTGAACAGAAAAAAATAATAAGTGACCAACAGATGGATTGAAAAAATCACAATGTGTCATAGTTAGTAGCTTTTGGAATTGTTTATGAAAAAGAGAAAAACCTGTTGAGGTGCCCCAGGAATCATGGTCGTTGTGGAACAAACTTAGAATGCCTTCCGATGAGCAGAAAGCACAAAGACGTCCGACAAGCAGGCAGAGATCTCTAAATTTAGCAGGACTGCGGACCAGCCACCAAACACTAATAATCCATATAGTTTGTAAAAGCAATTACTGCAATCCGGTCCCCCACTGCAACAATTTTAATAATTACATAAAATGGCTACTTTGTTATATATAACTAGAACGAAATGGACGAAATTTGTACAATTTAACCAGCATACCAAATCATACAGCACATGTTTTGTCCTAGTAATTGCTGTACTGGACCCTAGCTGAATAATTCTCACTGTTTTAAAGGCAAATGGATCTGGTGTTACGGGCTAGCCAAAGAAGCAATACTACTGACCTACATTCTTTAAAAGAGACACCTGTAATCCCTGAAATCTCACGTAATGTCTAGGATTTCACATTAACATTATAACGTCTTCGATTTTGCCAACCCTAATGCTTCTTTTGCCAATCCTACTGCTTCTGGATGCGAGGACGCATTTTTTAAAAGAAACTGGTGCAAAATGCTGAAGCAGTAATTTTGCATTTACATAACAAAGGATCAATTTTCATAATTATTTTGCCATTTCACATAATTTCCTCAAATAATTTACCTGTCTTTCGTCTAGGCCTAATACAAACCAGGACTGAATAAATTGATTGTTAGTATTGCTGAGCCATGTATCAAACGGGAAGCAGGACCTAGTTCAGTCAAAGCTCATGCCTATTGCCATGAACAAAGCATAGCATTTTTTTCTTGGCAACAACTGCCTTACATTTTTAGCACTGTGTCTTATTTGTACTAAACAATATCAATAGGCGCTAATTTTCCAGTCGGGGTTCTCCCCTTTAAGAGTTTCTCAGTCCCTACTATCCTACACACCCATAAAGCAATTCAGCAATATTTGGCGCAGCTGGGCACAAAAAGACACGTAATAGTTCCTAGAATATCACCTATCACTTAACATATACTGTATAAGTAACAAAGTGTTTTGAAGTAGCTACAAAGTACGATGTCAAGCACTATACAACCAAAGAAATTTAGAAAATCAAATATGTTAAAAGAAATACAGAAATCTGAAAAAACTCCCTTGTCCTTCCTAGTCGTTGGTATCTGGGGATTGGGCCCTTCGTGAGTATATTATCCTCATTTGGTTAGCCAACCAGCCTAACTCTACAAAGATATTCTGCACTATGGTAAATATATTATTACTGTCCCTCTTTTTCAATGAACTACTGTCTGTAGCAAGAATTTTCACAGAACCAAATGACGAGTAAGAACTAAAATGTATGCATCAGCAAATGACATAACAACATGACATACCTTTCATCTGTGGGACACAGACTCATAATAAGAGGATATGGAAAATTTCTGAATTCATTAGTCTTTGTTGCATTCGTTTTTTTCCACCATGTTAACAATATTTGGCAAAGCGAATGGGCATGACTTATAACTGAAAGTGCAGGAAAGTTTCCATCTATTCAGTCATTCGTCCAGTTGTTAGAACACTAAATACTCCTCGTTTAGCTTTCTATCGCCCATCCTTGCACTCAAGTAACGAGACATCCTCACTTAGACTCATTTATTTTGTAGCATGAT